>NW_024427107.1:23509822-23547667 GCF_017311325.1 Ursus maritimus
CCTCTTCAGCAGGAAACATTTTTAAACATTACTAATCAACATATGGTTTAAAAAAAAATGTTAATAAATCTATACATTATATACAATGTGTATGATACTATTATGTAACAAAATGGCATATAAATGCAAAGAATAAGATCTATTTATTTACCTCTTGATGGAAGACAGTGGGATGAAATATGAATATTCCACATTTAATTTTAATTTTTTTTAAAGATTTATTTATTTGAGAAAGAGGGAGAGAGTGAGGAGAGGGGCAGAGGGAGGAAGAGAGAGAATCTCAAGCAGACTCCCAACTGAGTGCAGAGCCCAATGCGAGCTTGATTTCACGACCCTTAACCAAAATCAAGAGTTGGACGCTTAACCAACTGAGCCACCCAGGCGCCCCAAAATTCTACGTTTTTACAAATAAGTATATATTCATACTTTAATAATAAAAGAAACAAGTACTTCAAAAATTGAATACTTACTGTGTAATTGAATTCTGAACACTCTTTTCATTTAAAGTCATTCCGGGAGGTGGGTCATTTTGCAAAGCCAACAGTTCTTTCTGCAGTCGTTTCTAGAAAAGAGTATCAACAATAATTTGTACTTTTAAAAAAATGACAATATAAACATCCTCCTAGTTTGACAGACAGAAATCCTTGAGTAAATTTCCTCCAAATGCTCACATCTTTTCCTTTGCAAGCCCTTTACATCTTGTATATATCTTATATGCCTGACTTTAACTTTTGTTTTTCCTGTAAGTCACACTCAAAATATTCCTAAATATATTTGTAAACACTGATGCTGTAAAGTGGTTATGAAGAGCAGACAGGTACCTACAAAACTTCATTGTTACTCCACTGAGGTTATAAGATCTCAGCCTAGGTCATAACTGCTTAAAAGTTTTAGCAGTATTTCTGTTACTACTTTCCAATGATAAAAACCATAGTTCTCCATCATCCTTAAAGAATGCGTCTTATTAGAACAAGATTTTTAATTTATTCCACTTATGATAACAAATGTGGGTTATATGATCAAGTAAATGTTATTAAGTTTTTTATTTTAATTCCAGTATAGTTAACATACAGTGATATATTAGTTTCAGGTATACAATATAGTGATTGAATGATCAAGTAAATCTTTAAAAACACTGGGTACAAAAAGGAGAGACTGATGTCTTCAATGCAGGACTTCTCAGAGAATTCTGATATACCACCTTGCACAATGATTCTCCAAGGGGAAGAAGATAACAGAGAGGTTTCCAAAAGTAACAGAACTCCCTTATTGTAAATGTAAAGCATCTTGGAAAAGTCTTGTTTCAATAACCATAGTTTGGGTAACACTGCTGTAGAAATTCTCCAGATCTTGAGAAATTCACTAAAACAGGGAAAGCAAGCCCTTATTATCAAATCAAGGATGTACAGCAAAGTCCATTTGCATAGCTACTAACTGAAACATAAGGATAGAAATGTAAACTAAGAAGAGTTTTATTGGTATAATTATCCCTAGGTCTCCTGAACATAATGATAAAGGGTACTACGAAAAAAGAAATGTTTTCCACACCCTGACGCTACTTCTTACATGTTCACAAAGAAAGAGACCTATGATGACCAAATTCCAAGAGAATCTCCAATTAACTCTCCTTCCTTATATTCACATTTTTCTGTAGTTCCTTCCCATACTGTACCAAAATTGGTCAGTGTGACCAATAGAATATAGCAGAAATGATATTTTATCCCCAAGATTAGGTTCTAAAAGACTATGGCTTACATTTTGGTCACCCTCTGTAGAATCACTTGCCATACTATGAACAGCCCAGTTCAGAAGCTCACATGCTAAGATAGATTACTGGCCTCCTGCTAATAACCACATGTGATTTGTAGCATATTCTCCAACCCTAACCAATCTTTCAGATGACTGCAGCCAAGGCCAACATCTTGCCTACAAACTCAAGACAGATTCTAAGTCAGAACCATCCAGCTAAGCCTCTGATTCCAGACCCAAATGTTTTTCTTTCAAATTACTAGATTTGGGAGGAATTTGTTATATAGCAATAGATAATGCAGGACCTCTGCTCCAAACTCCCCTTGTGAGAAGGGGCTATCAACCACTTTTCATTTCAGTATCACAGGTCAGAATCCAAAACATTCACGGGACCACATTTTTTTATTGAGGGGGTAGAGTCGCTACATTAAAAAGACAATTCATGGGGCACCTGGGTGGTTCAGTTGGTTAAGAGTCTGCCTTCGGCTCAGGTCATGATCCCAGGGTCCTGGGATCAAGCCCCGCATCGGGCTTCCTCCTCAGGGGGAGTCTGCCTCTCCCTATTCATCTGCCTCTCTCCCAGCTCATGCTCTATCTTGTGCTAATAAATAAGTAAAATCTTAAAAAAAAAAAAAATGCATGCAAGTTCCTTATTGTCTTAGCTACTAGGCAGTAAACTACTTTGCACATCCACATCTCTCCAATAGAGATAAAGCAGGGCCAACAGTTTGGGGACTAATGAGTATTTATTAAGCTCAATAACAAAAGTAATAATTCATCCATGCACTTAAAATCACAACTTAAAAAAAGACACAAAGAATGGAAGGTCAAGTGGTGTGTCTATCTGGCAGATTCACAAAAACAGGGAATTTATTCTTTGGGGTATGTTCTCCTCAAAACAATAATTCTTTGGAGAAGGCAGGACATGTCTTTATTTATTTTTAAAAAGACTTTATTTATTAGAGAGAGACAGTGTGTGCACACATTCATGCATGCACGCCCAGGGAAAGAGGCAGAGGGAGGGGAAGAAGCAGACTCCCCCACTGAGTGCAGAGCCCTATCCCGGGACCCTGAGATCACGACCTGAGCCAAAGTCAGATACTTAACTGACTCAGCCACCCAGGTACCCAGACATGTCTTTAAATAAGCAATCAGTCCCCTCAAGGGTCCTCTGGATCTTCTAAGCAACTGGTTCTAATCAGCTATACTCAAAAACAAAACAAAAACAAAAAAAGAAACAGGTTCTAAGTTTCCTGAATATGGACACCGAAGCTAAAAGAGGAGGATCTAAAAAATTTGATGTAAAAATAAATAAAAGTTCCTACTCACTTGAGGATGTGAAGAACTAGTGTAACTATTTAGAGATCACACTATGTAGCATCAATCAACAGAAAGCTATATCTCATCAGGAGGCATTCAGCTCCTAAGTTTGAAGACAAAGTATAGAAAAAGCAGATGAGGAACACTAGCAAAAGCAACGATACCACCCGCTGTGAAAATCAGCACGGCAACACGGTCAGCTTTCCCAGACAGTGCTGAAAATGGCCAGCTACAGACTGAGGTAACTGGAGATAATGGGAAATAACTGCAGAAGGTAACTACTATAACAAAGAAACAGAAGTACCCAGAAACCACTGGGAGGGGAAGAAGCCAAGAAATTAGAGTTCCAATGGTTCTTGGCCAAATAACACCAGTCTGTACCTAAATTGGTGAGGTATGGGAAAACTGATTACATATATTCCAGATGTACCATAATTCTCTGAATCTAAGAAACACCGTCAATCCTAAGATGCACCATTATTTTATGAAACACTAGAAAAGGAAAATTGCTGCCAATTAAACAATAACACACCATTGGTAAGACATCTTGATTCCAGATGTTTAAATATGAAAAAAATGTGCATTAAAAAATCCAAGAATATTGTATTAAGAAAAGTTTAATTTCTGAGTAAATTTAATAGGTCTGAAGTGATTTTCTCAATATTTAACATCTAACCAAAAATACATGCTCTCAATCTTTAAATATGCATTTTATTTCCAGAATTTGCATAATAGCAGTACACAGACATCCTGTCCTCCCAGGTAAAGGCCTTAAGTTACCAGCAAAAGAATTTCTTTTTCTCATCTCATTCATCAAAAATGGCCAGGCCCAGAACCTAAATGTTTGGAAGCACCTCAAACATAGAGTAAATCTGAAAACTCCATCTAATCCCTCATCATATGTTGGCTCAAGTCTTGAAGAAGACTTGCAGGAATTTGAGCTCTGAGAGATCCAAGTGGATTTATATACTCAATAAGAAAGATCCTGATACATCTAGATACCTTGAGAGAGAAACGCTTAAAACACTTTCAGAACTGGTTTGGTTTGGGACACATGGCTGGCTCAGGCAGTAGAACATGCAACTCTTGATCTCAGGGTCGTAAATTTAAGCCCGTTGGGTGGGGAACCTACTTAAAAAAAAGTGGGGGGGGACTGGTTTGGCTTTTCAGTGGCTCTGGTTTCAGTAGTCCAGCCAGCACCTCCCTTTCTTTCCTTCCTCCCTTTCCTTCCTCAAATTGTTCAAAATGATATGAATCCACTCTAATTTATTACCTTTTGGGGCGGGGGTTAAGAAAATCACGGACAAATTTTGCAAGTTATCAATGACAAGGCATTGGGACCCACCACAAAACTGAATGACACTCCAGTATGTTATAATACCAGGGTTGGGAATCCCTGCTGTGAGATTACTACAACAGCATAGGACTTGTCATCCTGCACTGATAGTGACACCAGTTCACTTCCTAAAACTTTTTTCCAACTCAACCCATGTGAGGGATTATTCTTGAGATTTACTCTCCCCTATGACTGGGGTTTACCAGAGGCCTGGCTTGAAGAGAGAATTTATGTAGTATGAAAAGGCTGCTCTGGAGCTTAACATATTTTCTTTCCACCAGCACCTAAGAATCACTACAGTAGCTGCTTCACACCAAAGGTGACCTGTAGGAACACAAAACAGTCAAAATAATAAAGAACAGACGCATGTATTATTACTCTTAACCTTGTGAGATGTAAAGCCCTTGGAAGGTATAAGCTGCAGTTTATATACAAGAGTAAAAGCAATTTAAAAGGTAATCACTTTAAAAACTGTAATCACTATATTCTAATCAGTCCTATTCCATTTCCCCCAACTCAAAATACCAATGCTATCCAAATATACACTCATAATGTTAAATCAAGCTTGAATATGCCATATGCCTCCCTGGCAAAATCAGGATATGAGATAATTGATAAATATAAAGACTAATACTTAAATATCAAAATTATTAAAATAAATGTGGGGATTGGGGGGGATGGGTTAAATAGGTGATGGAGATTAAGGAGTACACTTATGATGAGCTGAGTACAGTATGATGTATGTATGGGAGTGCTGAATTACTGTATTGTACACCTGAAAGTAATGTAACACTATGTTAACTGGAATTGAAATAAAAACTTAAATTATATAGATGTCTAAATACATACATACATAAAATCTCAGACATCCTAAATTTTTTTTTAAAACAAATATGGTAAAACTCTATCCTAACACAGATTCCTGACATTATGTGTACTGAACATAATTTAACCTAATAATAATGACATTATTGTGACAGCCTTAAATAACAATGAGTCTATAAGCCAATTTGACCCTACTACAAATTGTGATAATTTGATATCCTTGTTTTTCACTTGTTTTCCTGTCATCTGAATTTTTATTGTCAATAACTTGTCACAATATCTCACCTCTAGTCACTGACATCTTTTTCTTTCTCCTCTTTTCTCTCTCCTTTATCTGCTGTTTGCCCCTCTGCAACCCCACCCTACATTACCCGGCAAAAGAGTTTATTTTCGGTGGATACATCACATTATTTTTGTTTAACCCTATTCATCACCAATACTGGCAAACATTTACTGCTTCACATGCTCTTAAACTATAATATACTGCCTCACTGAAACTAACTGGAGAAATCAGGGATAAATTCCCCAACTCATTAAATGAAAAGCATGGCCCAGTAACAGGTCCACAGACCACACTTTGTATAGCACATGCTAAACCATGATGTATTATCCCAATGATGCGACCTCTGCCTCTTCAGCTACTGTCATTTTCATCAATGCCCACTGTGACGTATTAGTCCCAGTTTTTGCTTTTTTACACAGCTGAGGATTATGACAGTATTAAAAAAAAAAGTAAGAAGAAAGTACTACTATGATTGTTCTATAGTGCACATTACTGATAAGCTGAAGAATACCACATCAAACGAAACGCACCAAATAGCCAGTTGTAAATGCAACATAAAAGTTCTTAAAGGAAATTAAAAGTGCTACCTCAGTGAACACACAAGTGGTAAGAGAGTGAAACAGCCTTATTGCTGATATGGACAAAGTCTGAGTGGTCTGGATAGAAGATCAAACCAGCCACAACATTCCCTTAAGACAAAGCCTACTGAAGAGCAAGGTACTAACTCTTCAAATCTGTGAAGTCTGAGAACGGTGACAAAGCTGCAGGAGAAAGGTCTGAAGCTGGCAGAGACTGGTTCATAAGGTTTAAGGAAAGAAGCTGTTTCCGTGACGAAAGTGGAAGGTGAAGCAGCAAGTGCTAATACACAAACTGTAGTTAAGTTCTCCAAAAGATCCCACTAGGATAATTAATGAGGGTGGCTACACTGAACAACAGATTTTCAATGGAGATGAAACAGTCTTCTATTGGAAGAAGATGCCATCTAAGACTTTCATAGCTAGAGAGGAGAAGTCAATGCCTGGCTTCAAAAGCTTCAAAGGACAGGCTGACTCTTGTTAGGGACTAATGCAGCTGCGGACTCTAAGTTGAAGTCAATGCTCACTGACGATTCCAAAAACCCTAGAGAGCCCTTCAGAATTACGCTAAATCTACTCTGCCTGTGCTCTGTAAACGGAACAACAAAGCCTGGATGACAGCACATCTGTTTATAACACAGTTTACTGAATATTTTAAGTCTACTCTTGACACCTACTGCTCAGGGAAAAGATTCCTTTCAAAATACTGCTACTCATCGACAATGTACCTGGTCACCCAAGAGCTCTGATGGAGATGTACAAGGAGATTAATATTGTTTTCATGCCAGCTAACATAACATCCAATCTGCAGCCCACAGATCATGGAGTAATTCTGAATTTCAAGTTTCATTATTTAAATACATTTCATAAGATACAGTTCCAGTGGAGTTGATTCCTCTGATGCATCTGGCCAAAGTAAACTGAGAATCTCCTGGAAAGGATTTACTATTCTAGATGCCATTAAGAACATGTATAATTCATGGGAAGAGGTCAAAATATCAACACTAACAGGAGTGTAGAAGTTGATTCCAACACACATGCATGACTTTGAGGGGTTCAAGACTATAGTGGAGGAAGTAACTGCAGATGTGGTGGAAACAGCAAGAAGAATTAGAAGTGGAGCCTGAAGATGTGACTGAATTGCTGCAATCTCATGATAAAACTTGAACAGATGAGGAGTTGCTTCTTACAGATGAGCAAAGGGAATTCTTTTTTTTTTTTTCTTTTAAAGATTTCATTCATCTATTCGACAGAGACAGAGACAGCCAGCGAGAGAGGGAACACAAGCAGGGGGAGTGGGAGAGGAAGAAGCAGGCTCATAGCGGAGGAGCCTGATGTGGGGCTCGATCCCACAACGCTGGGACCACGCCCCGAGCCGAAGGCAGACGCCCAACCGCTGTGCCACCCAGGCGCCCCAGAAAGGGAATTCTTGAGATGGAATCTACTCCTGGTAAAGATGCTGTGACGACTGTTGAAATAAGAAAGGATTTAGAGTACTACATAAATAATCTGCTTGAGATTCTCTGCCCCTCGGCAACTCCCCCAACCCCAACGCATGCTCTCTTTTTCTCCCTCTAAAATAAATAAATAAATCTTTTTAAAAAAAATAAATAAAAGGTAAAAATCCTTACTTGGGGTAGGGAGAAATAGAGAAAAACATTAAAAATGTAGAGATAAATGCCAATGGTTGCCAATGCAACTGTACATGAAATGGCCAACAATGCTTTTCTCTCATTTCCTCTAACAACCAACACAAGGTGGAAAGTTAACAACAGGGGAACATAATGGAATAAAAACAAGATTACTATACACATTACCATCACTACAGTATTGAACAGCTACTACGTTTTTCCCCCAACATTAAACAATTGTAACAATAGCTCTCTCTCTTCTTTGAGGGTGAGAGACAGGCAATGAAATGATTTTACCTTATTTTAAAATGAAGCAGAATTTGATTCATGCACATTAAGGAAAGATTTTCTTTTCTACTGAATTCTAAATACACTTATACAGACCTTAGTTCCTAAAGGTTACTTGTTGAAACTCTTCCCCCTTTTTGGAAATGAAAAGCTTCCAACAAAGAAGGTATTCATTATTTTAAACTAACATTTTCAAAAATCAGATTGGAATGCAAATGTAACAAGACTTAAAGATCCCTCTTCTTAAAAACAGCCCACAGCCTGAAGAGAGATAAATATGTAATAGTTTCTACATGCTTTCAGGGTACAGCAGTGCCTAAAAGGAGAGAAGTGGTCAAAGAAAGAAACCAGGACCATGGTAAACTGAAAACCAAAGGAAGAATGTGTTCCAAAGACTAAACAATTTCTTTTTCAGCAGAATGGCAGAGCAGATCCTCTGAAAAATTCTATTAAAAAAAGTGAGTGTAGGAATCCTGAAATAAAAGGATCATGGCTGGATTTCGCCTTGGGGACTTCTACCAAACCCAAGGAGGCGCAAGACCAAAAAGTGAGGAATCTAACAGAAGACTAAGGACTCTTCAGTGTAAGGGTAAGAAACGGGGCATAGAAATTTCCATTTTGAACTGAGCAATGGGCAGAGGAAGAAAAAACTTCTTCCATGAAATGTCTTAACTTCAAGTGGACACCCACGGGCGTTTGTAGTATGAATTCCTGCAACCTTAGGCAAGAATTTAATCAAAAGTGGAAGTAATGCCCAGGCAACTGGCAGAAGCAAATCTAAGTCCTGAAGGAAAAGAATTTTCTATCCCTTTGAGGCAACAATTTTGCTTGTCAGAACCTAGAAAGATACATAAAAAATTAATAATGACCAAATGAGAACTTATTCGGAAGGCAATAGCATTCAATACCCAGCATGATAAAAATCTATCTTCCTTAGCTGGAATAGCACCAGATCCTCCAATTAATTTATGTCCTTGTAGCATTTATATGTAATTTATAGAGTGAACAACTCTAAGGCAGAGATTATATCTATTTATCTTTGTGTTCCAAGCATTCAAAACTGCCTGGCACATAATGTTTTTTGCCTCGGTAAATGTTTAAAGACAAATTAATAAGGGTGTTGACTAATTCACTATTTAAAAGGGCAAAATCCAGAAACGATATATGTGTCTATCAATAGCTAAATTATACAAATTATGGCATATGGAAATAAGACTATGCAACCATTAAGAATTTTGTGTACTAACAAAAGAACCCCAAAATATACTGATGAATAAAAAGCAAGCCCCAATCAGGGAAATACAAATCAAAACCACAATGAGATATCACCTCACACAGGTCAGAATAGCTAAAATTAACGGAGAACAACAGATGTTGGTAAGGATGTGGAGAAAGGGGAACACTCTTACACTGCTGGTGGGAATACAAACTGGTGCAGCCACCCTGGAAAAGAGTATGGAAGTTCCTCGAAAAGTTAAAAATAGAGCCACAAAGCCAAAATATGGAAAGAGCCCAGAAGTCCATTAACAGATGAATGGATATGATGTGGTGTAGGGATGCCTGGGTGGCTCAGTTGGTTAAGCGCTGCCTTCAGCTCAGGTCACGATCTCAGGGTCCTAGGATCAAGCCCTGCATCAGGCTCCCTGCTCAGTGGGGAGTCTGCTTTTCCCTCTGCCCCTCTCCCTGGCTTGTGCGGGCTCTCTCCACTCCCCTGCCAGCTCATTCTAATAAATAAAATCTTAAAAAAAAAAACAAAACAAAACAAAAACGTGGTATATGTATACAATGGAATCACTCAGCCATCAAAAAGAATGAAATCTTGCCATTGGCAATGAAATGGATGGAACTAGAGGATATTACGCTAAGCGAAAGAAGTCACAGAAAGACAAGTATCATATGATTTCACTCATGTGGAATTTAAGAAACAGAACAGATGAACACAGGAGCAGGGAAGGAAAAATAAGACGAAAGCAGAGAGGGAGACAAACCATAACAGACTCAACTATAGGAAACAGCCTGAGGGTTGCCGGAGAGGAGATGGGTAGGATGGAATGGGAATTAAGGAGGGCACTTGATGTAATGAGCACTGAGTGTTAGATGCAACTGAGAATCACTAAATAACATCTGAAACTAATAATACACTATATGTTAATTAAATGGAATTTAAATTTTAAAAAATTAATTAAAAAAAAGCAAGCCTCAAAATACATATAAGTCCTTTATGTTAAAACAAAAGCAAGAGATTTGGGATGCCTTGGTGGCTCAGTTGGTTAAGCCTATGCCTTCGGCTCAGGTCATGATCCCTGGGGTCAAGTCCCGCATCTGGCTCCTTGCTCGGTGAGGAGCCTGCTTCTTCCTCTGCTTATTCCCTCCCTTTCTTTCTCTCTGACAAGTTAATAAAATCTTAAAAAAAAAAAGATTTATTTATACAAATGTTATATAAATGCATACAAAGGAGGTCAGAAGGAAGCACATCCAACATTTTATAGTAGTCCCCTCCAAGCAGTGGAAATGCAGGAGAAAGACAACATCCCTGTTTGCACTATATACTTTTATACTAGGACTCTTTTACGGCAAGAAAGTAGAAGCGAATTTCTTATATAATTAAAAAATAAATTTAAGGGCTCAATGGATGATGAAAACATATCCACATAAGAACCTGCACACAAATACTGACAGCAGCATTATTCACAATACCCTGAAAGAGGAAGCAACCCAATGTCCATTAACTAAGAAACAGGTAAGTAAATGTGTCCAGACAACAGAATGTTATTTGGCCATAAAAAAGAATGAAGTACTGACAAATGTTGTAACATGGATGTACCTCAAAAACATTATGCTAAATCAAACAAATCTGTCACAAAAGACTACATATATAATACCATTTATATGAAATGTCCAGAACAGGCAAGTTACAGATACAGAAAGTAGATTGGTGTCTGCCCAAAGGATTAGGAGAGAAGCAATGGAGAGGGAGTGCTTATGGGTACAAGTTTTCTTTTGGGGATGATGAAAATATTCTATATTAGATTACGGGGAAGGGAACACAGGCAGGCAAATATACTAAAAACCACAGTACACTTTAAATGGTTAAATTTCATGGCATATAAATTATATCTAAATAAAACTTAAAAAAAACTCACTGAACAGATTAAATAGCAGGTTAAAATAGGTGAAGACAGAATTAGTACCGAGACAATCTGAAGAGTTCATCCAGGATGTAACAGTAAAATAGGGATAAAAGTATGAGACAAGAACGCAAAAGGGAATAAGAGGCAACATTTATAAAGAGATAACGACTGAGAGTTTCCTAGAGTTGCTGAAGACATCAATCCTCAGGTCCAAGAAACCCAATGAATTTCAACAGCATAAATAATAAGAATTTGGAGCTTAAAAAAGCACCGAACATCAACTAAAAAGAGCTAATCCTCAAACCAGAAAGAAAAGATATATTACCCACAAAGATATGGAAATTAGGCTGATGGCTATCATTTTATAAAAGTAACAATGGAAGACAGGTAACACTAGAACTTAGAAAACAGTGGAATTTTATCTTTAGTGTAAGTGAAAACAATGGACAATTTTAATTCCTACAGCTAACAAAAACTAAGTTTCAGGAATACAGGTAAAATAAAGATATTTTCAGACAAAACAAGTTTACCACCAATAGTAACCAACTATACAATAAATCTTCACTTCCTTCTGGAAAACGATCCCAAATGACAAGTTTAAGATTGAAGAAGGAATGGTGAGAAAAAATAAATATGTAAGTAAATCTAAACATTGAATATAAAACAATATAGGCCCATGATTCCTTACAGAAAAACTCCTGGGGCCAGATGTGTCTCAAAATCAATTAATTTTTGATTTTATAAAAATAACGATGTCATAAAGCAGAACCCCATCAAACAAATTAGGATTTAGAACTTAGATAGATAAATATTTACAGTACATGGGATTTTTTTCAAGACTATGCAGTTGCATGTTCATTCAGGTCAGGTTTTACCACTAGAAAAATCTGTGGTCAACTTACACATTAAGTTTTGGTTTCTAAACCTTTTTTTAGATTTTGGATTTCAATGAAAGACATGAGCCCAAAATATCAATTGGTAAGATTAAAATAGGACAAAACTAAGATACAGGGCAATCAACACATAAATTGGAAAACATGTGATGGGAGTTAAAAACATTCGAAGGTCACTTTTTTTTTTTTTTTTTAAGACGAGTGCAAACAGGGGTGCCTGGCTGGCTCAGTCAGAACACACAACTCTTGATATTAAGCTCATGAATAAAATAATGCAATATGCATAAGCTTCATTTTTTTTGAAAGACAATGATTGTTATTTTATTATTTTAATTCCAGTATAATTAACAGTGGTAAGCTTTAGGTTTTGATAACTATGCATATTAAATTAGATATCATAATGACTAGAAGTCAATAAGACAAACAACCAAACAGAAAAATTGGTAAAAGATCAGAACACACAATTTACAGAAAGCAACCTAATGACCAATTTACATGAAAAAGGATTCAACCTCATTGGTCATCAGAAAATGAAAATTAAAGCCATATTACAATAGTAACATGTATGTACCAAATTGGCTAACATTAAAAACAACTGACGAGACCAAGTTGGCAAGTATGTGGAGGAAGTGGAACCCTCATAACAGCTGGTGGACAAACCATTTGGCATTTTGTAAACCTGCATATAAACTACGATTCAGCCACCATTTCCATCCCAAGGTATCTATCCAACATATATATGTCAACAAAACACATGCACAAGAATGTTTATAGCAGCATTACTCATAGGCCCAAACTAGGAACAGTCTATCTATATATCTATCTATGGGTAAACAATCTATGGTCTATTCATATATTTCAGTAAAAATGAATCAGTTCCACACAGAACATGTATCATCTTATGAACTACTGTTGAGCAAATGAAGTCAGACAAAGGAAAGAATACATATCATATAATTTCACTTATATAAACCTCACCAACAAAGTAATCGATGGTGTTAGAAGTCAAGATAGTAAAACAATAACAACAAAAAAGAAGTCAAGATAGTGATTACCTTTGGAGAGCAGGAGAAGGTAGTGATTAGGAGTGGGCATAAGAAAGGCTCCTGGGGTACAAGTATTATTCTATTTCTTTATGTGTGATAGCATACACTTTGTGAATCTGTACATTCTGCATTTAGATTTCTGCTCTTTCTGTATGTTAGACCTCAGTAAAAACATTCATCAGACTTTTTGAAAATTGACTGTGGTGACGGTTACCCAACTCTGAACATACTAAAAGCCATTAGATTGTATACTTTAAACAAACGATCAAGTTATGTGAATTATTTCTCAATAAAACTGTTAATTAAACAATCTATTAAACAGTAAAAAATAAATGATAGATAAATACGGAGAATGTTAACTGTTGAAACTACAAATGTACTATCTTTTCTACTTTTCGTCATGTTTGACATTTTCGTTAACAAAAAATTTGGAATAGAAACAGAAATAACAACGATAAAATAAAGCAAAAAATAGCAAGGCAACTCCTAAAAGAACAGGAGGTATATCTTTAAAACAAGTAGAAGTGGGAAAAACAAAATGAGAAAAAGGAAAAATAAATCAATCCATACTAAAGGAAAGACTAAAGTACAGAAAAAAAGCAAGCCAAATGAAAAGCACGCAAAATGAAATAAATTCCACGATATCAGTTACTCATTAAAAAAATTAGATTAAGTTCTTTAAACGGTAAAGAAAGTTAAATAGAATGGTGTAAATACATAGTTATGACGTTCTTAAAATATATAACTAAAACATAAAAGCACAGGAAGGTTCAAAGTCAAAGGACAAAAAAAGATACCAGGCCACAAGAAAGCTGACATAGTTTACTAGTATCAAGTAAAACCAACTCTAAGGCCAAAAATACTAAGAGATAAATCTATATAGTGATAAAAGGTTCAATTCACCAAAAGCACAGAACTATGTATATACCCAACTTAGTCTCAAAAATATATAAGCAAAGGAAACTAATATACCTTAATAACAGGAACTTTTATGAACATATCTCAAAGTAATGGAAAAATCAATCAGACAAAAAAGTTGCAAACCACTTTTGCCAGACTCCCTTGTAGGTTCTGCCAACAGGAGGCAGTGGAATAAAAAAAAAAGCGTAAGAAAAATGCCATTCCCCATCCCCTGGTTCTGATAATGCCTCCAGCTGAAGGTGTCTTCTATCCAAGTCAAGAGCAGGCAGCAGGTTTCTACCAATAGCAGTTAACTCTCAGAGTAGCTCCAGCAGCTCAGGAACAAGTGCAAGCTCTTTGGTTCCAGTCATTAAATAGTACAACTCCCAGATCTTTTAAAAACAAACCTCCTTTGTTCCTCTCAAACCCTCTCCGCTCCCTTTTGCGGTTCTAGTCCTCACCACACCCTTGTAACCAATTACCTGCATATAATCTCTCTGTGCCTTAAAATATCTAGAGTAGTTATTATTTTCCTATCTGCTCACTGATCAATAGAGCATATTTAAAACACTGCCACTAATAACAAGAGAAAAAAAGTTTTTCAAGCATTTATAAAACATTTATAAGAAATGACCACCATTAAACCATAAAATCTACTTCAGCTAGTTTCAAAGAACCGTATGATACAAATCACATCCTCTGACCACAAGGCAGTTACATTAGAAATAGCAAAAAGAACTAGGAGAAAATACATTTGGAAATTTTAAAACATACTTTTAAACAATTCAATGATCAAAGAAGAAATCACAGTAGAGACCAAATACATTCAGAAATTATCACCAAAACATTACCTATAAAACTTATGAGATATAGCTAAAAGTGTACTTACATAAACTATACTGTAATTTTAAATGTTTATTTTAGAGCAATGGCTCTTAAACTTTTTGGTCTTAGAAGCCTTTTGAACACTTAACAAATTTTTTAGTACCCCAAAGAGCTTTTACTAATATGTGACAAATATACATATTGATACTTATTGTATTAGAAATTTTAACTGTGAAATTTTAAAGTCTGTTAATTCACTTAAAAATAAAAATAAACATTGCTTAATAACATACAAATATTTTATGAAGATAATTTCTGATACAAAACTGTAAGAATGGCATTATTTTACATTTTTGCAAATTCCTTTAATGGCTGGCTTAAGAAAAGACATCTAGATTTGCAAGATAAGACGGCAGGACCAGCCCTGGTAGGTACCAAGATTTCATCATAAACTGTGAAGTATGGACACATATAGACCAAATGGGAAAGAAGAGCGAGCCCAGATGTCAACCCATACCATTTGGAAATTTGATTGATGACCAAATAGGAAAAGCTCTTAGAAAATGGGACTGAGGGACGCCTGGGTGGCACAGCGGTTAAGCGTCTGCCTTCGGCTCAGGGCGTGATCCTGGCGTTATGGGATCGAGCCCCACATCAGGCTCCTCTGCTATGAGCCTGCTTCTTCCTCTCCCACTCCCCCTGCTTGTGTTCCCTCTCTCGCTGGCTGTCTCTATCTCTGTCGAATAAATAAATAAAATCTTTAAAAAAAAAAAAAAGAAAATGGGACTGAGACAAACCGTAAAAAAAAAAAAAAAAAAATTAAATTCCTGCCTCAAACCGTAAGAATTAAAAAACTTACATGTGAAAGGCTAAGACAACATTTTAGGACAAAATTTTAGAGATAAATTTCATGAGCTCAGCATAGAAAATGATTTCTTAAACAAAATGCAGGAAGTGTAAACAGGGGCACCTGGGTGGCACAGCGGTTAAGCGTCTGCCTTCGGCTCAGGGCGTGATCCCGGCGTTATGGGATCGAGCCCCACGTCAGGCTCCTCTGCTATGAGCCTGCTTCTTCCTCTCCCACTCCCCCTGCTTGTGTTCCCTCTCTCGCTGGCTGTCTCTACCTCTGTCGAATAAATAAATAAAATCTTAAAAAAAAAAAAAAGAAAGAAAGTGTAAACAAAATGCAGAAAGTACAAACAGGGGCGCCTGGGTGGCTCAGTCATTAAGCATCTGCCTTCATTCGGCTCAGGGCGTGATCCTGGCGTTCTGGGATCGAGGCCCACGTCAGGCTTTTCCCGCTTGGGAGCCTGCTTCTTCCTCTCCCACTCCCCCTGCTTGTGTTCCCTCTCTCACTGGCTGTCTCTCTCTGTCATACAAATAAATCTTAAAAAAAAAAAAAAAAAAGTAAGTACGAACAAAAGGAAAACACTGACAAATTTTCTTTGGGGTTCATCAAGATACCGTGACCATGAAGGTGAAAATACAAATCTGAAACTGGGAAAAGAATTTAGCCATACAAAAGAACTGTGAATCAATAAAGGACAAATAAATCAAAAACGATCAACAGGCATTTCATACAAAAGGAAACACAAATGATCCAAAAACAAATAATATTTGACCCCTCTATTAATCAAGGAAATGTAAAATAGAACCACAATGAGATACCATCTACAAAAATTAGACAAGAATATGTGGTGTCCCTGGGACTCCTATACTACCAGCAAAAACAAAAACTGATTTAACCACTTTTGACATTTGGTAAAACTGAACAAAGACATGGTACAACCCACCAAGTCCACTCCTAGATATGTACCTTAAAGAAAACCATGCACATGTGCACCAGGAAAGAGGTATCAGTGTATTTAAAGCAGCACTGTTCATAATAAGTTACCAGTAAAATAAATAATGATAGACTTTGTAACATGGAATACTACTTAACCTTAAAAATGTACCACACATCATCAAAATGGATTAATCTTAAAATGTTAAACAAAAGTCAGAAAAGCTTAGAGTATGATTTCATTTACTTAATCTTCAAAAAAGCAAAATAATACACTGTTTAAAGTAAATCAACAAGGGGGGCACCTGGAGGGTTCAGTCAGTTAAGCAACTGACTCTTGGTTTGGGCTCGGGTCATCATCTCATGGATCGGAAGACTGAGCCGCCACCACTCTGTACTCCCTGTGGAATCTGCTTGGGATTCTCTCCCTTTCCCTCCGCCCCCCTCACTCTCTCTAAAATAAATAAATATGTACATACTTTTAAAAAAAAAAAGTCGATCCATAAAGAAAAATCAGCAATAAAAACTAGAAAAGATATTTACTAGGGGAGGAGTAATGAGGTACAACTAGAAGGGGCAGGTCGAAGGCTTCAAAAGTAATGGTAACTTTTTTCTTTTTTTTTTTTTTAATTTTCTTTAAAGATTTTATTTATTTGACAGAGTGAGAGACACGGAGAGAGGGAACACAAGCAGGGGTGTGGGAGAGGGAGAAGCAAGCTTCCCGCTGAGCAGGGAGCCCGATGTGGGGCTCGATCAGAGGACCCTGGGATCATGACCTGAGCTGAAGGCAGATGCTTAACTAATGAGCCACCCAGGCGTCCATTTTTTTTTAAAAAAGATTTTATTTATTTGACAGAGAGAGAGAGAGAGCACAAGCAGGTGGCGGCGCAGGCAGAGTTAAGCAGGCTCCCCACAGAACAAGGAACCCGATGCAGGACTCAATTCCAGGGCCCTGGGATCATGACCTGAGCCGAAGGCAGATGTTTAACTGATGAGCCACCCATGAGTCCCATGGTAAGTTTTTTCTTAAGCTAAGTGTTCTATTATTTAAAATATTCACCTATGATTTCTTTTTTGTATGTGTATTTCATAATCTTTTTTTCTAGGCCACTCTCAAAAGTTTGGTTGTGAAAGGAAGGACAGCAATAGAGAGACAGCTGGCAGAAGTGGTGGATGGAGGTGTTTATTTTTTAAGGACTAACTTAAGCATATGTAAATACTTACGGAAAAAAATCAAGAAAAGAGGAAGAAGGTAATATATGATATGTAAAACACCTATGAGAAGAATATGGGATCTAGAGTTTAGGATCAAGGACAGACTCAGAACGGCTAGGGAAGGGAACTGTCAAGGCACTGTCTTTTTAAGGGCAAATGTTGTGCACATAGGAAAGCTATAAACCAAAATATTTAAAAATTAAAATAGGGGTGCCCGGGTGGCTCAGTCAATTAAGCGTCTGCTTTCAGCTCAGGTCCTAATCCTAGGGTCTGGGATCGAGCCCCACACCAAGCTCTCTGCTCAGCGGGGAGCCTGTTTCTCCCTCTCCCTGCTGGTCCCTGTTTGTGCTCTCTCTGTCAAATAAATAAATAAAATCTTAATAAAATACAATAAAAATTAAAATATCCCCAGGGTACCTAAGCGGCTCAGTCGGTTGAGCCCCCGACGCTTGGTTTCAGCTCAGGTCATATTCTCATGAGTTGTGAGACAGAGCCCCACAACGGGCTCCAACAGGCTCTGTGCTCTGCTCTGTGCTCAGCATGGTGTCTGCTTGGGATTCTTTCCCTCTTCCTGTCCCTCCCCCTCTACTCTTCCCCACAGAGCATCAAGGCCCTCTCTCTCAAATAAATAAATGTTTTTTAAAAATTTTTAAATAACTCCTTAATCTCAACATCCAGTGATTTTCCCAGGGCAGTGATTTTTCTTTTTTGCTAATCTGTAATTTTCTAACATTTCAACAATAAATGTGTATAAATTTTCTTTTTCTAATGAAAAAGAGTAACTCTAGCAATGGTGTGGCAGATGTACTGGAGAAGTTAAGAAAGAATGAAGGCCAGGAAGTCAGACTGAAAACTACTAGAAAAATAAGATTTGGGACATAACTAGTGAACGATCAGAGCAATCAAGGGACTAAATTAGGATGCAGAATGCACTGGATTTAGTGGTAACTGGATGGGAGGAGGAAGAAAGAGAAGAAATGAGAATGACTACAGGATGTTAGTTTGGATGGATGGTGGTGCTATTAATCTGAAAGAAATACAGTAAGAGAAACAGGCAGGAGTACCCGATCTCTATGTGGGGCTGGAGGCAGCTGAGATTAAATTCAGTTTTGAACTTGAAGAATTCAAGCTTCTTGTGAACATTCAGAGTGATAGATGAAAATAAGTTAATCAACCAGAGCTGAAGCATAGCTGTTCCTTTTAAATGAGGTTCTTTAGGCTGGGTATGATCTCAACCATGAACCCAATGTATGCATCACACATACTTTATACTTTAATCCACCTTGGCTTCATTCAGGAGGCAATGAGTTTACAACCCCAGAATCAAACCCGAATTTCTCAAGCGAGTTCAGAAGTTACCTATCTGGTGTTCTGAAAATTACCACTCCAAATAAAATATTTAAGTTACCCAGAAACACTGACTCCAAATGAAGTAAAATACAGTTCTGAGTCTACTTTCCCTCTTCAATCACTACATTTCTTGCTGTAGATGAAAAGTTGTCATCAGCATTAAGCCTGATTGAAATGAAGTCTCATTTAAGCTGACCTTTTTTTAACCTTGGAAGAATATTTAAATTTGGGGTTTTTCCTCCCTGTAAAGGTACTGTTTGAAATTTTTTACTTTCCAGATTTGCCAGACTGGGCTACATTCATTGACTTTGGTAAGTGTTAATAAGGAAGTTACTCAAGAAAATAAAATGTCATAAAGCACAAAACATGCTATGTAGTGGAAAAAGCACATTATAGACAGGGTTTGGCACACACCAAGCCTTAAGTAAATATGCTGAATAAAATGACCTATAAGACTGTCCTCAACGAGTGGAAAGTTTGGTTTGACCTATAACTCAAACTACTGATCTATCACAAGAAACAAGAATTAGGGTTTAGGATAATAGGATCTTTCATTTATTTGTTCAAAATGTAAGCAAAGCACAAACCTTAAGAGTATAAGTTAGAATATGCTGTAAAGGGGCGCCTGGGTGGCACAGCGGTTAAGCGTCTGCCTTCGGCTCAGGGCGTGATCCTGGCGTTATGGGATCGAGCCCCACATCAGGCTCCTCTGCTATGAGCCTGCTTCTTCCTCTCCCACTCCCCCTGCTTGTGTTCCCTCTCTCGCTGGCTGTCTCTATCCTGTCGACTAAATAAATAAAATCTTAAAAAAAAAAAAAAAAGAATATGCTGTAAAGGATATATTTAACTGAAAATAATCAGTACCTGCTTTCCAAGAGTGTATAATATATGCAACTTTGAATAATCATCTTTATCTTAATTTCTGCATAATTAAATATCTACCTCAGACTGTTAATAGGATAGAATGAGATCTTACAACAGATAAAACATTATTTTGAAAAGTTTAAAGTTCAAATAAAGTAGCATGAAAATTCAAAGATGGCAATAAAGAAAAAAATAAGATGGTAAATAAAAAGAAATAAAAGATGACTATCCTAAAGTTATGAGTTTTCCCTAACCAACTTTATTAGAGAGCAAATAAAAATATGCATCAGCTTCTTTCGCTTTGGGGAAGTATTTTTAAATAACAAAGCAGCTTTTCTCTCAGCTGCAATCTATAAAATTAGCCCCAAATGTTCTCCAAAATTTATTAATTGAAAGCTTCCTCTTAGCAAAAAATACTAAATATGTAAAGAATGGAAACTACCAACTTGTTTCCCCATCTTTAGCCAACAACTAAAAGGAAAAACAAAACAAAACAAAACAAAAAACAAATCACACTGTCCCTATAGTCAATCTCTGGTCTCTCATTTATTCCCAAAGGAGATTCTCTTCCCTTCTCAAAATCTTCCCATCCCTTTCCCTCTCTGGACCTTACCAAGTCATCTAGGATCTTGTTCTCATAATTAGTATTTTGACTTCTATTAACTTCACTCTTTCCCATTCTATAATTCCTTCCCTTCAGTCACCAACTGGATCTCTCCTAGCTCTAAAATAAGCAAAAAGTTACCCTTTATCTTCTATCTCTATCCATTTCCTCCTTTCCTTTCTCTGTCCCAACTCCTTGAACTCAGCCAACATTCACTGCCTCTATTTCCCCTCTAATATATTCACTTAAGCTTCAACCCCTCAAAGCCTCAAGGTTCAATGCCACTTGCTTATTAAATCTACTGGGGCTCAAGGAACCTGCCTGGTTCAGTCGGTAGAGCATGTGACTCTGAGGGTCATGAATTCAAGCCCCATGTTGGGCATGGAGTTCTTATTTTGGTGACTTATCACTAATCTACTGGGGTTCTTACTTTGGTGACTTATCACTTATAATCTTCCATGTGAAAAGCTTTACCCCTTTCGATTCTGTTATACAAAACTTGGCTCCATTCCTATTTCTGCTATACTTCTTATGTCTTACTTACTGGTCCCTCTTTGTGTAGGTACCCCTAAAGCAAAGTAATTTTCTACCACTTCTGGTGAGCTTCATCCCTATGACTTTAAATTCACTGCCATCAACTGTTTCAAGAGCTAGAAAACACTGAATTCTATCAGACTTAGTAACACTATTCTTGAAAACTTATACTAAGGAATAATTTAAAATTGAAGGTGGAGGGGGAGCAATGTACATGAAAGCTTATCTTATAATGGGGAAAAAAGTGGAAACAACAGGAACATGACTAATGAGAGCATGACATGCTGTCAGAACAAACACGGACACAATTCTCTATACAAAAAGACAGTCTTTCACGGCCTTTACCTTTTAAGTTTTATGACTAATAAGATTCTATAAGATTCTTTTTAAGCCACAAACTTGATGGATCTTAGTTGGATAGATCCTTCCTTCCTATAGACTTAATCCCAAAGGAACACACATCCAATGATTTGTAATTTACTGAGCATAACTGTTAGAAATTCTTCTAACAAATACATATATTTTCAAAGATGTATTGCATTCTTCTTGCGATTTTTACCATTCTGAGTTCAACATTTTCCAGGGAACATAAAATCTAGTTTTGTAATGGAACTCATTTTGGATAGATAAAATTGATAATATAGACCATTTCTTTGAGACCATTTCTTTTCTGCCAAGTACAGTTATCTGGAAAGTATGAATTTCAAATACTTAGGGAGGACACTTCGCAAATTGCGGGTGCACCTTAAATACCATAAACCTAGCCAAGTTAAGTTACCTCACTTTTGGGCCCATTTTTTTCATTTAAAAAAAAAAGTTAGATTAAATGATCTCTACATTCTCTTTTAATTTAAAAAATCCCAGAACCCAGGTTATTCTACTTGTTTTAACAAATTAAAGCTACATGCAGCTTCCTCTAGACATTATTCAGTCTGATTCAATCATATTTACCTACAAGTTTTCTGTAGTTTTATAGTGATATATATTCTCATTAAAGTTTTAAGCACTTCTCTGTATTACTTGTAAATCCTGTATGATATTATGTTCATCTAAGGTGAACATAGTGTGACTTCTAAATATCTGTATCTCTACATAACCACAATGGTTTAAAACATGTTCCCCAAAACTAAATACAGCAGTCCCCCCTTATCTGAGGAGGATACAAGACCCCTTGTGATGTCTGAAACCACAGACAGTACTGATATATACTATTTTTTTCCTATACATACACACCTATGATAAAGTTTTTTTTTTTTAAAGATTTTATTTATTCATTCAACAGAGAGAGAGAGACAGCCAGCGAGAGAGGGAACACAAGCAGGGGGAGGAGAGGAAGAAGCAGGCTCCCAGTGGAGGAGCCCCACGTGGGGCTCGATCCCAGAACACCAGGATCACGCCCTGGGCCAAAGGCAGACGCTTAATGACTGAGCCACCCAGGCGCTCCTATGATAAAGTTTAATTTATAAATTAAGCACAGTAAGAGATTAAAAACAATAACTAGTAATAAAATACAGCAACTATAACAATATACTGCAATAAAAGTTACGTGAATGTTGTCTCTATCTCTCTCTCAAAATCTTATACTGAACTCACCCTCCTTGTGATGACGTGAGATGATAAAATGCCTACATGATGAGATGAAGTGAGGTGAATGATGTAGCACTGTGATCCAGCATTAGGGTACTCTTTAATTTCTAATGTAGATATGTCAGAAGGAGGATCAATATGTGAAAAGGAGGACTGTCTGCTTCTGGACCACAGAAGCAAAAATGCAGATAAAGAGGCAGCTACTGTATAAAGAACTGTTTTTAGTACAATTTTTTTTAGTTAACCAAATGAACAAATCACCACTATGAAACCAAACAGGTTCATAATTCATGTTATCATACCTTTCATCTTATCTAAAGCAAGTAAATTCCCATTTTTAATTAAAAATAGTATTGAGGGGAAAAAACTACTCAGTATAAACAATTTTTTCTCCCTCCCCTTGTTACCCTTTACCCATTTATTTATTTTTTTTTAAAGATTTTATTTATTTATTTGACAGAGATAGAGACAGCCAGCGAGAGAGGGAACACAAGCAGGGGGAGTGGGAGAGGAAGAAGCAGGCTCATAGCGGAAGAGCCTGATGTGGGGCTCGATCCCAGATCGCCAGGATCACACCCTGAGCCGAAGGCAGACGCCTAACCGCTGTGCCACCCAGGCGCCCCTACCCTTTACCCATTTAAATGTCCACAAAATATGATGCCTTTCTAAGCCCTATGTACGAAGATTTCTGTCAGCAGGAATAAAATCATAAAGTGAACTACTAACCTTAGATTCTGGGTTAGTTACTTTGTCAAACCCAAATATCCATTTAATGAAAAGACAAGTCTGTGCAACTTTTTTATTAAAATGAAGGTACACAATTGTTTGCCTTCTTCCTCACCATGCTCAGTTATGCTATCCTGTGATTTTAGGGAGTTATTCCAATTATTTCTCTTGGCAAGAGCAGATAGAAACTTTAATAAGATTAGATTAACTTTAGCAAATAAAAATCAAAAAAGGGGAAAGAAAATAAAAATGACACTTAATGCTCATAGGAAGATTTTTAACATAAAGAATATGGCAATGTGCTTAAGACCTGCTGCTTAAAGTAGATGGCAGAGTATCTTATATATGTGTACATATATAGAAATGACCAAAATAAAAGTAGTTATTTTTTTCAGAAGTTTCCATTTATGTTTTATAAAAGACATTAATGTTATAAAGGCTACTATTTTAACAAAGATCAAGTTCAAATTTCTAAGTCTTCTTTAAAAAAAAAAAAGATTTTATTTTAGGGGCACCTGGGTGGCTCAATCAGTTAAGCGTCCCATTCTTGACATCAGCTCAGGTCATAATCTCAGAGTTGTGAGATTGAGCCCCGAGTCGAGCTCCGTGCTGGGTGTGGAGCGTGCTTGAGATTCTCTCTCTCCTTCTCCTTTTGCCCCTCTCCCCTCACCACGTGTCTCTCTTCAAAAAACTAAATAAATCAATCTTGGGGAAAAAAATTTTAAGTATCTCTACACCCAACGTGGGGCTTGTACTCACAACCCCAAGATTAAGAGCTGCACACTCCACTGACTGAGCCAGCCAAGCTCCCCAAATCCCTGTCTTAGTAACAATTTTTGCTTATAAATGTATACATTGTTGGGCCTCAGTTGTCAAAAATAGCCACAATGTAACTCTGAGAGTCTAAGAATATCTTTAGCATGTTTCTTTTACTCCATGCAAACAAAGAAGTCAACAACGTCTTTACCATTAGTATGTAAACTTAATACAAGGCCATTGAGATTTTAACCAAAATCAACTTGGGGGCATCTGGCTGGCTCAGCCTGGAAGAGCATGCAACTCTTGATCTCAGGGTCCTTGAGTTCAAGGCCACAATGGGTATAAATATTACTAAAAAAATAAAAATAAAAAATAAACAAATAAAACAACAACTCGGGTTTTTTCCAGAGAGTAACACAAAACAGTCTATTTGGATAATAAACAAATATAAAATGTATTTACACTGTTTCATCCTAATAAAAAATAAGAAATAGGAAAAGTATAAATGATTGATTTATATAATCAATTCCAGCAATCTATGCTTAAGAAATTATCAATTTACCTTTAAATTTTTTTCAATTACAAAACTAGAGCTGAATTTTATCTTATTTTTTTGCTACTTTATGAATGTAAAATAAAGTAATAAAAAACATTAACAACATATTTTAAATTAAAAAATCTGCTTTCAGTCAGAAGCAGATACAAAAAAGCAATTTTAGAATAGGTGCTGAAAAAAGAGAGAAGCAATACCTATTCACATCACTTTTGCTGCTTTGAATCATGGATAATCCTTTCCAACCCATCACCATTAACTCTCTTAACTTTCTCTGGTACTTCTAATCATGGTCAACACAAACTTCCAAAAACTACAGGCTTGCCAGGATTGAGCCAGACTTCTTTATCCTTTCAGAGTTGATTTTTTGTGATGGCTTTTTGTTTTGTTTTTGGTAGTAGTATCCTAAACTGACCAATTTCTTCAATACACTTTAAGTTGGAAGAATCTGAAGTAAAGCTGTCACTATGCAAAAGCTTTAACTATGTTTAAAGATAAAAAGGCTTATCAGAAACAACTCTGCATTTTACACACCAACAGATGTTCTGTCCTCTGCAACATGTGAAGGAACTAATCGCAAACTCCCTATACTAAAACACCCCCACCCAAACAACCTCATACCTCCACCTCTATAAACACACACAAACAGGCTATACCCGAACCACACCCAGACACACCCTAAGAATAAAACAACTGGAAAAATCATACAACTTCAAATATGAGAAGTATCCTGAGACACAACGTATTTGGGTTCAGGAAGAAAGCAATCACATAATTTTAGTATCAAAGAAGCAAGATCTAAGATTATCTGCTGTCAAGGGTGTGGACTGGAAGTTTAATAAAAAAAAAAATAGATTTTCACTGAGTTCATAAAGGTCTCTCCAGTGAAAGAATTACCAATGCAATATTAATCTAGCTGAAAGAGATGCATATAACTAACAGGAAATGTACACTGATTTTAAATTCTATATAGTTTTTCCCATTTAATTCAATTCTTTAGTTTCTATAACGGGGCCAGGGCAGAAGCAAAAGACAGACATCAAAAAAATAAGACAGCAAGAAATCAATGTTTTTATATCACTTCTGACCTATTTTGAAAAAAAAAGCATTTAAGTTTCTGTTCTATTTAAGTAAAGAGAATACTCAGAAAACAACTGAGTACTTACCACCTCTAGCGTACTGCTCTGAGTTAAAATCTAATGAAATTACCTTTACCATATATAAAAGGCAGAAACGAAAAATGTAATGAAAGAGGTAAAACGTGCTATGAGTTAAGAAAAAGTGTGTATAGCTGTGCGGACTGAGGCAAGGTTGATGGATTCATGTCAGGTATAAAAGGAAAGGGCTAACTAAATAATTTGCTAGGTAAGTTTTTTTCTTTTTAATCCCAGAAACAATAAGACAAGATGGGTAGCTATCAAAACTACCCAGAATTCAAAATGGAAGTTCGATATAAAGGTGACCGAAAAGTGGGGTGCCCGGGAGGCAGCGGTTTTCAGTGTCCAAGTCTTGATTTCAGGGTTGTGAGATCCCGAGTTGGGCTCTGCCCTGGACAGAGAGTCTGCTTGGATTCTCTCTCCCTCCCCCCTCCTCCCACCCTCTCAAAAAAAACACGACTAAAAAGAATTGCTAAGTATTCCTAGCAAGTAAGGGCACGACAGAATCTACAGGTTTGCAGTAATGTCACTTCACCCAAAGGGGAGGGGAGATAGACCCAGCTCCTAGAATCATAAACAACCTTGACTCTCAGGGATTTTAATGGAATGATAAAAAGTTCAGTATAGGCCTTAGGATGGGAGATGCAAGGGCTACCAAGACCAAAAACAAGACTGATATTCCAAGCGTTACTCATATTTTAATAGAGGGCTCCTAAGATTATTTAAAACAACAACAACAACTTGAGATTGTAACTATTCAAATTCAACTCCAAAGATTCAAGACATAAAATTTCTAAGTTTGTCTAGGTACACAGTTTGCATTGCACAATCATTCAACTCATAACTGAGCCTAGAGGACCACACAGCAGCCACATAATGTATTTTGTTCACTAATCCTCCTCCACAAAAGAACTCATGGCAGAAACTTCCTGTGTATAAAATAGCCACCAAACAAGAGAATTCACTAAAAATGGTAAAGCCATCAATATTTGTTTTGGTATGTACAGGAAATGGATGTTCTTTAATAGTACTGTAATTATAAAGACAGCTTGGAATACACATAAACATTTTCAGGTTTGAATTTGGTTCTTAAAGTTCTCTCCAGAGGTATCAACTTTGAAATGTCTAGTATCTCCTGAATTCTAAATCTGGTCCATGGGGATGTATTACCTGGTATCCAATTTACATCATTTGCACACCTAAGTTCCCCCACTATAATGAGAATTAGTTCTCCACTTAGGCTGTACATTAGAAATTACCCAGGAGCAGGGCACCTGGGTGGCTCAGAGGGTTAATCGTCCAACTCTTGATTTCAGCTTAGGTCATGATCTCAGGGTCCAGGGATTAAAACCCCAGCAGGTTCTGTGCTCAGCATAGAGTCTGCTTGTCCCCATCTCCCTCAGCTCCTCGCCCCTGCCCTGCTCGCTTGCACGTACACGCTTTCTCTCTCAAAAATAAATAATAAAATCTTTAAAACAAAACAAAAAGAATTACCCATGAGCTGAGAAAAATTCCAATAAAGACCAATTAAATCAATCTCTGCGGATAGTTTTTTTCCTTTAAAAGCTCCCCAGGTGATTTCAATACAATGCCAAAGTGGGAAACCACTAACTTGAAGTGTGTGGATAACTCAAAAAAACTAGACGGTACTGATCTACAGTATAAAATGGGGGGAAAAAGCAAACAAGAAACCTGGATGTAGCAAGGACATTCCATTTTACCAGTTTTAACTTGGTTTCAATACATTTTAAATCAGGGGCGCCTGGGTGGTTCAGTTGTTAAGCGTCTGCCTTTGGCTCAGGTCATGATCCCAGCGTTGTGGGCTCAAGCCCCGAATCAAGCTCCCTGCTCAGCAGGAAGCCTGCTTCTCCCTCTTCCACGCCCCCTGCTTGTGTTCCCTCTCTCACTGCCTCTCTCTCTGTCAAATAAATAAATAAAATCTTTAAAAAAAAATTTTTTTTAAATCAAAGGCAGACTGAACTTTACTTATTTTCTTGGGGCTGGTGGTGGAGGGAGGCAGAAGGAAAGAGAGAATCTTAAGCAGGTTCCATGGCCAGTGCAGAGCCCAATGCAGGGCTCCACCTCACAACCTTGAGACCATGACCTAAGCTGAAATCAAGAGTGGGAGGCTTAATGGAATGAACCATCCAGTCACCCTGAGACAGACTGAAATTTAAATCAAAATACAGCCAGTTCTCATTATTCACAGTCGTTATGTTATAGACTATTAAGTCACAGCAAATACTAAATTAGCAAATACTGAACAACTGTTCCTAAGGGAAATAATAGAGTTAGGTTCCTGCATCCTCTGGCCACATTCAACCAATTAATAACAACCTAGGTTTTTGTGTGTCTTTTTAAAGACTCTTTAATATATGTTGTTGATTCATTAACACCAAACCCAAGGCTAATAGCACATGCCTGAACAAAGGTTACCTAACACACATATTTTCTACGTAAGGTACATTACAGTCTTGCAATTAGGAACACTAGACAGCACTTCAATACTTTGCTTGGAGGCCATTTTAAACAATGAAATCCCCAAAAGCACTGAAATGCAAAAAATATGGCACTAATAGACTGAGAAAAGGACACTTGTTTACAGCATGACAGCTAAATCAAGGCAGAGTGTTGCCTTGTTTGACCGCAGTTGGGAACATGCACATCTAGCTACTCCCAATATTTTCACAGATCTGCACATGTGTGAAAATCACCACAAAAGCACAAGGATTGATTTTAGGCTTACAAAGAAATTTTACAAGTAGGCAGATGTACAGATACAGAATCCATGAATACTGAAGTATCAAATCAGGTAGAAGTATCAAATCAAGGTAGCTCAAACTAATTGTTACAATGAACTGAATTCAGTGAGGGTTTCCACTAAGCAACATCAAGAACTAAGATGACACCAATATGCTCACCTATGTAATTTTCTCCACTAGAATCCCTAATTTGGATTTCCTAAGAATGTGACAATTTTTCTCCTATCAAATCTATATTTTAAAAAAACCTATATACTCAATGTGCTCAATATATCTTCATGTAGTACCAAGTAAACAAATTGTATTTTATCAAGTACCTCTAATCACAAAATGCAGCAATGACTTAAAGTATAATGGTTGAACTAGATGACCTCTAAAAATGTCCTATGGCTCAAAACTTTTTAAGTCTAAAAATTGAAGTTGGTATGCCAATTTTAATTACTATAAAAGCTAATATATGAATAAGAGTTCTCAGTAATAGTTTATTAGGGCCACAATCACATTTCTCGATAGTAGGGCTGCAATATAAATTCTCATCTGAAAAACACCTTAACAGCTCCACTCAATCTAGAAAAATATCTTGAATCCAGCAGGATACTATCAAATCTGATGAGCTCTCGGTTTGGGCCTATGCAACTTCAAAAAGAAAACAAGAAACAAAAAACAAGCTGCTATATTAATGCTATAAAACTATGCCTCACCACATACAAAAGTTAATTAAAATGAATCAAAAACCTAAATGTAAGAGCTAAAACTGTAACAATCTCAGAAAAAAAGAGGTGTAATAAGGTGTAAATCTTTATGAACCCTGGATTAGGTAATTATTTCTTAGATATGACGCCAAAAGCATAAATGACAGATAAACAGATAAACTGAACTTCATCAAAATTAAAATTTTTCATGCTTTCAAGGACACCAAGAATGTGCAAACACTTCACAGGAGAACATGTTTGCAAAGCACTTATGATAAGGGGCTTGTATTCAGAATACACAAAAAGCTCCATTACAACTCAATAAAAAAGACAACTTTAATTTTTAAATGGGCAAAGGATTTGAATAGACATTTCTCCAAGAAATTTACCAATAAATGCAAGATGTTCAACATCCTTAGTCATTAGGGAAATGCAAATCAAAACCACAAGGAGATACCACTTCACATCCACTAGGAGCGCTATAATTTAAAAAAGGACAGTAAATATCGGCCAAACTGTGTAGAAACTGGAACCTTTCCACACTGCTGGTGGGAATGTAAAATGTAAAATAGTGCAGCTGTCATGGAAATGTCTGGCAGTTCCTTACAAAGTTAAACACAGAGTTACCAAATGACCCAGCAATTCCACTACTAGGTATACACTTAAGACAAATTAAAACATGGCCAAATAAAAACATGTACATCAATGCTCACAGCGGCATTATTCAAAAAGTAGAAACGATACGAACTGCCAATTAACTGATGAATGGAAACAGGAAATCACCCAAATGTCAATCAATTGATGAATAAACTGTGGTATAACCATAAAATGAATTCACAGCCATAAAAAGGAATTAAGTATTGATAATAAGCTACAACACGGATAAACCTCAAAAACATGATGGTAAGAAGCCAGTTACAAAAGACCACATATTGTATGATTCCATTTATATGAAATACCCAGAATAGGCAGACCAACAGAGAACAGATAAGTGATTTCTGTGGGGTATGGTCAAGGAATGGGGAGTGACTGCAAATAAGTAAAGGGTTTCTTTTGGGGTGATGAAAATGTTCTGGAATTTGATAGTGATGATGGTTGTAAATATATTAAAAACCAATGAATGGTACACTTTGATAAAAATGGTAAGTTTTATGATATGTGAATTATATTTCAATTAAAAAAACTGAATGTGCCATTTAAAACTGATAAAGAAGGTTCAAAATATTACTTCACTAATCCTCTTCAGTATTTGAGAATTAGTCTAGCATACATTGCTAATTAGAAGCCATACTTCCAAGGTGACTGGGTGGCTGTCAGTTAAGAGTCTGCCTTCAGCTCAGATCATGATCCCACGGTCCTGGGATCCAGCCCCACATCAGGCTCCCTGCTCTTTCCCTCCCAACTCCCCCTCTCATACTCTCTCTAGCTCTCTCAAATAAAATCTTAAAAAATAAAAAACCATCATACTTCCTCTCTCATTCCTATAATGTGCAAATAGGAGAGATCTCTCATGACACAGGATCATATATGAAATCTGCTTCTTTTCCATTGATAGCCAACACAGGACAAGAATCAGACAATCTTTTAAAAGATCTTTATTTATTAGAGGGTAAGAAATTGAGAGAATGAGTGGGAGGAGGGGGAGAGAGAGAATCAGATTCCTAGTGGAGCAGGGAGCCAGACACGGGACTCCACCCCAGGACCCTGGGATCATGACCTGAGTCAAAGGCAGACGCTTAACCGCTTAACCAACTGAACTACCCAGGTGCCCTGACAATTTTTTTTTTTTAAAGTGAGTATCTGATAGGGGTAGTTCAAAATAAGAGGCCTAAAGCATTATAACTAACAACTATAAAGATCCATGACATGAAGTGATTTGCAATTTTACCCCATTTGATTGTTTTATTATCCCTATTTTATACTGGGCAAAAAGGGTTACACAGCTATTAAGTGGCAAAGCTAGAATTCAAACCAAGTTTATCTGAATTCAGAAGCTGCATTCATTTATTCCTTCAACATTTACTGAGGGCCTACTATATGCCAGGTACTGAGTTATGTTCAGGAGAAATAGTAAATAAATTAATCAATAATGTCAGGGCTGTGAAAAATTTGGCAGGGTAAGGGGAATTACAAGTGGCAGGGATGGAAGAGCTATTTTACATTGGGCGGTCAAGGAAGGCTTCTCTAAGTAACTACATTTGAACAAAGATCCGAGGGAATAAAGCAAATGAGCCATTCGGATTGGTGAAGACTCCAAGCAGAGGAAATAAGGGCAAGGGCCCAGAGGGAGAAATATCAAGGAGTGTATAGGTAAGTGAGCAAGTCGGGGGGAGGGGAGAAAGAATGAGATAATGTAATAAGGCCTTCTACGCCTTAACAGGGACTCTGGATTACAGGTGACCCTTGAACATGGGATTGAAATGCACAGATCCACTTACATGTGAATTTTTTTGATACAGTACAGTACTATAAATACATTTTCTCTTCCTTATATTAACTTTCTTCTCTAGCTCACTTTATTATAAGAATATATACTGCATATAACATTCAAATTTTATGTTAACTATGTTATCAGTAAGGCTTCCAACTAACAGTAGGAAATTAGTAAGTGGTTTTTTTCTTTAAGATTTTATTTATTTATTTGAGAAAGAGAGAGAGAGAGCACAAGACGGGGGGAGGGTCAGAGGGAGAAGACTCTTCACAGGGCAGCGAGCTTCATGCGGGACTCAATCCCAGGACCCTGGGATCATGACCTCAGACACTTAAACCAACTGAGCCACCCAGGCAGCCAGTGGTTAAGTTTTTGGAAGTCAAAAGCTATGCATGGATTCTGGACTGTGCAGGGGTCAGCACCACTAACCCTACATTATTAAAGGGTCAACTGCATTCCGTGTAAAACAGGGAAGCCTCAGAAGGGATACAAGTGAAGTGACATTTGACTCTTGTTTTGAGAGAATCTAAATAATGGGCTGAGAAAAGACAGTAAGGGAACAAGGGCAGAAGCAGGAAAACCAGTTATGAAACTGTTGATATAACCCAGATGAGGATGATTTACACCACGGAGTAATTCAGAAGAAAGGATAAACAGTTGAATTCTGGATATATTTTGAAGGTAGAGCTCGACAGAATTTGCTAATGTTTTCACTAGAGGATGGGATGAAACCAAAGTTTCTGGTAAAACAAATGGATGAATAAAGTTGCCATGTACCAATATATGGATGAATAAAGTTGCCATGTACCAATATGGGGAAAACTACAGAAAAAAAACAGGTTTGGGAAGGAGTCACAAAAGTAGTTTTATACATGTTTACCTCTCAATTTGTCTTAACCACCAACTTGACACCCTGATTTCTGGGCAACATAGATGTTAAGTAGTGAAACAGAACCTAAATCCAGGTCTTCTGATTCCAGATCCTGTGCTTTTTTTCCTAATGAAGTTTTACAAGACCTACTGAATGACATTAGTTTTTCTCAGAATAAAATAACTCAAAGGCATGCACCCTTAGTTGGTGTTCCAAAACCTGCATTCACAAATAAAGGCTATCAAATGAAGAATTATTAGAAACACTCCACAAACACAAAAAAGTATTTTGTAGATAAAACTAATGCAGACAGCAATGATACAAAGAAATAACATGTAACAAATGTTCAATTTAAATAAACACTATGCAGAACTATATTTTCAGAAAGATGCCAGATCACCTCTACTTTTAAAACTCTCCCTGATAATAAAAACTAATCTTTGAACAGTAAAGATTTGCCATAATTTTACTCAGTGCACAAGTACACGCATAAAGATCCTTTTTAAAATCTATGCATAAAGTATTATAAAATATAAGGAATATTTTTCTCTCATCTTAGCTATAGAAGCTATAAAATATTATCCTAGTAAACGTTTACTTCTTGACTGAAAAGTAATTATCCCAATGATTTATCTACAATGCCAAATTTGTTAACATGTTAATTACATACAACTTCACAGCATCAACAGATTTCAGAGCTTGGTTTCTAATGGCAGCTTCAGCACTCAGTTGCTATGTAATTTTGGGCAAGTCACTTTCCAAATTAGTGATGACTTACCTAAAGTCATTCTCATATAAATCATATAAATCAAGAAAATAAGCCAACTTTTGGGGGAATATATATATATATATAAATATGAACTTTAAATTATTCCTTTATAGGGACTCAACCTACTATTATAGAATTGCTTAAAAGATTTCTCTAAAATAGAACTAACGCAGAACTTGCTAATTAGAAACAGTTTTTGAAGTGTTAACTGATGAACATTTATTGTAATCACTAGGTGACTTTATTTAAGAAACAAAGAAAAGGTATTTTTCCTATTCTCATGAGATCTATGGCCCAGGGGAGTGGAAGAGATCTGAAAAGTTAAATTAAACACCCGAACACTTTAGGATAAAAATAGAAGGCATCTCATTACGCAGTAATTGATTAACAGCTAAAAGAAAGTATCATAGTGACTGCTTTGAAAGTTAAGATGATTACCTTAGCTTTATCCTTTATTCACGTGTACTCCACTTATGTTTAGGTTTATCATTCAAACAAAATACCTTCAATTCTATTCTATACTGTTCCCCTTTTCCTTGACTTGTCCCAACAACTCCCTATTCCTAGCCAGAGTACCCAGTCAACCTTCTCAGGTATTATAATTCTAGGAATATACACTCCCCAAGTTCCCAGTATTCAATAAGCCTCAGGATCCAAGACGAATCAATTTCCTAACTTTTGATTATGCTGTAATCCTTCACAACATCATCAAACAATAATCATATGAAGTCTGTCAAGGTAATGTGACTACTAAAAATGTCAATAAGAGCCCATATTCCACCTCTCTCAATCGCTACAGCCAGACACTTGAGTAAAGAGCAGTGTGGAGTTGTGAATAATACAACATTATTTTGAAGTCATATGAAAATAAGCACGCATTTATAATCCATCTGTTACTAAGTATTAATCTCCTTCCATCTACTCAAATCAACAGTTAATAGTGTAAAATCCCCATTAGGTACGAGAGGAAAAAAATGCAGAAAATCTACAAGAGTAATTTAACATTTCTAGGACTATCACAATTAAATGGAGATGTTTCTTTACTCTAACTCCTGCCATTTTTTTATTTATCTATTTGACGGAGACAGCCAACGAGAGAGGGAACACAAGCGAGAGAGGGAAGACCAGAGGAAGGAGTGGGAGAGGAAGCAGCAAGCTCCCAGTGGAGCAGGGAGCCCGATGTGGGGCTGGGTCCTGGGATCACGACCTGAATGACTGAGCCACTCAGGCGCCCCTAATTCCTGCCATTTTTAAGTATTGCCAGAAGCCCACCATTCTCAAAGAACACTTTCTTAAAACATAATCTAACCATAATCTTGGTAATTTGCGACTTCATTCTAGGAAGAAACAGTAGAAAGAAAAAACAAGAAAGAGTATCTCAAAGGCTCAAGTAAGTCTGAAAACCACAACCTTGAACTGTATATTGAAGAACAACTTTAGCAATATTACAGAGTAGAGCATCCCCAGCATTACAGATGTGCCACACTACTGATACTCATCCCCAGTGTTTTACTTCATCCACCTTAATGTGTGATTCAAAAATTTTCTATGCGTACCGCCTGAGAAAAGGTTGGGAGGCACCGATAGAATACATTAAAGGAGTTAAAACCTCAACTTCAAAATACTCTCCAATGAAAAAGCCAAAGTCTACCCTTACTTGATGCTGATTCTGAAGACTATTTCCCTTTTATCAAGTAATCACATCCTGTATTACATTTCTATAATTTGTATGCTTTTAAAGTAGTTCTCACAGCTTAAGTAATCTTAGCAGCAATAATATCCTGGCGTAAGATAAAGAAATCTGAAAACTTTTAGGTAAGGACATGGTCAGAGCAGTATTTATGTATACTTTTTCCCAAGCACTCTAACTGAAATCCCCAAAATATCCATCTCCTAACTCCCTTCCTTGCTTTCTCTTCATAGCATTATCACCTTCTAATATAATATGCAATTAACTTAAGTATTTGGTTCTTATCTGTCTCCCCCAACTGGACTATTATATCCATAAGAGCAGAAATCCTTGTCTGCTTTTGTTCACTGCTCTATCTCCAGCACCCTGATCAGTACCAGACGCAGTGGGCCCTTGAAAAATAATTTGAGTGAATAAACAAATTTCGTAATTTGGTTGCAGTTTCATATGTAATTCAGCTGTTTTGAAGAGTTCAATTTTGCTATTAAGGGGAACCTGGCTGGCTCAGTTGGTAGAGCATGCAACTCTTGATCTTGGGGTTGTGAGTTCAAGCCCCACGTTTGGTGTAGAGATTACTTCAAAAAATAAAAATCTTTAAAATAAAATTTTGCTATTAAGATGGTCAGGAAAAAATTTTGTTCACCAAAGACAGAATAACCACAAACAAAGTAGTATTGGGTTTCAAAAAGCTTGTTTTATCTATATTAAAATTATTTTTCAAGATACTACCAGGAAACCTGTATCAGATATTTCAAAAATACAAAAAAAGGAAAGATTTAGTTTTAATTAAAATCAGAAACAGCAGTTTTCCATCCCTCTAATAAAAAGACACAAAGGAATACAGGGTGCTAAGACAGAATATGTAATACTTGGGACACAGAAAAATGAAGTATTGCACTGGGAAGTATTTTTTTTCCATTGCTTAAGTTGTCACGTAAAATTCAAGATTACCGACATTAAGTTCTGTACTGACCAAGTTCTGCACTTTTTTCTCTTAAAAACAGAAATCTGCCTTTTTTCAGACCCTTGAAGTTTGAATCTAACCAGCTAGTTATCCCTATAATTCTCTTGTCAAATACAATCACAAGTGTTGTGGATTTTAACCATAATTTTTAGTCTTAAAGAGTTTTAATCTTAATACAAATAATCTTAGTCATATACATCTACTGTTCAACTAGTGTTCCACAGTTCCTTTTTTGGCCTCAAATGACGAAACTTCTCTAACGTCTCTGGGGAGACCAGTGTAAAGTATAATGTTTCCTCAAATTGTTCTTGTTTTTTCCCTGCACCGTTTTGTGACATCCCTTCAAGTAGGAAAGTTAGACATTCTTCTATTCTGCAGGAAAGTCCAGAGAAAGAAGCAAAATTAAAAAGAATATTGCATGGAAAATAGGTTAAAAAGGGGACAGATAACACAAAGCACAGAAGTAAATGTTAAGCAAATACGTGCGCAAAAGAGGAAGATGCAGAAAAGAGAAGAAAAACTGTTCTCTCCTAGAAATGAGTAAAAAAAAAAAAAAAAAAAAAAAAAGGAGGGTGGGGAGTATAGGAAGACTTGCCTATTCTTCCAGAAACAAAAGCACTAAATCCTTCCAAGAAAAACGTAGGTCTCTTTAAGATGCTGTTAAAACTCTAAAAAGCACTCAGCTGCCACTCCAAACAACAGTTCTACCTTCTCTTCCTATATGTTCTCATTAGAGCTAGTCTTCATCTGTAAAATTAAATGCAGGCTCTAGATAATGCAGAGTCAATCTTTACAAAACTGCAATTATGGTTGCCATCTTTGCCTGAAAAAAAAAAATCAAACTCCCTGGATTTGGAAAAAAGGAGTATATTAACTTGGAAAGCCAGAAAATCATGAACTGCTAAGTCAGGCAGATATGACACAGGTTAATAAACGCCTCCTACCAAACTAAGATTCCACTAAAGATCTAGGGAAGAAGGGCAAAGGGCTGTAGCCTTACCGCGACCACAAGGGTGGGGCACCGTAGGAAAAAAAAATTTTTTTTTCGAGGGCGAGCTATCCCGGAGGTATAAGGGAGCCGGTGACTCAGATCTCGGGAAGATTGCCTATTAGGCGGCAAATGACGTTGATGGGCCAAAGGCAGCTTCGGAAGAGCGACAAAGTGAGCTGCCGGACTAATATGTTCTTTGAGAGTGCGAAGACTAACAGAGAAAGGTACCCACGGGGCAAAGGATTAAGAGTCAAAGAGAGAAGAGCCGAAGGGCCGAGCAGTCAGGGAAGCTGGGCGTGGGAGGCCTGAGCAGAGGCCGCGAAGCGCTTTTGCAGCCAGCCGCCCTCTCTCGGAACGCCTTTTCAGCTCCCCCACACTCAGCCCCTCTCAGGGCCGCCCTTGCCCCAGCTACAACGCCGTGAGCAGCTGTTTCCGCCTGGCCGGGGACCGCGGAGAAGGCATCCCTGGGGCGGGCGGGCAGAACAGCGTCTGTATGAGCAAGAGATGATTACGAGACCACTGCCGCGGAACCAGCGCCAAACTTCGCCCTTTCCTCCCTAGCCTTTATTCCCAACTTCCCGGCCAGCTGGTGTCCGCTTCGACCGACCGAGGACCCCCCTCCCCCGCCCTTCTTCTCGCCACCTCTCACCCCTCCCCAACGTCCTGAAGCTGGGAAAGGGCTGGCCACCAGGGCCGCTCCCGATCCCGTCCGGGTGCTCCAGAGTCCCAGACGCCGCCCCC
>NW_024427107.1:23547677-23576007 GCF_017311325.1 Ursus maritimus
AAAAAAAAAAAAAAAAAAAAAAAAAAAAAAGGAGGGTGGGGAGTATAGGAAGACTTGCCTATTCTTCCAGAAACAAAAGCACTAAATCCTTCCAAGAAAAACGTAGGTCTCTTTAAGATGCTGTTAAAACTCTAAAAAGCACTCAGCTGCCACTCCAAACAACAGTTCTACCTTCTCTTCCTATATGTTCTCATTAGAGCTAGTCTTCATCTGTAAAATTAAATGCAGGCTCTAGATAATGCAGAGTCAATCTTTACAAAACTGCAATTATGGTTGCCATCTTTGCCTGAAAAAAAAAAATCAAACTCCCTGGATTTGGAAAAAAGGAGTATATTAACTTGGAAAGCCAGAAAATCATGAACTGCTAAGTCAGGCAGATATGACACAGGTTAATAAACGCCTCCTACCAAACTAAGATTCCACTAAAGATCTAGGGAAGAAGGGCAAAGGGCTGTAGCCTTACCGCGACCACAAGGGTGGGGCACCGTAGGAAAAAAAAATTTTTTTTTCGAGGGCGAGCTATCCCGGAGGTATAAGGGAGCCGGTGACTCAGATCTCGGGAAGATTGCCTATTAGGCGGCAAATGACGTTGATGGGCCAAAGGCAGCTTCGGAAGAGCGACAAAGTGAGCTGCCGGACTAATATGTTCTTTGAGAGTGCGAAGACTAACAGAGAAAGGTACCCACGGGGCAAAGGATTAAGAGTCAAAGAGAGAAGAGCCGAAGGGCCGAGCAGTCAGGGAAGCTGGGCGTGGGAGGCCTGAGCAGAGGCCGCGAAGCGCTTTTGCAGCCAGCCGCCCTCTCTCGGAACGCCTTTTCAGCTCCCCCACACTCAGCCCCTCTCAGGGCCGCCCTTGCCCCAGCTACAACGCCGTGAGCAGCTGTTTCCGCCTGGCCGGGGACCGCGGAGAAGGCATCCCTGGGGCGGGCGGGCAGAACAGCGTCTGTATGAGCAAGAGATGATTACGAGACCACTGCCGCGGAACCAGCGCCAAACTTCGCCCTTTCCTCCCTAGCCTTTATTCCCAACTTCCCGGCCAGCTGGTGTCCGCTTCGACCGACCGAGGACCCCCCTCCCCCGCCCTTCTTCTCGCCACCTCTCACCCCTCCCCAACGTCCTGAAGCTGGGAAAGGGCTGGCCACCAGGGCCGCTCCCGATCCCGTCCGGGTGCTCCAGAGTCCCAGACGCCGCCCCCGACAAAACGCTTGCGTCCTCTCGGCGGCTCCCTCGCCCGCCCAGATGCTGCAAACTCCACTCACCTGCATTGACGCCATGATGGAACCATCCCCCCAAGGCCGGCGAGGCCAGAGACGCAGGGGGCGGAGCTGCCGTGCTCGCGTCACGCCGCGGGGGCCCAGCATCCTGGGCGCCGGGGGCGGGGCCTCCGGTGGGAAGGGGACGGCGGGAGGGGATTGGCTGGCGCGCTGGGCCTCCGGGGGGGAGGGGCAGGCGGGAGCGCGGTAAATGGCGTTGTTGGTACCCTCAGTCACATCAGCTCCTCGGCGTCCGCGGCTACCTCACCCGCTACTCCGGCCGCCTAAGAAACGCCGCTCCTCGTCTGACCTGGCCACGGTTGTTTTTTTCTCTGTGTACCCTAAGATCTTGATGATCTCCAGTCCCGTGGGGTTTTTTTGTTTTGTTTTTCCAACCACAGGTATCTGGTTTGAAGATTTTTTTTTTCCCCTTTCGGATGTCTTCTCCACACCACCATACCCACTTTCACACCCTTGGGGCGGGATACCACTTACCGTGGGGCTGCTTTCTTGTCTTTACGGTCTGGAAGCCTTCTCATATTCCTAATTTGGGGGAGAAAGACACGGATTTCTTTGTACAATCGGATGAGGATTGAGAGCAAAACAACACATTGATATTTTAAACGCAAGGGTAGGTTTGTAGAGCTGAAACTTGCCTGAAAGGGAAGAGAAATTTTTTTTTAAAGATTTTATTTATTTATTTATTTATTTGACAGAGATAGAGACAGCCAGCGAGAGAGGGAACACAAGCCGGGGGAGTGGGAGAGGAAGAAGCAGGCTCATAGCGGAGGAGCCTGATGTGGGGCCTGATGTGGGGCTCGATCCGGTAACGCCAGGATCACGCCCTGAGCCGAAGGCAGACGCTTAACCGCTGCGCTACCCAGGCGCCCCGGGAAGAGAAATTTTTGAAGTTTTTCTTTTGTTCTTGTGCTGTTGTCTCCCCTTTACCCCAGCCTGTCAGTTTTAAACTTCACGTGTGTCAATAATAGTTATGGTTGTTATGGCATTCACATTGGTTTTGAGATTAAACGCTAGACGTGATTTTTTTTTTTTTAATGTACCAGTGCACCTTATAGCATACACTTACACCTTCTATTACGTCTGGACTTACCGACCTAGGGATGTATTTGAATAGGGAAAGGTGAGCATTCATAATTTATTCTGGGAATGCACCAGTTCTACCAAACTTTATCAGAAGCTACATTTTAAAAAGCTATCCAAAACTGAAGATTTCATTGGTTAAGAGGAAAATGGAAGCCAAAGGCTTGCACCTCATGTTCTTAGTTCTATCTTTTAAAGATTTAAATGGCTGATACATTGAGTAGAAGGCTTTAACTTTAGCAGAACAAAAGCTTGAAATCTGTCATTTTATTAAGTTGGAGCTCTTTTTAGAAATTTCTGTAAGATTTAAAGATAAGAGCAATGCAGGATATCATCCTTCCCATTCTAAAGATAGATTATTATGGGGGCGCCTGGGTGGCTCAGTTGGTTAAGCGTCTGCCTTCAGCTCGGATCATGATCCCAGGGGCCTGGGATTGAGCCCCACATGGGGCTCCCTGCTCAGTGGAGAGTCTGCTTCTCCCTTTCTCTTTCCCTCTGCCTCTCACCTGCTCATGCTGGCTCTCTCTCAAATAAATAGAATCTTAAAAAAAAAATCATTATGTTCTCTGGGAAATTCCCTAATGTAAAATGTGTTCAAAAAGAAAAAAGATCTTTAAAATACACCAGTTATCCTATAGTACAATATTAAACCAACTACTCTTCATCGATAGAAAGTTATATTGGTTTGCTTTTTCCTCTTAGAATTCCACTCTATTGCCAGAAATGGGCTGGTTTTCCCTTTGTTGTGCAAAATGACGGTGTCCTTGAGGAATGTTTGGAGGCTCTTAGCAATGAGGAATCATCCAGAAGCATAACTGGTGTCAGCTCAGTTGTGTTGTCAACATTTCAACTGTGAGTAAAACCCATGTATCCCAATGAAAGAGGAAAGCTTTTCCATATATATTTTCTTCCGGAGATCTTTATCCCTATGATCTCAGAAAATTGCTCCAGAAGATCAGGTTTTACCATCTAAAGTTCATTTTATTGAAAAGCTGATTCTTCTTAAAGTGTAAGTGACGTCAGATGACCCCACAAAAAAAGCATTATGACATCATCAGAACTAACAACCTGCCATGACATACTAATGAGAAAAGGGAGTTAACAGAATTCTTAACACTCCTCACAGTAAAGTCAACATCTGCTCCCCTAGGTTTTATGTGTGTTAAAAACAACCTTCAGGCGAGGGAAAATTGAGTACCAGTCATAATCTTTCCTGAGAAATATTAAGTAGTATATGCTTACTATCTTCTTCATTTTTTTTTTATTAATATATAATGGAAAGATCCTGATGTACTCAGGAGCTAAAACAATGGCTTTCAGATAGGGTGGAACATATAATATCTCCAGAGAGCATGAAATTTTTCTATCTAAAACATTTGACTATACAGTGTTTGGAGACAAGGCTTACATATTTCTTTACAGTGTGGGGCTTACTATCACATAGGCAAAAGGCAAAATGTCTGACAATACCAAAAGTGGGGTGGAGCTCTCTATAACAGCAAAATCGGACAATTACTTTAGAAAACAGTTCAACAATAGTAGAATTAAAATTTCCCTTACCCTTAAAGAATCTTTTTAATAGCCTATTTACAATAAAAGATACTTAAGAGACATATTAAGCCAATCCAGTCATGTCAACCTTGTTTGGATCCTGATTCAAACCAACTGTAAAGAAGATATTTTTGAGACAACTGGAGAAATTTAAACATAAAGTGCATATTAGATGATATTAGGGGATAATTATTATTTCTGTTAGATTTAATAATTTTTTGATTTCCACATCAATTACAAATGACCATCATGTTCAAGAAGGTGATTCTCCCTCCTTTCAAAAACTACCCCCACCTCCACCTCCCTGGAGGACAAAAAAAAAGAGGGCATACAACAAGCTATGTATGTGCCTGAGGATGTCCCGACCAAGGCAAAGGTAGAGTCTGTGACACAGAGGACTAAAAGCAGCTGGACTTTCTGGCAGGAAAGGGGAGGAAATATGGGAAACCAGAGTCTAGTAACTTGAAGAACTCACAAAGTGATCCCTGGGCAAATGCTGCAATATTGATAATATAATGTGATTTATGAATGTTTGAGTTCTAGTGATTCACTAGACTGGAGAGTTAGGAGCAGTCCTGTGAGAATCCTCTTGTCAGAGGGTGAAGAGGCAGAGTTGAGAAGTCTTTGCTTGAGTGTGTGTCTCCACAGATGGTTTGTTCATTGTCTCCTACTGGCTGATCTCATCACAGAAATGTCGGTAGTTCAGTAACCATTAGCTTGTTAACTGGATGTTGGAAAAGGCACCAAGCTAAGAATCCAATGCTTGTAGTCTTGTCCTAGCTCTGTCATTAGCAAGCTTGGTCAGGGATCTTAATCTCTCTGGGTTTATTTCTTTATCAATAAAATGAGCAAATCAGATTGCATAATCTTCAAGTTTTCTTCCAGATTTCAAATTCCATGTGCCTAGTGGAGATCATCAAAAATTTAAACATGTCCAAAATACCATCTTAAGAAGTCTAAGATAAAATGCAATGAGAGTGATGTACTATTTTGAATTTAAAAATCACATTTATAGATATACTAGCAATGAACTTGACTTCATTGTAATTTATGTAGACATACTGGGGGGCCTTAGTTAACAATTTTAAAATGCTAATGTAATCTATTTGAGCTATAGATGGGATTTAATGAAATAGCAAAACTCCAGATTCACAATTTAGAGTGGTACTTTAAGAAAAGCATAACCCAAACTTAGTTATTTCATGTGAATCTCCTAATAAAGGACAAAGAAAGTTAGCAAAATAACAAAGGGTTTATATATGTGACCTAATCTATGTGACTTATTCTACATGTCAAAATAGTTGATTCACATACGTATCTGGCTTGTAAATAGAACTGTGAATCAAGAGAACTTTGTCTTCCCTTTCCTCCCTTTCCCTATCCCTCTAGCTAAAATTCTTTTTTCCAGGTCTGCAGTCCTTGAGCACATTCCTTGTTTGCTTCTCCCCTAAACCTCTTACCAAACACGTTCTTAGCAAGTTATCCTTTTTTTTCTTTTTGTCCACGGACCCACTCCACAGAAAAATACGCATAACCATGAAATTTTGTATTTCAAGGAGGTACCTGACCCTCAGAAGTTCATCCCTCAGCAGAAGTATATAAACCTCAAGATAAGAATACTTTTACTGAAGAGGTGACCATCACTATAAATACCAACTCAATCTCTTGACCTTTCAAAACCTGTCTATCTTTTATGTAGACATAATTTCATAGCTCTTTTTTTCTTTTGTTCACTTAATTATTTTCCTGTCTTTCTGAAAAGCAGGGTGCTATGTGAAAAGCTCAGATTAGGAGCCAGAGGAGTTAAATGCTTGCCTTGATCCTTCTGGGGGTGACACTAACGTTATTTAACAACAGATGTGGCACAGATGTAGCAAAGTTACCAACCAGGAAGAACAGAAGCTGCTCAATGTTGGGTCAAGAGCCTGGATGCTCCTTGCCCTGTGGACCAGATACTGTAATTAGATCATAGGGAAGTCTGGAGTGATTCAGAGAATTGAAGGGTGATTCTTTTGGGGATTTGAGGGAAGTGGATATTTACTAACCACTATTGAAGTATTTCAGTGTTTTTTAGAACAGAAATGTTCTTTTTTTTTTTTAATGATTTTTTATTATATTATGTTACTCACCATACAGTACATCCCCGGTTTCCGATGTAAGGCTCGATGATTCATTAGTTGTGTATAACACCCAGTGCACCATGCAATACGTGCCCTCCTTACTACCCATCACCAGCCTATCCCATTCCCCCACCCCCCTCCCCTCTGAGGCCCTCAGTTTGTTTCTCATAGTCCACAGTCTCTCATGTTTCATTCCCCCTTCTGATTCCCCCCCCCTTTCTTTATCCCTTTCTTCCCCTACCGATCATCCTAGTTCTTATGTTCCATAGATGAGAGAAATCTTATGATAGTTGTCTTTCTCTGCTTGACTTATTTCACTTAGCGTTATCTCCTCCAGTGCCGTCCATGTTGTAGCAAATGTTGAGAACTCGTTCTTTCTGATAGCTGAGTAATATTCCATTGTATGTATGAACCACAACTTCTTAATCCACCCATCTGTTGAAGGGCATCTCGGCTCCTTCCACGATTTAGCTATTGTGGACATTGCTGCTATGAACATTGGGGTGAATATGGCCCTTCTCTTCACTACGTCTGTATCTTTGGGGTAAACACCAAGTAGTGCAATGGCTGGATCATAGGGTAGCTCAATTTTTAACTTTTTAAGGGACCTCCACACTGTTTTCCAGAGTGGCTGTACCAACTTGCATTCCCACCAACAATGTAGGAGGGATCCCCTTTCTCCACATCCTCTCCAACAATTGTTGTCTCTTGCCTTGTCTATTTTTGCCATTCTAACTGGCGTAAGGTGGTATCTCAGTGTGGTTTTGATTTGAATTTCCCTGATGGCTAATGATTTTGAACATTTTTTCATGTGTCTGTTAGCCATTTGTATGTCTTCATTGGAAAAGTGTCTGTTCATATCTTCTGCCCATTTTTTGATTTGTTTATTTGTTTCTCGTGTATTGAGTTTGAGAAGTTCTTTGTAGATCTTGGATACCAGTCCTTTATCTGTAGTGTCATTTGCAAATATATTCTCCCATTCCGTGGGCTGCCTCTTAGTTTTTCTGACTGTTTCCTTGGCTGTGCAGAAACTTTTAATCTTGATGAAGTCCCATAAATTCATTTTATCTTTTGTTTCTCTTGCCTTTGGGGATGTGTCATGAAAAAGGTTGCTTTGGCCGATGTCGTAGAGGTTGCTGCCTATGTTCTCCTCTAGAATTTTGATGGATTCCTGTCTCACATCGAGGTCTTTCATCCATTTGGAGTTTATTTTTGTGTATGGTGTGAGATAGTGGTCAAGTTTCATTCTCTTGCATGTAGCTGTCCAATTTTCCCAGCACCATTTATTGAAGAGACTGTCTTTTTCCCACCGGATGTTTTTTCCTGCTTTATCAAATATTAGTTGCCCAAAGAGCCGAGGGTCCATTTCTGGGCTCTCTATTCTGTTCCATTGGTCTATGTGTCTGTTTTTGTGCCAGTACCATGCTGTCTTTGTGATCACAGCTTTGTAGTACAGCTCGAAATCCGGCATTGTGATGCCCCCAGCTTTGTTTTTCCTTTTCAACAGTTCCTTGGAGATTCGGGGCCTTTTCTGTTTCCATACAAATTTAAGGACTGTTTGTTCCAGTTCTTTGAAAAATGTCCTTGGTATTTTGATCGGGATAGCATTGAAAGTGTAGATTGCTCTGGGTAGCATGGACATTTTAACTATGTTAATTCTTCCGATTCATGAGCATGGAATATCTTTCCATCTTTTTATGTCTTCCTCAATGTCTTTCAAGAGTGATTTATAGTTTCTAGAATATAGGTCCTTTACGTCTCTGGTTAAGTTAATTCCAAGGTAACGTATGGTTTTTGGTGCTATTGTAAATGGGATGGATTCCCTAATTTCTCTTTCTTCGGTCTCGTTATTCGTGTATAGAAATGCAACTGATTTCTGAGCATTTATTTTGTATCCTGCCACGTTACTGAATTGCTCTATAACTTCTAATAGTTTGGGAGTGGCTTCTTTTGGGTTTTCCATATAGAGTATCATGTCATCTGCAAAGAGAGACATTTTGACTTCTTCTTTGCCAATTTGAATACCTTTGATCCCTTTTTGTCGTCTGATTGCTGTTGCAAGGACTTCTAGTACTATGTTGAATAATAGTGGCGAGAGTGGGCATCCTTGTCGTGTTCCTGATCTTAAGGGAAAGGCTTCCAGCTTTTCCCCATTGAGAATAATATTTGCAGTAGGCTTTTCATAGATGGCTTTTATGAGATTGAGAAATGTACCTTCTATTCCTACACTCTGAAGGGTTTTAATCAGGAAAGGATGCTGTATTTTGTCAAATGCTTTTTCGGCATCGATTGAGAGGATCATATGGTTCCTGAGTCTTTTCTTGTTGATATGATGTATCACGCTGATTGATTTGCGAATATTGAACCACGCTTGCATCCCAGGTATGAATCCCACTTGATCGTGATGGATAATCCTTTTAATGTACTGTTGGATTCTATTAGCAAGTATCTTGTTGAGGATTTTGGCGTCCATATTCATTAGGGAAATCGGTCTGTAATTCTCCTTTTTGAGGGGGTCTTTGCCTGGTTTGGGGATCAAGGTAATATTGGCCTCATAGAATGAGTTTGGTAGCTTTCCTTCTGTTTCTATTTTTTGAAATAGCTTTAGGAGAATAGGTATTATTTCTTCTTTGAATGTTTGGTAGAATTCCCCAGGAAAACCGTCCGGGCCTGGAGTTTTGTTATTTGGAAGGTTGTTTATCACTGACTCAATTTCTTCATAATTAATTGGCCTGTTTAAGGAATCAATTTCTTCCGGTTTCAATCTTGGTAGTTTATAGGTTTCCAGGAAGGATTCCATCTCTTCCAGATTGCTTAGTTTATTGGCATATAGCTGTTGATAAAAATTTCTAATAATCCTTCCAATTTCAATGGTGTTCGTCGTGACCTCTCCTTTTTCATTCATAATTTTAATAATCTGGGTCCTTTCTCTTTTCTTTTGGATAAGTCTTGCCAGTGGTCTGTCAATTTTATTGATTCTCTCAAAGAACCAGCTTCTAGTCCTGTTGATCTGCTCTACTGTACTTCTGGTTTCTGCTTGATTGATTTCAGCTCTAATTTTGGTCAACTGCTTCCTCGTGCGTGGATTAGGCCTGTCCCTCTGTTGCTGTTCCAGCTTCTTGAGGTGAGAATATAAAAACTGCATTTTAGATTTTTCTATTCTTTTGAGTGAGGCTTGGATGGCTATGTATTTCCCCCTTAGGACTGCCTTTGCAGTATCCCATAGGTTTTGGACTGTTGTATTTTCATTCTCATTGGTCTCCATAAATTGTTTAATTTGATTTTTGATTTCCTGGTTTATCGAGTCATTCCTGAGCAGGATGGTTCTTAGTCTCCAAGTGTTTGAGTTTCTTCCAAATTTTTCCTTGTGGTTGAGTTCCAATTTCAGAGCGTTGTGGTCTGAGAATATGCAGGGGATAATTTCAATCTTTTGGTATCGGTTGAGACCTGTTTTGTGTCCCAGAACATGGTCTATTCTTGAGAATGTTCCATGGGCATTAGAATAGAATGAGTATTCTTTGGTTCTGGGGTGTAGTGTTCTATATATATCTATGAGGTCCAACTCGTCGAGTATGGCATTCAAAGCCTTTGATTCTTTGCTTAGTTTTTGCCAGGGTGTTCTGTCTATTTCTGAGAGTGGAGTGTTGAGGTCCCCTACTATTAATGTATTTTTATTTATATGTCTCTTTATTCTGGTTAAGAGTTGGCTTGTGTATCTTGCTGCTCCCCTGTTGGGGGCATATATATTTATAATTGTCATATCCACTTGTTGAATACTTCCCTTAAGAATAATATAGTGCCCTTCTGCATCTCTAACTATAGTCTGTAGTTTAAAATCCAATTTATCTGATATGAGAATTGCTACCCCAGCTTTCTTTTGAGGTCCATTTGCGTGAAAGATGGTACTCCATCCCCTTACTCTCAGTCTGAATGCATCTTTGGGTTCGAAATGAGTCTCTTGTAGACAGCAAATGGATGGGTCATTTCTTTTTATCCAATCTGCAACCCTGTGGCGTTTTATGGGATGGTTCAAACCATTTACATTAAGACTGATTACTGAGAGATATGATTTTAATGTTGCCATGTTGCCAGTAAAGTCTTTGTTTGTATTGGCTGTGACTTTCTGTTCTGTATCACTCTTGGGGCCTTTTTACTTTTATAGAACCCCCCGTAATATCTCCTGTAGGGCTGGTTTCGTGGTTACAAAATTGGTTAGTGACTGGCGATTCTGAAATGTCTTTATTTCTCCATCAATTCTGAATGACAGCCTTGCTGGATAAAGGATCCTTGGCTGCATGTTTTTCTCTGAAAGAGCTTTAAATATGCTCCCCCAACCCTTTCTCTCATTCCAGGTCTGTGTAGACAGGTCTGACGTAATTCTGATGCTTTTGCCTTGGTACGTGAGAAATTTCTTTGCCCTGGCCGCTTTCAATACTGTATCCTTGCATCTAATATTTGCGAATTGCACTATGACGTGACGTGGCGTAGGTTTGTCGTGGTTGAGCTTGGGAGGGGTCCTCTCTGCCTCTTGGACACGAATGTTTGTTTCCCTTGCTAGATTAGGGAAGTTTTCAGCTACAATTTGTTCAAATATCTCTTCTAGACCTCTGTTTTTCTCCACCCCCTCGGGGATGCCGATGATTCTAACATTGGATCGTTTCATTGAGTCAGTAATCTCCCGTAACCTACATTCGTGGGCGTGGATTTTTTTAAGACCATCTTCTATTTTCATTTTTTCCTCTATTAACCCATCCTCCAATTCACTAACCCGTTCCTCTGCTTCTGCGACCCTGGCCGTCAGAGCCTCTAGTTTTGCCTGCATTTGGCTCATAGAATTTTTAATTTCTGTCAGATTCGCTCTCATTTCTGTCCTTAGGGATTCTATATTCTCAGTAACCTTTTCGTTAATAGTTTTTTCAATTCTACTCATCATTTTGACCATCGTTACTCTGAATTCCATTTCTGATAATTTGGTTACATCCATATCCATTATTTCTGTGGCAGAGGCCACAGACTCACTGTCTTTTCTTTGCTGGGGGGGGCTTCTCCTTCTTGTCATTCTGATGAAGAGAGGTTGCGGGGTTTCCAGAGCCCAAATTATTGACTGGGTCCCAGGCCGTGCCCCTTGTTTTATAGGGATCTTAGGGATGTGGGCTTCTTCTTTAAAGATTTTATTTATTTATTTATGTGGCAGCCAACCAGCGAGAGAGGGAACAGAAGCAGGGGAGTGGGAGAGGAAGAAGCAGGCTCCCAGCGGAGGAGCCCGATGAGGGACTCCTTTCCGGAACGCCGGGATCACGCCCTAAGCCGAAGACAGGCGCTCAATGACTGCGCCACCCAGGCGCCCGGGTTGTGGGCTTCTTGATTTTTCAGCCTGCCTTCTGTGTTCTGGGGGAGGGGCCTGCCACGCCGATACTCAGGCAACCCTGTTTGGGTAGAGTCTCCGCGTCCCCTGCGAGCGGGGATGGGGATGGGCACTCCCTAAGCGGGTATTTCCAGGCTTTTGTTCTCTGGCGGCTTTCCCTGGCGGTTTGCTGTGCCTCTTCTGAGGGTCAGAGCAGCAGCGGCCGAATTTCAGCCTCTGTCACAGAACAGAGGGATTGCGGCCCGTTCTCCACTGATGTTCTGGCCACTTTAACTCTGTTACTGTTGGTGCTGCTCAACCCTGCAGCGTCCCGGGATGTGCGCCCCACACCCGGCGTCCCAGCCCTCACTTCCAGGGCCGGCGCGTCTCTGTCCTTTGTGTTTCTAATGCCGCCAGCCGCCCCGCGCGCGCTCCCGGATCTCCCGGTCTCAGTCTGGATCCTGTGAGCACACTGGGACTCCAGAGTTCTGCGAGATGCCTGGTGACGCGCGCACCCGCTCACGGTCTCAGTCTGCTGTTTTACGGGTGCCGTCCTCGAGCCCCGCCCGCTCTCCCGGGCAAGTGGCTACCGCTTCCCGGCGCCCGAACGCGGCGGCTCCCTCCCCCTTCCGTTTATCTTCCGATATCTGTGCACGGTTTCATGCTCCCCGCTTCGTACCTCAATACTCAGCGCTGGAGATGTTCATTTGTAGAGATCCAGATGCATCTTCCTGCGTCTCAGGCTGGTTCCGTGGTTGTTTAGGCTGGTCTGGTACCTATCCTGCTCGACTCGGGGGACCAGCTGAAAAAGGTGTCTCCTACTCCTCTGCCGTCTTAACTCCCTCTAGAACAGAAATGTTCTAAAACTGGATTGTGGTGATGGTTACCCAACTGTATAAATTCACTCAAAATTATTAAGTAATTATTATGAGTGAAGTTTATGGTATATGGATTATAACCCAAAAAGCTATTTTTTTAAAAAAAAATTTTAAGTGATCTCTATGCCCAACTTGGGGTTCAAACTCATGACCCCAAGATCAAGAGTCACATGCTCTATAGCTGAGCCAGCCAGCCAGCCCCCACCTCCCCAGTAAAGCTATTTTTAAAAGGGAAAGGCATTTCAAGATTTTAACACACCCATACGAGTAAGTTGTGGCTAGTCTTTGGACTGGCTCTCCCATTAATGGTATGAGACTGAAGGCTGATCAGGTATCTCCCTGCATCTGGATTTTTTCATCTGTAAAATGGAGAGTCAATGATTTCTTCAAAGCCTTCCAGATATGTTATTTTCCTTGTCAAAAAATTCCATAATTGTTTCATCATAATTCATATTACCCTCTTTTCACCTGCTCATAAGGCCTTCATTGCCCCAACACATATTTATCCTTCTTCAACTGCTTAGGAGGGATGGCAGCCCTACCAATTTGTCCTTGCCAGATAGTTCTTTCTCATCCTACTTTCTGCCTTGCTTCCCCATTCCATTTTTGTGCTCCCTTTTGCCTGATCTCTTACCATGTGTTAGGAATGGCACTAGACTTAGAATCAAAAGGCCTCCATTTGAATCCTAACTCAGCTACTTCTTAGTTTCATGACCTGGAGTCAGTCATTTAAACTTATCTGAATCTTGGTTTTATCATCTGTAAAATGGAGACAAAATGCCAACATGTGGTTTGTGGTGGAGTCTAGGTGAATAATGGATGTGAAGGAGTTTTGTGAACTGCACAGGACTGTATGGGTGACAGGAAATAGCTGGTTTTTCTTCTGAATTACTCTAAGTTCTCTCTCCAGTGGGCAGATGACATGTTGCCTAGAGATAAGAAGTAGGGTGTACAAAGATACCGATTAGTGAAAAGAAGGGGCACATGCACCCCAATGTTCATAGCAGCAATGTGCACAATAGCCAAACTGTGGAAGGAGCTGAGATGCCCTTCAACAGATGACTGGATAAAGAATATGTGGTCCATATATACAATGGAATATTACTCAGCCATCAGAAAGGATGAATACCCACCATTTACATGGACATGGATGGAACTGGAGGGGATTATGCTAAGTGCAATAAGTCAAGCAGAGAAACACAATTATTATACGGTTTCACTTACATGTGGAACATAATAGAGTGGAGGACATTAGGAGAAGGAAGGGAAAAATGAAGGGGGGGGGATCAGAGTGGGAGATGAACCATGAGAGACTATGGACTCCGGGAAACAAACTGAGGGTTTCAGAGGGGAGGGGAGTGGGGGGATGGGTTAGCCTGGTGATGGGTATTAAGGAGGGCACGTATTACATGGAGCACTCGATGTTATACGCAAACAATGAATCGTGGAACACTACATCAAAAACTGATGAGGTACCGTATGGTGACTAACATAACATAATTAAAAAAAAAAAAGTGGGGTGTGTGTGGCAGTGACTGAGAAATATCTATGACAAGATCCCCCAATTTCTTGTGAATATAGAATAGTTTAGTCTATGAACCAGACCCTGCTTTGAGCTGAGCTTGCTATAGACAAAATTTCAAGGTTGAGATGTTGCCTCTCCCTGCCCACCCAGTGTCCTTCCCCACATGTGGCATCTTTCCAGACCTGCCTTTATTAATAACAATAATGATACCAGCTACTTGGGATTGAATATTCATATGTGCCATATAGGCAGGGTAAGAGACACTTGTATTTCTTGTATTATATAATCTTTAAAGCAGCACTATGAAGTACATAAAACAATTCTCATTTAACAGGTAAGAAAACAGTCTTAAGAGAGGCTAGGTAATTTGACAAAGTCACACAGCTTGTACATAGCCATAGCAGAATCAGAATTCTATCTTGGGAACTCCAACTGTCTGACTCTACAGATTGAATTCTTTAACTACTACACAGTATTGTCCTTCCAAATCTATTCTTTTAGTGACCCATATCAGTGGAATTTTAAAATAAAAGTAACTCTAATCAAATTGATTCATTTAAACTGTGAAACTTAATAGGTAAGGTGGATTTTACATTTTACCAAGAATATTTGATGCCCCCAAATATATCTATGGTGAATTTTCAGACAGTTTGACAGAAAAAAAAAGGGGGACAGTTTTATCAAAAAGCATATATTGAATGGCAGGCATGGGGGATATAAAGATGAGTAAGACACAGTCCCCATACTCACATTGCTTACAATCAGGAAAACAAATGAAAGAAGAATTTTGAAAGAATATGGGAAAAAGCTACTTACTGGCTTAGGATCCTAAGTGGGGGGGGGGGGCACTAGACCTTGCCTAGGAGCTAAAAACAGCTTTCTGGAAGAACTAAGGCCCTAGCAGAGGTGGAAAGGGGTAGGAGAGAGGCATTCCAGGCAGAGGGAGCAGGAACTGTGTACTTGGCATCAACAGGGGATGACAGTTTGGTATCGCCCAATAGAAATTGGTGGAAGGTGATGGGAGACAAGAGGCAGGCAAGCCTGGTCATGGAAGGCTTTGTTGGTTGGTGAGGTGGTTGGACTTTATCTTAGAAACCATTTGCCAAATATGTGTCTTGATTTGTGTCTTGTCATGACTGCTCTGGTGACTGAACAGATTTAATCAGGTAAGATCACAAAAGAAAAATCAGAAAAGGAGGCTATTGTAAGGATCTGACAACTGGTGAATGAGGGCTTGGACTAGGGCATGACAGAAAGAAAAGGAAGGACTCTAGAGATATTTAGGACGGGGAACAGATAGGACTGGGATTTGTTGTACACAGGAGACAAGGAAAGAGTTGAGTTCCAGGTTTTTTTACTTGAAAATACAAGAGTTGGTAGAGATAGAAGGAATGAAAGTAGAAGGGGAAGAAAAAATAATTCATTTTGGACACGTTTCAGCATTTTAAATTTCTTATAGGACATCTGTCATGCCTTTTTCAAGTGAAAGTTGTAAAGTCTATCTCAAATAAATTGACAGAGGCTCAACTGATATGGAGGGCTCTTTTTATGTCAGTCTTTGTGGTGAGTAAAATGGCCACTAGTCTCTAGACTCCTATCCATCCTACCAGCTAAGTATCCCTAGTGGATAGTTCCTTCTAGCAGCAAATATCTGGGAACTGCTCCCATTGGCTTAGCTCTAATCAGCTCTACCTCTCAACCCATCAGTGATGAGAGAGGTGAGGTACTCTGGTTGGTTAGATCTGGGCTGACTCTTGTCTCATGGGTGCCAGCAGGGTCAGCCCCACTCAAATCACATGTGATATCTCCTATAAGAAGAAGCTTATGCTACAATGAGGGGAGATGACACAAGAAGTGCCAGAAATACAAAAAGGACAGAGTTCACTACCACACTTAAAGGGAATATATTCAGCAGGCAATCTTACATCACAGACTTAAACTGGAAGAGGCTAGGAAGATGCTTTCATTTAAGAGAAGTTTTGGATTTTCATATAACATTAGATGGCCTGAAAATTTTAATGACTGTTACAAGATAGTTCTTGTGACAGAGGGGCTGGAGAAGTTCTTGCTCCTTCCTGAGATTTCATCCAGGGCAAAGAAAGCCCAGGGGCAGGTTTGGAAGTACAGTGGGAAATAGCACCACATGGAGTCTAGCTCATTCAGTAAAATGATTATATTTGAAACCATGAAAATAAAGAGATCACTCCAAATGAGAGTTTAGGAAAGAGAAGAACATGTTGCTGAGGTCAGAAGCTAGGAGGAGGAAAGTGGCCTAAAAGCCAAAGGGTCTTGAATAGGGAGTAAGTAATTGGTAATGTAAATTCATCCAAGAAGACTTGTAAAAATTTTTTAAAAAGTTCAACTGTACTGGCAATGTGGAGTGTATCAATGATAGTCATCAGATTACTTTTGTTGGAATGGATTGTTGAGTGAATGGGCAAGCGAAGACATAGAGACATCAAGAGACTTAGCTGAGAAAAGAAAGAGGGAGATGAAACCACTCAAGATAAATGCAAGGTCAACAGTTGGGGGAAGTTTTATTTCTTGTTTATTTTCAGAGAGAGATTTGAGCAATTTTATAGGCTAAAAAAGTCAATAAAGGGAGTATTTGAAAATGTTAGCAATATTGGGGTACCTCAGTGGCTCAGTTAAGCATTCAACTCTTGATTTCGCCTCCGGTGATGATCTCAGTGTTGTGAGATTGAGCCCCATGTCAGACTCCACACTGGGCGTGGAGCCTGCTTAAAATTCTCTCCCATCTCCCTCTGCCCCTCCCCACTTATGCTCTCTCTAAAAAAGAAAAAAAAGAAAAAAGAAAAGAAAAGAAAAGAAAAGAAAAGAAAAGAAAAGAAAAGTGTTAGCCATATGAAGAGGGAGGGCTATGTTGGTCGTAATTATTTGGTTGATGTTGAGGAAGGCTCCTAATAGCTTCTTAAATCATAATATCATAATACTGGGGGAAATATAATCTTGGGATATGACATAGGGCATATAAAATCATAAGATAAATGTAGTATATCCTCCTAGAGCATGAATTTTACTGTTGGATAAATTATTTAAAATAGAGTATTTTTCAGACTCCTGGGGATTCAAGTACACACTTAGAATTACTTAAGTGAAAATTTAGAGAATCAATAGGTAAATATTAAACTTTTTTCTGTTCCTGGCTCCACTTGCTTAATTGGCTTTATCAAATGAAGTAAAAAATAAAAGAACAAAGAGTTTAAAATTATCAGGGAAGCCAACTTTGAAGGGGATCTTTTGGCCAAAGATAAGATGGTTCGAGCAACAAAACAAGTAAGAACTGTAATAAACTGAAGCACCTAATTACATACTTGGAAATATATAAGTATATGTATAGATACACATACATACACACAATCATATAAAATCATAAATTCATAACAATACTGAAAGGAAACCTCATTGGTCACCTTTGTAGTTTGCTAGGTCACCAATTCATTGGGAAAAAAAGGGAAAGGGAAAAGAGTAACATTTTTCTGCCTTGCCTATATAAACTGTATTTCAGGGTAACCAAATGATTGATAGAAGGTAATTCTTCAGAGAAGAATTTCACCTATTGTACATGGGAACTATGAAATAATAAAAGAACAGTAATTGTTCTAGCCCTAGTAAAACAATGGAGCTTGCCATCAATGGGTGCTAAAGCAATCAGTTTGAACAGAAAGTTGAAAGGGAACTTTATTATGGATGGATCACGCTGATACACCTCAATCAATTGATCAATTTTAACATAAGTAATAGTGGGACAACCAGATATTATATGCCTCTTGAGGACAATACAATAGGAAGTAATGTGAAGTGGTCTTGCCAAAACAATAACAACAACAAAAAAAACAAACAAAAATTTATCAAGACTCTATATCTCATGATCAGTTTATAGGAAATAAGAATGAGAGAGATGCAAAACAGAGGAACTTAATAAATGCATCACAAGGCTGCAAACAGCTAAAGTCAGATTATAGGAACTTCTAAAGGACAAATGATGCAGTTTCTTCAATAAATGGCAAAAAGGGAGGTGGAGGAAAACTCTCAAAATAAAAGATAAGAAGTTATTAAACAAATGTAATATATTAACCTTATGTAGAACCTGATTCAAACAAACTATAAAAAGACATTTTTGAGAAAAATAGAAAACAGAAAAACACAGACTGGATATTGGTGGGTTTTTTTTAAGAGCAGAGAAGAAATGATAGATATGGAAGACATAAAAATACTATTTAATATATTAATATATAGGCACAGTTGATGGCTTCTGAAGAAAAACAACAAACGAAACAAAAAGTATTAAAAGATATGTGGTATAAGGAACATATATTTGGTTTTTGTCTCTGGTTCCTGACACAGAGCTCCTAAATCCCTTGGAATTTTCTCAGTGACAGGAACATCATGTGTTAACTCTTGGCAGACCCCTAGATATCTCAGGATGGGAGCTGATTGCCAAAAAGGCCAAGCCTTGATAAGAACCCTGAAACTTTTAGTCCAACTTCCCAAACGCCCAGGGAGGTGAGAGGCACTGGATATTGACTTAGTAATTGAACATGCCTGCATGATGATATCTCCATAACCGCCCTACCCCCCTGCAAACACTGATAGTTTTTTGGGTTTGTGAATATGTTCCTATGCTAGGAGGGCAATAGTTTAAAGAGACTGAATAAGTAGAATAATCAGAGTTAGATATGGCAGGAATGTTGGGATTCTCAAAACAGGAATTTTTTAAAACTATGATTAAATGCTAAGAACTTTAATGAAAAAAGTCTACAACATGAAAGAACAGATGGGTATTTAAGCAGAGAGATGAAAATTTTAAGAAAGAATTAAAAGGAAATGCTAAAGATCAAAAACACTAACAAATGAAGAATGCCTTTGATGAGCTCATGAGTAGACTGAGCATGGCTGAGGAAAGAACTTCTGAGCTTGAAGATATGACAAAAGAAACTTCCAAGACTGAGAAGCAAAGAGAAAAAAGACTGAAAAAGACCCAGAACAGAATATCCAAGAACTGTGGGACAACTACAGAAGGTGTAATGTATACATAATAGGAATACCAGAAGAAGAAGAAAGGAAGGAACAGAAGCAGTATGGAAGCAATAATGACTAAGAATTTCTCCAAATTAATGTCAGACACCAAACCACAGATCCAGGAAACTCAGAGTTACCAAGCAGGGTAAATGCCAAAAAACAAAAATGAAAAACTTAAGCCTAGGCACATCATATTCAAACTGCAGAAAATCAAAGATAAAGAAAAAAAATCTTAAAAGATGCCACAGGGGGAAAACAGCCTATAAAAGAACAAAGAAAAGCATTATATTCAACTTCTCAGAAACTGTGCAAGCAAGAAGAGAATGGGGTGAGATATTTAAAGTGTTCAGAGGAAAGAAAAAAAAACACCAAACTACAATTCTGTGCCTTGTGAAATTATCCTTCAAAAGGGAAAGAGAAATAAAGACTTTCTCAGACAAATGAAAATTAAGGGAATTTGTTGCCAGTAGACCTGCCTGGCAAGAAATGTTAAAAGAAGTTCCTCAGGGGGCACCCGGGTGGCTCAGTTGTTAAGCGTCTGCCTTCAGCTCAGGTCATGATCCCAGAGTTCTGAGATCAAACCCTGCATCGGGCTCCCTGCTCAGCAGGAAGCCTGCTTCTCCCTCTCCCGCTCCCCTGCTTGTGTTCCCTCTCTCGCTGTCTCTCTCCCTGTCAAATAAATAAATAAAATCTTAAAAAAAAAAAAAGTTCTTCAGACAGAAGGAAAATGATACAGATCAGAAACTTGTATCTACATAAAGAAGAGCATCAAAGGAATAGGTGAAGGTAAAATAAAAACTTTCATTTTTGTTTTTCCTAATTGATCTAAAAGATAACAGTTTTCTCAATAATGACAACAATGTATTCAATTATGTATATGCATATATATTTATATATACTTATGTATAAGTGGAATGAATGACAGCAATAATATAAGGGATGGAAGGGATGAATTAGGATTATTTTGTTATTATAAATTACTTGCACTACTCATGAATCAATATAGTGTTATCTGAAAATGGACTTGGATTAGTTGTAAATGTGCAAACTAGGGTAATCACTGAAAAACTACACATACACACACACATACACACAAACTGCTAAGGAAGGAGAGAAAATGGAATCCTATAAAATGTTCAGTTAAAACCACAAAAGTGGGCACTGGTGGCTCAGATGTTTAAGCCTCCGCCTTCGGTTCAGGTCATGATCTCTGGGTCCTGGGATTGAGCCCCATGTCCGGCTCCCTGTTCAGCAGGGCATCTGCTTCTCCCTCTCACAGCCACCCCCTGCTTGTGCTCTCTCTCTCTCTCAAATAAATAAATAAAATCTTTTTTAAAAATCCACAGTAAATAAAAATAAACAAATAAAAATAAAACTACAAAAGGCAGAAGACAGGGAGACAAAAATGGGAACAAAGAAGCACAACAAGTAGAAAGCTGCAAAAATATGGTGGACATTAATCCAACTCTTATCAATAATCACTTTTAAACATCAATGGTCCAAATACACTAATAAAAAGGCAGATTATCAAGGTGGATCGAAAAACGATAGAATTATATGTTATATACAAGAAACATACTTAAAATATAAAGACACATTTAGACTAAAGGGAAAGAAATGGAAAAAGATATATCATGTTAACACGAATCAAAAGAAAGCTGGAGTAGTTGTTTAATTTCAAACAGAGCAGACTTCAGAGCAAGGGAAGTTATCAGGGATAAAAGAGGGGCATTATATTATGATAAAGGGACCAGAAGTTCAGGAGAACATAAAAATCCTAATGTGTATGCTCTTTAAAACAGTGTCAAAATATGTGAGGCAAAACTGATAGAACTGCAAGGAGAAATAGATGAAGCCACTGTTTGAGACTTCAACACCCCTCTCTCAGAAATGGACAGCAGGCAAAAAATCAGTAAGGATGTACTTGAATTTAACAGAACCATCAATCAACTGGATGTAATTAACATCTATAGACTGCCTCATCCAACAACAGCTAAATACACATTTTCCTCAAATTCACATGTAACATTCACCAAGAGAGACCACATTCTTGGCCTTAAAACACACCTTAATAAATTTAAAAGAATAAAAGTAACACAGTGTCTGATTTAAGACCACAATGGAATTAAACTAGAAACAACAGAAAGATAGCTGGAAAAATTTCAAAATACTTGAAGATTAATCAACACAATTCTGAATAATGCATGGGTCGAAGAAGAAAATGCAAAATAAGTTTTTAAAATATTTTGAACTAAATGAAAATACAACTTACTAAAATTTATGGGATGCAATGAAAGCAGTACTTGGAGAAATCTACAGCATCAAATACACATATTAGAAAAGAAGAAAGATCTAAAATCAATAAAACCTTCCACCTTTGGAAACTAGAAAAAGAGGAGCAAATTAAATCCAAGGTAAACAGAAGAAAAGAAATAATAAAAATTAGAGCAGAAATCAATGAAATAGAAAATAAGGAATCAATAAAATCAACAAAATCAATTCTGGTTCTTTGATAAAATCAATAAAATCAATAAGCCTCAAACCAGGCTACCTAAGAAAAAAGACACATATTACTAGTATCAGAGATGAAAGAGGGGACATCACTACAAATCCCATGCACTTTAAAAGGAAAATAAAGGAATATTATTATTATTATTACTATTTTGAAGATTTTATTTATTTATTTGACAGAAAGTCATCCAGCAAGAGAGGAAACACAAGCAGGGGGAGTGGGAGAGGAAGAGGCAGTCTCCCAGGGGAGGAGCCTGATGCAGGGCTCAATTCCAGGACCCCGGGATCACCCTGAGCTGAAGGCAGATGCTTAACGACTGAACCACCCAGGCGCCCCTAAAGGAATATTATTGTGAACAACAATGTGCCCAAAAATTTGGTAATCAAGATGAAAGAGACCAATTTTTTGAAAGACACAATCTGCCAAACACACACAAAAAGTAATAGACATCTAAATAGTCCTACATCTATTAAAGAAATTGAATCAACAGTTAATAACCTCACAAAACAGAAAGCCCCAGACCCAGATAAGATTACTGGTGAATTATACGATTTAAGGAAGAATTTATACAAACTCCCTATAATCTTTTCTAGAAGATAGAAGCAGATGGAATACTTCCTAACTCATTCTATGAGGCCAGCATTACCCTAATATCAAAACCAAACAAAGACGTCACAAGAAAAGAAATCCAATATCTCTTATGAATATAGATTCAAAATCCTTAACAATATATTAGCGTATCTAATTCAACAATATATAAAAAGAGTTATACACATTGATTAAGTAGGAATTTTCCCAGGTATGCAAGGCTGTTAACATCAAAATCAATTAATGTAATCCATCATATCAGTAGACTAGGAAAGAAAAATCATATCATATCAATAAATACAGAAAAAAATTTGACAAAATCCAACACCCATTCATGAAAAAAACTCTCAGTTAACTAGAAATAGAGGGGAACTTCCTCAACTTGATAAAAATTATCCATAAAAAACCCATGGCTAATATCATACTTAATGGTGAGAAATAACTTTTCCCACTAAGAGTAGGAACAAGGCAAGGATGTCCCTCTCATCATTGCTTTTCAACCTCATACAGGAAGTCCTACTGATGCAATAAGACAAGAAGTATATAGGTTGTGGGGCTCCTGGGTGGCTCAGTGGGTTAAGCGTCTGCCTTCAGCTCAGGTCATGATCCTGGAGTCCTGGGATCGAGTCCCACATTGGGCTTCTTGCTCAGCGGGGAGTCTGCTTCTCCCTCTCCCTCTGCCTCTCCCCACGAGCTGGCTTGCGCTTTCTCTCTCTCTCTTTCTCTCAAATAAATAAATAAAATCTTAAAAAAAAAGTATATAGTTTGGGAAGGAAGAAACAAGACTGTCTTTGTTCACAGATGAAATGATCATCTATACAGAAAATCCAAAATAATTGATAAAACTCCTGGAACTAATAAGTGATTATAGCAAGGTTGTAGGACACAAAGTTAATATGCAAATATCAATTGCCTATATACTACAAAGAACAAGTGGAATTTGAAATTAAAAACACATTATGATTTACATTAACATGCACCCAAAGGAAATAATTAGGTGTAAATCTAATGAAATATAAGACCTATGTGAGGGAAACTACAAAACTGATGAAAGATATCAAATAAATAATAAATGGAGAGATAGTCCATGTTCATGGATAGGAAGACTCAATATTGTCAAGATGTCAGTTCATCCCAATTTGATTTATAGATTGAATGCAATCTCAATCAAAATCCCAGAAAGTTATCTTATGGTTATTGACAAACTGATTCTAAAGTCTATATAGAGAGGCAAAAGACCCAGAATAGCCATCTCACTATTGAAGGAGAACAAAATCAGAGAATGAATACTACTCAACTTTAAGACTTACTATAAAGCTATAGTATCAAGGCAGTGTAGTATTGGCAAAATAATAGACAGATAAATGGAACAGAATAAAGAGCCCAGAAGTAGACCCACATAAATATGGTCAATAAATCTTTGACAAAGGAGAAAGGCAAGGCAATGGAGTAAAAATAGTCTTTTCAACACATGGTTCTGGAGTTAGGCATCCGTACAGGAAAAAGAATCTAGACACAGATCTTATATCCTTTACAAAAATTCACTCAAAATGATCATGAACCTAAATGCAAAACACAAAGCTATAAAGTTCCTGGAAGATAATATAGGAAAAGTCCAGGTACCATTGGCTATGCAATGACATTTTAGAGAGAACACCAAAGCCATGATCTATGATATAAATAATTGATAAGCTGGACTTCATTAAAATTTAAAACTCCTGTCTGCAAAATATAATTTTCAAGAGAATGATAAGACAAGCCATAACCTGGGAGCAAATGTTTGCAAAAGACACATCTGATAAACACTTATCCCAAATATACAAGGAATTCAACAATAAGAAAATGAGATAACAATAAGAAAATGACAACTCAGATAAAAAATGGGTGGAAGACCTGAACAGATACCTAGTCAGAGAAGGTATACACATGGTGAGTAAACATATGAAAAGATGTTCAATATCACATGTCATTGGAGATCTGCAAATTAAAGCAATGACATACCACTAAACACCTATTAAAATACCCAAAATCTGAAACATTGACCATTCCAAATGCTGGAGAGGATATGGTGCAATAGGGATTCTCATTCACTTATGGTGGGAATACAAAATGGTAGAGTTACTTTGGAAGACAGTTTGAGGTTTCTACAAAACTAAACATATTTTTATACAATCCGGCAATAGTGCCTCTTCGTATCTACCCAAAAGAGCTGAAAACTTATGTCCACACAAAAAGCTGCACACAGATATTTATAGCAGTTTTATTTATAATTGCCACAACTTGGAAGCAACTAAGATGTTCTTCAGTGGGTGAATGGATAAGCTGTGGTACATCCAGACACTGGAATATTATTCAGCTCTAAAAGGAAATGAGTTGTCAAGTCACGAAAAGACATAGAGGAAACAAGCACATATTACTAAGTGGAAGAAGCCAATCTGGAAAGGCTAGATACTGTATGGTTCCACTATATGACATCTGGAAAAGGCAAAACTATAGAGACAGTTAAAAGATCAGTGGTTGCCAGGGGTTAGGAGGAAGGAGGGATGAATAGGCAGAGCACAGAAGCTTGTTTTAGAGCGATGAAATTATTGTGTATGTGTACTACAATGTTGACTACATATCCTTATACATTTGTCTAACAGCCGTAGAATATCTAACACCAAGAATGAAACCTAATGTAAATTATTGACTTAGTGTGATACTTATGTGTCAATATAGGCTCATTGATTGTAATAAATGTACCGTTGTGGTGCAGGATGTCACTAGTGGGGAAGGTGTACGTATATGAAAACAGGTGTGTTTGGGAACTCTGTACTTTCCATTCAATTTTGCTGTGAACCCAAAACTTCTCTAAAAAATAAAATGTAGGGCACCTGGGTGGCTCAGTCGGTTAAGGGTCTGCCTTCAGCTCAGCTCATGATCTCACTGGGATTCGGCCCTGCATCAGGCTCCCTGCTCAGCGGAGAGCCTGCTTCTCCTTCTCCCTCTCCCTCTGCCCCTCTCCCCTGCTCATGTTCTTTCTCTCTCTCTCTCTGTCTTATGGTACTGGTATATGAATAGACAAATCAGTGTAATAGAATAGAAAATCCAGAAAGAGAACAAAATATGTAAGGAAATTTAATATGTGAAAAACTTGTTATCTCAATCCACTAGAGAAGTGATAGACATTTTAATAAATGATATTGAGATAACTAGTTAGCCATTTGAAAAAACATAAAATTGGATCTATGCCTCACAATATATGTCATAATAATTTCCAAATGAATCAAAGATCTAAATGTAAAAAATGAAACTACATAATGACTAGAAGTAAAGCACTCTGAGCAAAATCAAAAGACAAATGACAAAGTGGGAGAAAATATGGCAATACATGTATTCCAGATGAAGGGATAATCTCCCAAATATCGAAATAACTCTTATAAATAAAGGGGGAAAAAGATCAAAGACCTGACAAGCCAATGGTCAAAAGACACAAACTAACAACTTTTAGAAAAAAAGAGAAAGGATCTTAAAAGCATGAAAAAGTGTTTGCATTTACCCATAAGAAGAGAAACACAAAACTGTACTGAGATACCGTTTCTCAGCTCTGAGATTGGTAGAAATTATAAGGCTGTAAACCTGTGGGAAAGCAGGCACATTTATACGTTATTGTTGGGAACGCAAAATGGTACAACCTCTCTGGAGGGGAATTTGGCAATGTCTAACAAAAGTAAATATGCATTTAACCTTTGTCCCAGCATTCCNGCTTCAGAGAATTTACACTGAAGATTCACCCCTCCACAAATACAGAACAAAATTTCTACAAGGTTATTCGTAGTGGCATTCTTTGTACTACCAAATTATTGGAACAACTTAAGAGCCTATGCATACTAGACCAGTTCATAAACTATGGTGCAATTACACAATGGAATACTGTGCTATAAAAAGAATGAGAAAGAGCTCTGTGAATGTACATGGAATGATTAAGTTAAAAAAAAAAAAACAAGGCACGAAAGAGGATACAGCATGCTATTCTTTGCATAGGAAAAAAGGGGGAAAGACAAGCACACACAAACACGCCTACATTTTCTAGCTCTACCCGCTGAAAAGGCATAGAATTAATGATCATCTGATAACAATGAGCTCAAGACTTGGTTTCAAGTATTATTCCTCACTAAAAGGAAGGACTCATTAGCAAACGACAGATTCCGGGTTTGGGGCAGGAAAATCTCAAGGTTAGCCAAAAACCGTATCATTGTGCCAGAAAGTAGGTGTTCATAGAATGATGGGGGCATATAAAAAGGACCTAGTATCCATCTTGAAAGGATTCCCACTGGTCATATTGGGATATTTTGGTTATGAAAAATAATAATAATGGTAATGAATTATAAAATACTGATTTAGAAAAAAAATTCATGAATCATAGCAAAGCTCCAAAAGAAAAGGGAAAGGGGAAACCTCTTTTACAGAAGGATGCCTGCTAGTAAATGAGGACGTAATGCTAGAGTTAGAAAATCACCATTTTGTAACTACCAATGTAATAATGCTTCAGGCAAAGTTCATCCAGGGACACTAATACCATTAGATAAAGTGTTGAGGAACAGGATAGTCACAAACTACCAACCCTCAGATTACTTATAAATTTCAAAGGGTAAAACACTTTCTTTGTTAATAGACATATCTGACTGATATTACATGAACTGAACTTAGTATCACCAATGAAAAAAAAAAAAACTGATATGCCTCCTAGTGGGATTTAATGGTAAGTATACGGCGTGACTTATTTAGTGTTCTTTGACTAAAATTTTAACCTGAATCTAATCTTGAAGGAATAGTCAGTCAAATCCAGATTGTGAGACATTCTATAACACAATTGGCCTGGGTTCATTTTTTTAAAATGTCAGCTTAAAAAAGAAAAATATCAGTGTAACAAAAGGGGGGAAAAGGTAGAGAATTGTGCTAGAATTAAAGAAAAGCAAAAAGATGGGGTGCCTGGCTGGCTCAGTTAGTAGAGCATGTGACTTGATCTCAGGGTCATGAGTTTGAAGTCTGCATTAAATATAGAGTTTACTTAAAATTAATTAGTTAATTAATAAGAATAAAAAGACAAAACAAAGGCAAAAGTAATCTTAAATCCTAGATTTAGGGGCGCCTGGGTGGCACAGCGGTTAAGCGTCTGCCTTCGGTTCAGGGCGTGATCCTGGTGTTGTGGGATCGAGCCCCACATCAGGCTCCTCCGCTATGAGCCTGCTTCTTCCTCTCCCACTCCCCCTGCTTGTGTTCCCTCTCTTGCTGGCTGTCTCTCTCTCTGTCAAATAAATAAAATCTTTAAATAAATAAATAAATAAATAAATAAATAAATAAATAAATCCTAGATTTAAAAAAGTTATGGCAATTAGGGAAAATTTAATGTTACTGTATCGAAGTTACTTTTTTGCACTCACTGTATTGTGGTTATATAGGAGAATATCCTAGTCTTTAGGGCAAACATATTGTAGTGTTTATGGGTAAAAGTGTCAAGATTTCTGCAACTTTCAGATGGTCAGTCAAAATTACAAACTTCACACACACGTATGTGTACGTATTCTACATAATGAAAGAGCTATAGCTATATAGAGAAATGTAGAGACAGTTTTGAGAGCAATTTCATGTATCACTTCAGCTAGTCTATAGTACCCAGTCATTTAATCTAAGTGTTGCTGTAACAGTGTTTTGTAGATGTGGTGAGCATCTACAATCCAGTTGACTTTATTTATTTATTTATTTATTTATTTATTTTTAAAGATTTTATTTATTTATTTGAGACAGAGAGGGGGAGAGAGAGAGCACAAGTAGTGGGGAGGGGCAAAGAGAGAAGCAGACTCTCTGTCAAGCAAGGAGCCCGATGTGGGGCTCCATCCCAGGATACTGAGATCATGACCTGAGCCGAAGGCAGATGCTTAACTGACTGAGCCACCCATGCGCGCCTCCAGTTAACTTTATATAGAAGATATTACCCTTGATAATTTGGGCAGGACCCCATCTAATCAGTTGAAGGCCTTTAAGAGCGAAAACTGAGGCTTTCTGAAGAAGAAATCTTCTGTCAAGGCAGCATCAGTTTCTGCCTGAGTATCTAGCCTGCCAATCTGCCCCATGGATTTCAGAATTGCCAGCCCCCATATTGCATGAGCCAATTTCTTTCTTTCTTTTCTCTTTCTTTCTTTCTTTCGTTTTCTTTTTCTTTTTCTTTTTCTTTCTTTCTTTCTTTCTCTTTCTTTCTTTCTTTCTTTCTTTCTTTCTTTCTTTCTTTCTTTCTGAGATTTTTATTTATTTAAGACCGACCAAGAGTGAGCAAGAGAGCATGAGCAGAGGGAACAGCAGGCAGAGGGAGATGCAGGCAGAGGGAGAAGCAGTCTCCCCACTGAGTGGGGAGCATGATGTGGGACTCCATTCCAGG
>NW_024427107.1:23576017-23586622 GCF_017311325.1 Ursus maritimus
GTGTTCATAGAATGATGGGGGCATATAAAAAGGACCTAGTATCCATCTTGAAAGGATTCCCACTGGTCATATTGGGATATTTTGGTTATGAAAAATAATAATAATGGTAATGAATTATAAAATACTGATTTAGAAAAAAAATTCATGAATCATAGCAAAGCTCCAAAAGAAAAGGGAAAGGGGAAACCTCTTTTACAGAAGGATGCCTGCTAGTAAATGAGGACGTAATGCTAGAGTTAGAAAATCACCATTTTGTAACTACCAATGTAATAATGCTTCAGGCAAAGTTCATCCAGGGACACTAATACCATTAGATAAAGTGTTGAGGAACAGGATAGTCACAAACTACCAACCCTCAGATTACTTATAAATTTCAAAGGGTAAAACACTTTCTTTGTTAATAGACATATCTGACTGATATTACATGAACTGAACTTAGTATCACCAATGAAAAAAAAAAAAACTGATATGCCTCCTAGTGGGATTTAATGGTAAGTATACGGCGTGACTTATTTAGTGTTCTTTGACTAAAATTTTAACCTGAATCTAATCTTGAAGGAATAGTCAGTCAAATCCAGATTGTGAGACATTCTATAACACAATTGGCCTGGGTTCATTTTTTTAAAATGTCAGCTTAAAAAAGAAAAATATCAGTGTAACAAAAGGGGGGAAAAGGTAGAGAATTGTGCTAGAATTAAAGAAAAGCAAAAAGATGGGGTGCCTGGCTGGCTCAGTTAGTAGAGCATGTGACTTGATCTCAGGGTCATGAGTTTGAAGTCTGCATTAAATATAGAGTTTACTTAAAATTAATTAGTTAATTAATAAGAATAAAAAGACAAAACAAAGGCAAAAGTAATCTTAAATCCTAGATTTAGGGGCGCCTGGGTGGCACAGCGGTTAAGCGTCTGCCTTCGGTTCAGGGCGTGATCCTGGTGTTGTGGGATCGAGCCCCACATCAGGCTCCTCCGCTATGAGCCTGCTTCTTCCTCTCCCACTCCCCCTGCTTGTGTTCCCTCTCTTGCTGGCTGTCTCTCTCTCTGTCAAATAAATAAAATCTTTAAATAAATAAATAAATAAATAAATAAATAAATAAATAAATCCTAGATTTAAAAAAGTTATGGCAATTAGGGAAAATTTAATGTTACTGTATCGAAGTTACTTTTTTGCACTCACTGTATTGTGGTTATATAGGAGAATATCCTAGTCTTTAGGGCAAACATATTGTAGTGTTTATGGGTAAAAGTGTCAAGATTTCTGCAACTTTCAGATGGTCAGTCAAAATTACAAACTTCACACACACGTATGTGTACGTATTCTACATAATGAAAGAGCTATAGCTATATAGAGAAATGTAGAGACAGTTTTGAGAGCAATTTCATGTATCACTTCAGCTAGTCTATAGTACCCAGTCATTTAATCTAAGTGTTGCTGTAACAGTGTTTTGTAGATGTGGTGAGCATCTACAATCCAGTTGACTTTATTTATTTATTTATTTATTTATTTATTTTTAAAGATTTTATTTATTTATTTGAGACAGAGAGGGGGAGAGAGAGAGCACAAGTAGTGGGGAGGGGCAAAGAGAGAAGCAGACTCTCTGTCAAGCAAGGAGCCCGATGTGGGGCTCCATCCCAGGATACTGAGATCATGACCTGAGCCGAAGGCAGATGCTTAACTGACTGAGCCACCCATGCGCGCCTCCAGTTAACTTTATATAGAAGATATTACCCTTGATAATTTGGGCAGGACCCCATCTAATCAGTTGAAGGCCTTTAAGAGCGAAAACTGAGGCTTTCTGAAGAAGAAATCTTCTGTCAAGGCAGCATCAGTTTCTGCCTGAGTATCTAGCCTGCCAATCTGCCCCATGGATTTCAGAATTGCCAGCCCCCATATTGCATGAGCCAATTTCTTTCTTTCTTTTCTCTTTCTTTCTTTCTTTCGTTTTCTTTTTCTTTTTCTTTTTCTTTCTTTCTTTCTTTCTCTTTCTTTCTTTCTTTCTTTCTTTCTTTCTTTCTTTCTTTCTTTCTTTCTGAGATTTTTATTTATTTAAGACCGACCAAGAGTGAGCAAGAGAGCATGAGCAGAGGGAACAGCAGGCAGAGGGAGATGCAGGCAGAGGGAGAAGCAGTCTCCCCACTGAGTGGGGAGCATGATGTGGGACTCCATTCCAGGATACCAGGATCATGAGCTGAGCTGAATGAAGGCAGACCCTTAACCAACTGAGCCACCCAGGTGCCCTGCATGAGCCAATTTCATAAAACAAACTTCTTACACATATATGGAGAGATAAAGCTTATGTGGCCAATGTTAGCAACTGATAAATCTAGGTAAGAAGTATACAGATATTCATCGTACTATTAACTTTCCTCAAAGTTTGAAATTTTTATCATAAAAAATTGGGAAAAAAGATAAAAAATTTAGTCTAGTGAAATTTTTTGGAAAGATAATACAGACCAGTCAGCACAGAGACATAGCCTAGTAAAAATACTGGAATTTAAACATAAAGAAAAACTCCCATAGATACTGCCTTACAAAATTAAGAACAGATCGGTTTGGTATCAGAGTTCTCCATTTTGATACTAGAAAACAGTAGATCAGTATCTAAAATATCCTTGGGGAAGGGGAATCTGCATGGATCAGTTAAAAAATCCTTGGGGAAGAGGAAATGTGGCCCCAGATTTTAGAACCGTCTGAGTAAAAGCTCATGGAATTTAGTTTTGAGAGCTCTTCAACCAACTAAAAGTTAAATGAAGAAGCTACTGAGGTAAACAGAGTAGTGGTGAGCAATGAGTTTATCTACATTGCTTAATTAATTCATCCATTAGTTATTCACTGAGTACCTAGTATGCATCTGCTCTGGTGATCCAACTGTAACCCAGATGGACATGGTCTCTTCCTTCATGGTGCTTATAGTGTATAGAGGGAGACAGGCTGATTAAACACATACATACATAATTAAACATTACCAATTGCTAGGAAGGAAACAAAGAGATTGGTATTAAAAAAAATAGTAGTTAGGCATGGAGTGGTACCTCATTTAGATAGGGTGGCCAGAGGACATAACTGTGATTGATAATTAAGTTGGGACATGAAGCCCGAGCAAGAGCCAGGGAAAAAGAATCCTCTATGTGGGGAGTACAGCCAGCCTAGACAGAACTAAAGCCTGGCAGTGTGTGAGTATGTACCAGAATGTAAATGCTATAAAGCAACCCCACTCTTGTTTCTGGTAGAATATCCAGCTTCCATCGCAGTATGGAAGATGTTTTATTGGTTAGAAACAATTTGCCTATCCAATTATATCCTGGTGGAAATTATTTACTTGTAGTCTCTTCAAATTTCCTATCAGGTGTATGCTAAATTATATGAAAAATAAATTTACTATTGCTGTTGACATGTAAATAGTGAGACCAGAAGTTAATATCTTAAAATTCCCCACTGTAATACTATTTGATAATTTTAAATCAGAATTTATAAAATGATGGGATTTCTAACATAAGAACTTTCCCATCATTTATTTCTGGGAAATTCCTATCATTTCATCTGTTAGTTCTATTCTCCTTTTTGTAGCTAGAAAACTTTATATTTTGAAAGACCTACTGTGAGGGACTCCTGGGTGGCTCAGTCGGTTAACGGTCTGCCTTCATCTCAGGTCGTGATCCCAGGGTCCTGGGATTGAGTCCCACATCAGGCTCCTTGCTCAGTGGGAAGCCTGCTTCTCCCCCTGCCTGCTGCTCCCCCTGCTTGTGCTCTCTCTCTCTCTGACAAATAAATAAACAAAATCTTAAAAAAAAAAAAAAACCTACCGTGAGAATACTATATGCTAAGTACACTTAAACATATTATGTCATTTAATAAACTAGCATGATATTTATTCCCATTTTTGCTTTTGAAAACTCAGAGAAATTAAATGACTTGGCCAAGGACACGCAACAAGTGTGTGTGGTAGCAGGTAAATAAGTGGTAGAGTCAGTATTCAATCCTCTTTCCCCTACACCACACAGCCACATGGATATCCAGACTCCAGGGTTCAACGTAAACTCAGTAAATATTTACAAATCGGCTGTGCACTAGGCTCGATACAAGATTTATGGGGATTAAAAATATAGTCCAGTGTTCCACAATCTGTAAGGGAAACAGACAAATGTAATTATAGAATTATATAGACATATATAATTACTTATGATCTAAGGCTAGTCGTGGTAGATGCTGAATAGACATACAAAAAAAAGCAAATGGAGAGCAGAGATTGGGAAAGGGATGATTTGAAATGGGTCTTAAAGGAGAGGTAGAGCTGTGGGAAAAGAAGGGAAAGCATAAGCACCTTTAAAAAAATTAATTTATTTTTCTAATTCCAAATAATTAACATACAGTGTCATATTAGTTTCAGGTGTACAATATAGTGATTCAACATTCTATACGTTACTCAGTGCTCATCATGAGTGTACTCTTAATCCCCTTCACCTCTTTCACCCACTCCCCCTGCCCCCCACAGGCAATCACCAGTTCTCTATATTTAAGAGTCTGGTCTTTTTGTCTGTCTCTTTTTCCTTGTTTGGCTTCTTAAATTCCACATATGAGTGAAATCATATGGTATTTGTCTTTCTTTGACTGACTTATTTCACTTAGCATTATACCCCCTAGATGTATCCATGTTGTTAAAAATGGCAAGATTTCATTTTTTATGGATGAGTAATATTCCAGTGTGTGTGTGTGTGTGTGTATAATTTTCTTTATTCATTCCTCTATCAATGGACACTTGAGTTTCTTCCATATTTTGGCTATTATAAATAATACTGCAATAAACACAGGAGTACATAAGAATAAGAATCTTTTCATGAAGACAGGAGAGTCAGAATGTTTGTGAGTGTTGATTAGGCTGGCATGGCTGCTTGTGAAGGAGGGTAGGGATATAGGTTAGATGTTGTAATACATACTATTTTGATTATGAAGCAGGACAGAATGTGAGTGGTGGATTGCCGGTGGGAGAGAAAGAGGCAAAAGAAGAAATGGGGGGCAGGGGCTACAGGAAAGACCTGGCTCCGGGGCTGGCCCTCATTGTAGAGGTCTGTTGACACAAATTCCAGGAGGACACATGACCTGGGACTGAGATCAATACCAGTTGAGCTTGCTTTAGAGAATGGACACCGTGGCTGGAATCTCTAGGCAAAACTCTCAAGCGTAGCCGACAATGGAGGTGCATTACTGTTTCAGGAAGTGTTTGAAATAGATCCCACTTGGTGGTTTGAGTTTCCATGGAAACATTTTTAGTCTCATTAAGAACATTTTGGCAATATTTAGGCATGGTGTTTGGGCCCCAGTCAAGCAGGAAGTCCGGGTTTACGCCATAATTGGTAAAGGAATTGAATTAGAATCAGAACCTTGTCACAGATGTAAAGTCAGTCCAATAAAGCATGGAGTCAGGGATTAAGAGACAGGCTGTAATTCCATAAATACGTCCCAGACTTACTAGATATTAGCCTGAGAGCAACAAAATTCATTCTATTCACCAGGAAATAATGGGGATGAAGTTTCTAAAATACATTATTTAACCATAATTGGACCAGGGACTCGGCATGACTCAGCCAGAGCTAAAGATTCTTGTGCCAGCTGCTGGTGGGATATAATGTTAGAAATATAGGTTGGATTCAGACTGTGAATGGCCTTAAAAACTATGTGTTTTATATGTACGTGGAGTGATATCACAGTATCTTTCAGAATCATCCAGAAATGATAGAAAATGGCTTCATTTTTTCCTTAGTCCATAGTAATAGAAGTCTAGAAACAGGCCCACACATACACAATAACTTGATTTACAACAAAGGCAGCTATGCAGTGCAGCAGCGGAAAGAATGGCCTTTTCAGTCAATGATACTGGGTCCATTAGACATTAATGTGGAAAAAAAGAAATCTTGAACTCTGCCTAATGCCATACATAAATATCAGTTCTAGATGGACTATAATTCTAAATGTAAAAGGGAACATAAGAGAATAGCTTCAGGGCCTTGGGGTAATCAAAAATTTTTTAACACAGTACTAACACTAACCATAAAGGAAAAAATAATTTGATTATATTAAAATTAAGAACTTTTGTTCACAAGAATCCAACATTAAGAGGGTGAAAGGCAAACCACCAACTGATAGAAGGTATTTTCTTTTTCTTCTTTTTTTCTTAAAGGTTTTATTTTATTTTACTTTTTTAAGTCGGCTCCACACCCAACATGGGGATTGAACTCACGGCCCTGAGATCAAGAGTTGCATGTTCTTACGACTGAGCCAGCCAGGCACCCTTGAAGATATTTTCAATACATATAGCAAAAAAGATGCATATCTAGAATATATAAAGAAGCCTCATAAGTAAATAAGAGACCTGCAACTCAGTAGAAACAGGGCAAAAGAGGCACTTCACAAAAGAGAATATCTAAATAAATACAATACAACAATACCTCCTCTAGAATGGCTAAAATGAAAATGTTATTACTAAGTGTTGGTTGGTAAGGATGTGGAGTAGCCAGAACTTTCCTACACTGCTGGTGAAAGCGTAAACTGGTACCACCACTTTGGGAGACCATTAGCCAGAAATTTGTAAAGCCAAACATAGGCATTGCCTATGAAACTACAATTTTACTTCTGGGTATTTACATAAAATGTGTATACATGAGCACCAAAAGCCATGTACAAAAGAATGTTCATAGCAGCATTATTTGTAAGAGCTCAAAACTGCAAACAACCCAAATGTCCATCAACAATAGAATGGATAAATGAGCTTACGTAGTTCTGTATGTCAGTTATAGCTCAATAAAACAGAAAAAAATAAAAGTACTACCCCTTCCCTGGAAAGGAGCAACTCAATGTCTTGTCAATTGTTGAAATTAAAAACCAATCTGAGATCTCTACATGGTATTTCTTTCTACTCCAGTTCTCTTGTGATCCCCTCAAGGACTAATTATAAAGTTAAGCTTTCACAAGTGCTAAATGAAATAGTGTGGAGGAAAAAAGGAGGTAGTGGAAAAAAGGGGAGGTAGTTGACACATGTAGATATACACAGGACATAGCAGGAAACAACATGTAGGTAGAGGTTGTACTTGTTGTTTACAACCAGTTGTAAGGCTAAAGCAGGTTTTTATGATTTTCCTCTTCCACTGTATTTGCTTTGCCTCCAGTCAGTAAACCTCCTGGCTGGAATTCTTTACCCAGTGGGGTGACCTAAACTTTTATTCTTGGAGTATCTGAGCTCCTGGTGATCCTGTCTTCATGGAGTTGCAGTAATATTTCATTAATGTTGATGCTGGATCTAGGGAACCTCCAGGGATCAATTTATATTCCTAGTTTGAAACAATGGTACATGAGGCAAGAATTAGCTCTCCCCAGAGTATATTTCCCAGGTATAAAGGAGATCCTGCTTCTTTACACCTAGGACATGGTGGCAGATGTAGCTGTTGAGAAGGGTCATGTGGGATTAGAAATGATTCCTGTTTAACTTTTTGGGTTCCTACTCTTTTCTTAATATCTTAAATTTTACATAGTAGACATGTAACCACAAGTGGCCAAGTCAACTGACATTTTAATTTAATTTAATTAATTAAATTTATTATTTTTTTAGAGGCAGAAAGTGTGCAAGCTGGGGTGGGGGACAGAGGGAGAGGGAGAGAGAGAGATGGAGTGCTTGATCTCACGACCCTGAGATCACCTGAGCCGAAATCTAGAGTTGGAGTCTTAACCAACTGAGCCACCCAGGTGCCCCTCAACTGACATTTTAATTCAGCAGTTTTTTGAATCAATCTTCAAATTTGGTTTTACAATGCTCAAAAAGCTGAAGAACAGAATACTAGAAATTTCCTAGAATTCTTACTGTGCCTTGAAATGAAACAGATTTGAGGTTGTCCTCTCTCTTCCAGTTATTCATTACCGCTAAAAACGATCCTTCCACCTCTCAGGCTATAATTTCACACTGTTAATTTTTCATATCTTCCATCTTGTCCTTTGATAGGTGCTTTGCAAGCATCCAAAGCCCTGTCCTCAATGAGCAAGAAATAACTCGAATAGCTATTTAACCCTCCTGAGCTCTTGACTTTCAGATTACCATTTATGAATACTATAGAATTGCCACTACTTTTGGCCCTAACTAGCCAAGGTAATAAAAAAAAAAATCAGATTCCCCATTTTCCTGAGAGTTTGTTACCCTTAACCTACCTTTAACATCAGTTTCTGTAAGACACATTGTCTTCAACTGAAGCCTAGGTAGAAAAGAAAAGGCAATTATTGGAAGGATATGGAGGGTTCCTTGGCCACGTACCAATGCACCGTAGTCAGGAAGCTGGGAAGAAATCTCTTTTTGGCTTCTGTAGTAGGATGTTGGGGCCCCACCTTCACTTATATTTAGATAATGGGTATTTTCCAAATCCAGGGTGGGAACTTAAATGATATATAGCTAAAACAAAAGTAAGCACACAAAACATCCCACAAAAATGTCCACTGCGTTTTCAACTTCTTTCTTCTAGATTTCAGAATTTTTCAGTTGACACTTTGAGGATTTTTTTGTAAGACATCACATTGCTTGCACATATTATTGTCTGTTTTCCCCCCAATATTTATACCTAATTATAAAAATTAAAACTTTCTAGAAATTTCCAAGAAATACTAGTGTATTGGTAGTGTATTCTTATGTTGATTCTCATTTTTTTTAGGAATGTAATTAACATAAAACACCATATTAGTTAATTTCAGGTGTACAATATGACTTGATATTTGTATATATTGCAAAATGATCATCACAGTAAGTCTAGTTAACATCTGTCACCATACAGAGTTAGAAAAAAAAATTTCTTTCTTACGATGGGAACTTTAAAAATCAATTCTCAGGAAAATGCAAAACAGGATTATTAACTATAGTCATCATGCTGTACATTACATCCCCATGATTTATTTAATTGGGAAATTTGTACCTTTTTATCTCTCTTACCATTTCACCCCGCTATCCTCCACCTCTGGCAATCACCAATCTATCTGTTCTCTGTATCTATGAGCTTGATTTGTGTTGTTTTGGTTTGGTTCATAGGTTCCATATATAAGTGAGATTATATGGTACTTGTCTTCCTCTTTCTGGTTTATTACACTTAGCATAATGCTTTCAAGGTCCATCATGTTGTTGCAAATGGCAAGATTTCATTCTTTTTTATGGCTGAATAGTATTCCATTCTATGTGTGTGCATATATATGTACGTATATATATGTACATATATGACATTTTCATCATTCATTCACTGATGACTACTTAGATTGTTCCATATCTTAGCTATTGTAGTGCTGTGATGACCATGGGCAGAGTGGGGGGTGGCATATATCTTTTCGAGTTAGTGCTTTTGTTTTCTTCAGATAAAGACCCAGAAGTGCGATTGCCGGATCATATGGTAGTTTCATTTTTAATTTTGTGAGGAAACTCCATACTGTTCTCCATAGCAGCCACACCAATTTACATTCCCACCAACAGTGCACAAGGGCTCCTTTTCTCCAAATCCTCACCAAGACTTGTTAATTTGTCCTCATTTTTAATGAAAATGCTTCTGATGAATATTTTTTGTTGAGTGTGATAACTATTGGCTTGGTATTGTTTTAAAATAATGTGTGAAGGGGCGCCTGGGTGGCACAGCAGTTAAGCGACTGTCTTCGGCTCAGGGCGTGATCCCGGCGTTGTGGGATCGAGCCCCACGTCAGGCTCCTCCGCTATGAGCCTGCTTCTTCCTCTCCCACTCCCCCTGCTTGTGTTCCCTCTCTTGCTGGCTGTCTCTATCTCTGTTGAATAAATAAATTAAATCTTTAAAAAAATAAAATAAAATAAAATAAAATAAAATAATGTATGAAATATTCTGTTCCTAGTGTATTAGTTTAAAATCAGGAGTGGGAATAATATTCTACCAAATGATTTTTAAATGTCTGTTGAGATGATCCTACATTTTATCTTTGGTAAATTTATATCAATACATTTTCTTGCTTTCACCTATCTTTGCTTTCTTAGAATAAATCTCAGTTATGGTGTAGTATTCTTTACTGTAGTCTGGATTTGATTTGCTATTATTTCATTTAGAATTGTTGCTTCTATATGCCTGTGGAAGAGGCCTCTGTGGATCTCTTTCTCTTTTCTTTTCTTTTCTTTTCTTTTCTTTTCTTTTCTTTTCTTTTTTTCCTTTCCTTTCCTTTCCTTTCCTTTCCTTTCCTTTCCTTTCCCTTTTTCTTTTCTCTCTTTCTTTCTCTCTCTCTTTCTTTCTTTCTTTCTTTCTTTCTTTCTCTCTCTCTCTCTCTCTCTCTTTCTTTCTTTCTTTCTTTCTTTCAAGATTTTATTTATTTATTTGACAGAGAGAGACAGCAAAAGAGGCAATATAAGCAAGGGGAGTGTGAGAGGGAGAAGTAGGCTTCCCACCTAGCAGGGAGCCCAGTGCCAGCTCAATCCCAGAACCCTGGGATCATGACCTGAGCTGAAGGCAGACGCTTAATGGCTGAGCCACCCAGGTGCCCTCTTTCTTTTCTTTTCTTTCTTTCTCTTTCTTTCTTTCTTTCTCTCTCTCTCTCTTTCTTTCTTTCTTTCTTTCTTTCTTTCTTTCTTTCTTTCTTTCT
>NW_024427107.1:23586632-23626835 GCF_017311325.1 Ursus maritimus
TCTTTCTTTCTTTCTTTCTTTCTTTCTTTCTTTCTTTCTTTCTTTCTAGGAGGAGGGGGTGTTTGGTCAGAGTTTGAGTTCAATGATCCAGCCATTGCACTACTGGGTATTTACCCCAAAGATACAGACGTAGTAAAGAGAAGGGCCATATGCACCCCAATGTTCATAGCAGCATTGTCCACAATAGCTAAATCGTGGAAGGAGCTGAGATGCCCTTCAACAGATGACTGGATTAAGAAGTTGTGGTCCATATATACAATGGAATATTATTCAGCTATCAAAAAGAATGATTTCTCAACATTTGCTGCAACATGGACGGCACTGGAGGAGATAATGCTAAGTGAAATAAGTCAAGCAGAGAAAGACAATTATCATATGGTTTCTCTCATCTATGGAACATAAGAACTAGGAAGATCGGTAGGAGAAGAAAGGGATAAAGAAAGGGGGGGTAATCAGAAGGGGGAATGAAGCATGAGAGACTATGGACTCTGAAAAACAAACTGAGGGCTTCAGAGGGGAGGGGGTTGGGGGAATGGGATAGGCTGGTGATGGGTAGTAAGGAGGGCACATATTGCATGGTGCACTGGGTGTTATATGCAACTAATGAATCATCGAACTTTCCATCAAAAACCAGGGATGTACTGTATGGTGACTAACATAATATAATTTAAAAAATATTAAAAAATAAATAAATTCCTAAAAAAAAAGATAATACTAGTGTTGTAAGAGTGACTTGGAAATTTGCCATCTTTTTCTATATGCTAGAATAATTTTCTAAGGGAATCGTGTTCTGTGAATATTAAGAAACCAAAACACTTAACTGTAAAAATAATCTAGTCTTATGTCTCTTTGGGAGAAATACTTTGACAACTACTTCATTTTCTTCCATGGTTCATTGGTCTACTTAGGTTTTATCTGGTTTAATTTTCATAACTTATATTTTCCTAGTAAGTCAATCACAGTTCAAAATTTGTTGGAATCATGTATATAATAATCTAATATAATTTAAAAACATTTTTCCATTTTTGTGTATAACTTTTCTCATAACTAATGTTGGGCATTGCTTTCTCTTTTCATTTTATCTGTGCATTTTTGCTTTCCCATTTTTCTCTTGGTATGTCCCATAAAGTTGTCTCTTCTGAATCATCTCTTATATTTGTAAATGTCCTTATAATCTACTAATTCCTATTTTCTAACTGTTTCTAGTTTTGTTAATTCTTTCATCCTACTTTCCTTGTCATTTTTTTCAAATATTTTAAATTTAATGCTTAATTTGTTTTCTGCTTATGTCATATATAATAAAGGGTATCAAATTGCTGAAGATGGATAGTTGCCCCTCAAAAAATTTTACTTTCTTTAAAGAGTATCTTGTAATCATAACTTTTTTTCTCCTTCAGCTAGCTATTTTGATGTTTAAAATTTCATTAGGAATTTTTGAGTATTTATCTAGGAGTATAAATGCTGAGTCATATGATAATTTTGTTTAACTTTTTTAAAAAACATTTTTAAAAATTTAAGTATAGTTGGCACAAAATGTTACATTAGTTTCAGGTATACAAGTTGGTGATTTGACAAGTTTATACATTATGCTCTGTTCACCACAGATATAGCTACCATCTGTCCTATTGTATCACTATTACAATATCATTGATGTACTCCTTATGCTGTACCTCTTATTCCCATGACTTATATATTCCATAAGTGGAAGCCTGTATCTCTCTCTGCTCTTTGCCTATTTTGCCCAACCTCCCACCTGCCTCCCCTCTGGCAACCATCAATTCGTTCTCTGTATTTATAGTTCTGATTTGTTTGTTTATTCCTTTTTTTAAGATTCTATTTATGAGTGGAGTCATATGGTAGGTATTTGTCTTTCTCAGTCTTATTTCACTTAGCATAATACCCTCTAGGTCCATCCATGTTGTCTCAAATGACACGATCTCAACCTTTTTTATGGCTGAGTAATATTCCTGCGCGCGCGTGTGCGCGTGTGTGTGTGACCATATTTTCCTTATCCATCTGTCTATCAATAGACACTTAGGTTGCTTCCATGTCTTGGCTATTATAAATAAACATTGGGGTGCATATAACTTTTTGATTTAGTGTTTTTGCTTTCCCTGGGTAAATAACCAATAGTGCAATTATTGGATCATTTGGTATTTCTATTTTTTTTTAAGGATTTATTTATTTTATTTTTAAAGATTTTTTAAAGATTTTTGAGGGGGAGGGGCAGACGGAGAGGAAGAGAGAATCCCAAGCACACTCCATGCTGAGTGCAGAGCCTGATGTGGAGCTTCATCTCAAGACCCTGAGATCACAACCTGAGCCAAAACCAAGAGTTGGACACTCAACTGACTGTGCCAACCAAGCACCCCTGGTATTTTTAATTTTTAAATTAAATATTTTTAATTTTTTGAGGAAACTCCATGCTGTTTCCCACAGTGGCTGTACCAATTTACTTTCCCACCAACAGTGCACGAGGGTTCCTTTTTCTCCACAGCCTCACCACACTTGTTGTTTCTTGTCTTCTTGATTTTAGTTATTCTAACAGGTGTGAAGTGGTGTCTCATTCTCGTTTTGATTTGCATTTCCCTGATGATTAGTGGTGTTGAGCATCTTTTCATATGTCTTTTGCCCATCTGTATGTCTATATGTCTATTCAGGTCCCCTGACCAGTTTTTAATTGGATTGTTTGCTTGTTTTGGTGTTGTTTGGCTTGTTTAGAGTTGTATAAATTCTTTTTTTAAAAAGATTTTATTTATTTATTTGAGAGAGAGAGAGAGAAAGAGCGAGTGAGCAGGGGGAGGAGCAGAGGGAGAGGGACAAGCAGTGAACCTCAGCAGGCAATCCTTTCCCATCATCACTTCTTCCAGAATCATTCCCTGACCCCTCCCCTCAAAATATACTCCAGAGAATCTGGTATAGTCTGAGCCAAAAAAATCTCCATCATAATTTGATCTTCTCAACCAAAGTTTTGAACTCACTAAATGCAGTCTTCTTTACCAATATAGATGCCTCTTATTTCTTTTTCTCATCTGATTACTACAGCTAGGATTTCTAGTACTATGTTGAATAAAAATGGTGAGAATAGATATCCTTGCCTTGTTCCTGACCTTAGAGGGAAAGTTCTCAATTTTTGCCCATTGAGTATGATGTTCGCTGTGGGTTTTTCATATATGGTCTTTATTATGTTGAGTTGTGTTCCTTCTAACTTCATTTTGTTGAGTTTTTATCATGAATGGATGTTGAATCTTGTTAAATGGTTTTTTTTTTTGCATTTATTGTGATTATCATAAGATTTTATTCTTTTGTTGATGTGGTATATGACATTGATTGATTTGCAACCATCCTTATATCCCAGGAATAAGTCCTACTGATCATGGTGAATAATCTTTTTAATGTATTATTATATGCAGTTTGCTAATATTTTGTTGAGGAGTTTTGCATGTATGTTCATCAAGGATTTTGGCCTATAGTTTTTTTGTGTGTGTGTCTTTGTCTGGTTTTGTTATCAGGGTAATTCTGGTCTTATAGAATGCAATTGGAAGCTTTCCTTCCTCTTCTGTTTTGGAATAGTTTGAAGAAAATAGGTTTTAACTCTTCTTTAAATGTCTGGTAGAACTCACTTGTGAATCTCTGTGGTCCTGGACTTTTATTTTTTGACAGTTTTCAATTTCATTAGTTTTAATTTGTTGTTAATATTTTCTATTTCTTCCTGGTTCAGTTTTGGAAGATTGTATGGTTCTAGGAATTTATCCATTTCTTTGAATTTTTTATAGTATTTTTTGTATTTTTGTGGTATTAGTTGTTACTTCTCTCTCATTTCTGATTTTATTTCTTTAAATCCTTTCCTCTCTCTTTTTTAAAAGATTTTATTTATTTATTTGAGAGAGAGAGAGAGAGAGAGAGAGTGAGAACACGTACACATGAAAGAAGGGGAGAGGCAGAGGGAGAGTGAAGCAGAATCCCCACTGAGCAGGGAGCCTGACATAGGGCTATTCCCAGGACCCTAAGATCATGACCTGAGCTGAAGGCAGATGCTTAACCATCTGAGCCACACAGGTGCCCCCTTTCACTTTCTTGATGAGTCTGGCTAGGGGTTAGTCAATTTTGTTTATCTTTTTCTGTTTTATCTTTATTTTTCTGGGTTTTTTTTTTTTTTTTTTTTTTTTTTTTTTTTGTTTTTTTTTTTTTTTTTTTTTTTAGTCTCTATGTTATTTATTTCTGTTCTGACCTTTGTTATTTCCTTTCTTCTATGTTTTGTTTATTCTTTTTCTAGTTCTTTTAGGCACAAAACACAGGCCTGGAACCCACAAACTCGATATCAAGAGTTGCACACTCCACTGACATGCCAGCCAGGTGCACCTATTTGAGTTTTTTTCTTGTTTCTTGAGGAAGACCTGTGTTATTATATACTTCCCTCTTAGAACTGCTTTCACTGTGTCCCTTAGATTTTGGACCATTTTGGTTTTATTTTCATTTGTGTCCATGTATTTTTTAAAATTTCTTTGATTGCTTCATTGACCCATTGGTTGTTTAGTATCATTTTTAGTCTCCACATGTTTGTGTTTTTTCCAATGTTTTTCTTGTGAATTATTTCTAGTTTCATACTCTTGTGGTTGGAAAAGAAGCCTGGTATGATTCAATCTTCTTAAATTTATTGAACCTTGTTTTATGGCCTAATATGTGATCTATTCTGGAGAATGTTCCATGTGCACTTGAAAAGAATGTGTATTCTGTTGCTTTTAGATGTAATGTTCTCTATGTATCTGTTATGTCCATCTGGTCCAATGTGTCATTTAAAGACGTTGTTTCCTTACTGATTTTCTGTTTGGATGATTTATTCATTGATGTGAGTGGATTAGGAAAGTCCCCTGCTATTATTGTATTACCATCAATTTCTCTGTTTATGTTTATTAATATTTGCCTTATGTATTTAGGTGCTCCCAGTCTTGGGTGTGTAGATACTTACAATTGTTATATCCTCTTGTTGGATTGATCCCTTTATCATTATGTAATTCCCTTCTTTGTCTCGTTACAGTCTTTGTTTTAAAGTCTATTTTGTCTGACACAAGTATTGCTACCCTGGCTTTTTCTCCTTTCCATTTCCATGGTGAATGTTTTCCATCCCTTCACCTTTAGTGTGTGCACATTTTTAGGTCTGAGGGGAGTCTCTTCTAGGCAGCATGTAGATGGGTCTTGTTTTTTTAGCCCTTCTGCTACTCTATGTCTTTTGATTGGAGCATTTAGGTCATTTACATTTAGGCCATTTACATTTAAGTATGTATTTATTGTCATTTTAAAAATTTGTTTTCTGGTTGTTTTTGTAGTTCTTTCTGTTCTCTTTGTGATGGATGAGTATCTGTATAGTGTTTTGTTTGGCTTTCTTTTTATATTTTGTGTATCTATCATAGGTTTTGGGTTTGTGGTTACCATGAGGTTCATGTACAATATCCTAAGTAAATAACAGTCCATATTAATTCAATGATCATTTAAGTTCAAATACATACTTTAAAAAAAGGGGGGGGATCTTCTTTCCCCCTTTATCTTCCCTTTTTACCTCCTTCCACACATTTTATGTATATTTTGTCATGTTTTACATATTTTAATTCATATTTTTCTCGTCTTATTATGGCTATTTCTTTTCCACTTAAAGAAGTCCCTTTAACATTTCTTGTAAGGCTAATTTGATGGTGATAAACTCCTTTTTCTTTTGTTTGTCTGAGAAACTATCTCTCCTTCAAATATGAATGACAACCTTATTGGGTATTCTTGGTTGTTGATTTTTTCCTTCCATCTCTTCAAATATATCATGCCAGTCCCTTATGGCTTACAGTTTCTGCTGAAAAATTTACTGATAGTCTTATAACTTTTCCCTTGTGGGTAACTTTTTTCTTTCTTGCAGCTTTTAAGATTCTTTTTGTTTTCTTTCTGCTTTTAAGAATCTCTATATCTTGTTTGGAACTTTCTGTGCTTCTTGGACTTGGATGTCTATTTCCTACCCTAGGTTAGGGAAGTTTAGTTATTTGTTCAAATACATTTTCTACACCTCTTTTTCTTCTTCTGGGACCCCTATAATGCAAATGTTTGTTTGCTTCATGTTGTCCAAGAGATCTCTTAATCTATTCTCATTTTTTCCTCTTTTGCTGTTCGGTTTGTGTGCTTTTTATTATCCTATCTTTTAGATCCTGTTATGTTCTTTTGCATCTTCTAATCTAGTATTGATTCCCTCTAGTGTGTTTTTTACTTCAGTTATTCTATTCTTCAACTATGATGGATTCTTTTCAATATCTTCTCTTTATTGAAGGTCTCACTGAGTTCTCTAGTCCTTTTCTTCAACTCAGTATCTTTGTGATCATTACTCTAAATTCCTTATCAGGCATGTTGCTTGTCTGTTTCATTTTTCTTTTTCTTAGTTTTTCTTCTTGTTCTTTCTTTTGGAATATATTCCTATCTCCCCATTTTACTTGATTTTCTGTTTGTTTCTATGAATTAGGTGAAATAGCTACTTCCCCTAAAGTTGAAGTTGTGGTCTTGTGTATGGTGTCCCCTATGCAGATTATGTGTGTTTAGTGACTTCTGCGGGCTAGCTGGATATACTAGTTATTCTTTTGAACTGTGGCATGTCTCCATTTCTCTTGCTGTTCTATCTTTATTGTTCAGTAGCTGTTCAGTCAGTCCTCAGTTCTTCAGGAGCAATTGTTCTGTTAATCGATGTGATTTGGCATGTTCCCTGGAGGAGGTGAGGTCGTTCTTCTACATCACCATCTTGAACTGGAACCTCTGTTTAATTTTTTGAAGTGCCAGACTGTTTTCTACAGCTGCTGTTCCATTTTACACTCCCACCTGAAATTTATAAGTTGTGATTTTTACACATCTGAGCCAATATTTATTATTGTCCTTTTAAAAAATAGTATAGCTATCATAGTGGATGTAAAGTATCTTATTGTGGTTTAGTATTTCCCTGAAGACTTAGGACTTGAGCAGGTTTGCATGTATTGCTGGTCATTTGTGTATCTTCTTTGGAGTAATGTTTATTTAGAGACTACTATTATTTTTCATGGGAGAACATCAAACTGATCATTAACAATGATCCTGAACTGAGCTTTCCTGCCTTCCTGTTCAGTACTCTTCCCTGCCAGTGGCAGACCAGATGACGTACAGATATCTCCAGTTAGCCTCAGATTAATCTTTTATTTCAACATTTACATATCAGTAGCTAATGCATAAAACTTAAGATTGCGGTGGAATATGACTGAAACACTACCTTTACACACCAGTGAGTTTCCTTCAACTCAACACTTATTGAATGCTTGCAATGTAAACGTGCTGTGCTGGGCACCAGGAAAGGTAATAAATCAACCACCTAAAAAAATAAAATAGCTCTCCCTCTTCATTCCTGTCTTACAATCTAGTTTTTAGATGTACATAAGGTAAAAATTGCCACTGGGAAAAGAATACAGTTGCATTCAAAAACAAATCTCATAAATTGTAGTTTCATTAGTTTCACAAGCTTTTGGCCTTTTATAACTTTAGTATAGCCATTTCACTATAGTCAGTGTAACTTCCTGGACTCAATTCCTTAGGAATACGTTTTCACCAAAGTACCTTCAGTGTTTAAGGATGGTATGGTACTTTACCAGATAGAACCTATTCTTGCCCAGAACAGGAAAGTTGTCTTTCAATGTGATGTTGAAAAACAAAACCCAACAAAATATTGGAAGCACAATGCTTAAACACTGTCTACTTTGAGCAAAGTAAAGGTGATGTGCTGCATTGTAAGAGACCAATTTTATAAAATCCTTTTGAATTACAACTTTGATGCTACATTCTTACATTAATTTTTGTGATATGCCATGATACCTGAACGGGATAACTGGCTATATGAGAAAACTAATTCTTCTAGTTATATACCTTCTTCCTTAACCAGCCTGGCCACTTACCTTTATTCAGTAGGTTTAGATAAGAAACATTTATTGGCTGTTGCAAAACATTTAAAGAAAAGCACCTCCCACTAATGAGGCTATTCAAAAGAACATTTATTATAAACTCTAAAGTCTGGAAACATTCTGAGCAACAATAGCCCTACTAAGTGAAGGATAATGTTCACTTGGATGGAAATGTTATATATTTCTTAAGCATTGATTACTTCATAAGCACACCTCATGCATTTCCTCCCTATCTCAATTTGACCATTTCAATATTCTGTATATTGTTTATTTCAATACTCTAACAAAACATGACTTCCTTTTCTGGATGTAGCATTCATATAGGTCATCTCTAGAATCTAAGCACCATGTTTGTTCTAATTTGAACTATAATCTGAATCTAGAATCTCACCATAAATTAGCTTGTGACCTTTCTTGGACTATACATTTTGTCTTGGATCTTCATTAAAATAAAAACTAAATAGCAAAAGGCAACATACTGGTTGATTCAAATGATGGCTGTAAGAAACTAAAGAAACATGCATTTTCAAAAGTGGTTGAATGAAATTATGGAAAGGCAAAAATTGTCTTGAACAGTCCAAAGAAAATGTACTTTCCAATTCAAAATTATACTTGAGATGGGATTCACAGAAATGACACTACACTGACTCAAAAGTAAAATATATTTGATAAATTTGCATCAAAATTTAACATGCCTTATAATTAAAATCCTAGTTATATATTACAAAAAATCCAACAGTGGAACTAGATCAGTTGATATGCATAGACAGAATTAATTACAAGCCTTACTTCATGATGTAAAAGGCCAACTAAAAGATTTTAGACAATTCTGGTAGAATAAAAAGTCATGAAATTTGAATTTTTCTTATCCTAAGCTATCATCATATACATGCTTCTCTAAATAATGAAGCAAGAGATCTTATCACAAATAAAGGCCTTAACATATAAACTTACATCTAGGAAAATATTACAAGACATTTTTACATTAAAAATGACTCTAAGCATCTAGTACTACACAGGGGGAAAAATCTAATTCTGATGCCCCTGGGTCCTATATAAGAGTAATAACAAACACAAAACTTATAGAACAATTTAATGATTAAGACATAAGTTCTATCTCAAAGCAACTTTAAAATTTTCAACACGGGTGCCAAGATCATTAAATGCGGGAAAGAATAGTCTATTTAACAAATGGTACTGGGAAGGCCACATAAGAATGAGGCTGAATGATTACCTCACACCATACACAAAATTTAACTTAGAATCAAAGATCTAAATGTAAAAGCCAAAATCAGAGAACTGTTATAAGAAAATATTTGCAAATGACCTGGGGGCATAGAGGTGGAGGGACCAACTAAGGGAATATAGAAGAAGGAAACAATATTCCAACAGGGCAATGGAAAAAAAGGCTTGTTTTCAGCTAGAAATACATGAAGTAAGTAATTTACACATGTATCTGTTTCAGCATAAGTTACTAATTTAGGGATGAATGAAAAATGAGTTTTGGGTTGAGCTTGCATTACATAATACTGGTGTGAAAACAGTCAATACTCCCTTTATATTAACAATTGTTGGTAACCAAAACTAAAATTGGATTTTCTTTATGTAGCAGGCAATAGGAAACAACTATAAGGATTCTAAATTAATTCTAAACTATTAATATATGTAGTACTGATGTATGGTATTTAATGCTTAATCAAAAGCAGCAAAACTGAAAATTTAGAGTATTATTTAAGAGATGCAACAACAAAGCCATTTTCTCTCATTTATAATCCTAATCTTATTGCCTGTAATGTTTGCAATCTTGGATTTAAGCAATAGCCACAAACATAATCTTGTTTGTTCATTAAAAAAATTAATGTGGTAAACATTATCACCTTATTAATGTGCACTCTCCTAATTTTCTAAATGTAAAATTAAGGCCCAGTAACTTATCACATGGCTAGTTAACACAAGATTTCAGACTTTAACTCCCAGTTTTGTGCTCTAACATACCAAAAATACCTCTAGATTAATAAATATTTGCTTAAACCAAGAGATCATTAGGTACAATATTTAAGAGTTTAACCTAATAGAAATGTAAAATCTTGGCACAAATATGACTGGCCTGGAATTAAAATGGATTTATATATTGCAAATAAAACACCATACATATAAAGAATCAATTGCATTTACTGATTTCCAGATCTTAAATTTTTATCAGACTTAAGAGATAACCAATCAAAAGCTCAACTTAGCACTGCTAAGTCTGGATACACCCAAACTTTGTTAAAGTTGTATGAAATTTCTTTTTAGAGAATTATATAGATAGGAATCACTAGGGTTAAACACTCTTCAATCTTTAACAGCAGTTTTATATTATTTCTCAGAATTTTTGAAAGAATTGATAAATTTAGCAATATGGCTCACACTAAGATGACCATTCCATGCCTAGCAAGAGGTCTCTAAATGTCTTTCTTTTTTAACACAAGCTGAATCTACTGCTTACAGTAAATTGTATTTCTTAGTATCAACAAGACTTCAAAAGTAAGGAGATTGTCATTTGTCAATAATTGCATGAAAGATAAGCAATCTAAAAAACATAAGATAATCTTAGTATAGAAATGAAATATTAACTGAATAAAACAGGATTTTATGGTAATAGTTTGTGTGCAGAAAAAAAAAAAAAAAAAACCTGGGCAGATTTGCCCAGAATTTGGAAAGTAAACTAATTACCAAGTGTCAGAAAACTGTTTTCAGTGCTATATAAAATTATCTCTTTGATACAACCAAATAAAAATTCTTGCTATTAAATCATATGGCAAGATGTCCTGAAGCAAGTAGTTTCATGAATCCTCAGGAGGAAGGGAAAATTAAAGTTAAAAAGATCAAACACCAAGTGTTCATCAAACCTTTCAGTCAAGAGCCTTTATTAACATGCAAGTATCATTTGCCGCAAGATATACAGTTTTTCCTAATCTTTCAGTTCTATTTCAATATTTTATACTTAAGGTTACTTCTGGATCTAACACATAAAGTAACCTACTAAAATTGGTCAAAGTTGAACTTTATTCTAGTTGTCACTTTGACCTTTAAGATCATTTAGGTTTTTAACATTATTTGTCAGCAAGTAGCAGAATATAATTCGTGTACTTGATAATCTTCTATACTAAAATATGTACCAGTATGTCTTGAGAAGTTACTAAAATATATGCAATTAACATATTTAATTGCTTTCAGTAAGCTGCAAAGTACAATGTTAGGTCTTTCTATGAGGAAAAATTACTTTTATAGATCTTGGTTGTTTATGTTCTTTGCAGGTTCTGGAAAAACTGGTCCATATTAAACCAGTCTTAAAGAACTAAGCTGAAGGCTTAACTATGTGTCTCCTATAATGACAGCTTTGTTTTACTACTAAGATAGAGATAGTAATAAACCCTACTCCAGTGCTCCTTTTCCCATGCCTCAGCAGAGATGCTCTGTGATAGTTTTTCAAAATTTTTTTTTGGTATAAAAGCTGAATGACCTCTTAATATTAAGTTAGATTTCAGTAGAAGACCCACAGATTATGGGTATCATACTTATTGGGACATATTTTAATTAATAGAAGATAATTCATAAACTATACCAAAGTGCATTATAAGCTTTGCACTGCATCTCTCCATGTTTTTAAATTTTTTATAACATTTCAGTTGGTTGGAGGAAGACTGGAATAGTTCAGAAAAGTCTAGCTTTTAAGAGCTGAATAAAGTCCATAATGAATACTTTAAAACATATTTAAATAATCAGAAGTGCAGTCACAACAAGGGACTATGTACGAAAATGTATATTGCGAAGGAAGCTTTATAGTCAATGAAATACAGTACTTTGGATTGGCCAAAATGCACAATGCACATGAAATCAGTCATGTAGTTTACTTGTTGACCATGTGGCTACAGTTCAAAAAGTGACTGCTCCAAAAGCTATTCCTAGTAATCTTCCAAAATTGCTTTTAAATAAAGTCCTTAAATTGTAGCAATAAACAAAAAGACAAGATACACTTAAAACAATATTGCAGTTTATCAAAAGACACATAAGAAATGTCAACTCTTATGTCTTTGACAGTTATAAAAATCAATGTTTTGGCTAAGTTATAAACATGTTTATAATGCAATTATTTGCATAACTCTAGTAATGCTAACAACGGCTAAGATCAGAAAAGGTTTAAAAAAAAAACACTAAAAACACAAAAATACGTAGCCCCATTATTTACCTGTAAAATGTGTTCATTTATGCTTAAATTTCAGTATTTACTATATCACCACTGTTCTAATTTTAAAAATCACATCCAAAGGATAAGGCAAAACCACCTACGAATTGGCATATTTGTTTATTTCTCAATTTGTGAAAATGTCCTTAATTTGTTGATGTAGCAAACAAATTTCACTCTGATTGCTATGCAAAAGAACAGAAGATAATCTGCTTTGCAATGAACTTGGAAGTTCAACTGCACACAGGCAACATGCTATATATGAAAAAATTACTAACTGAACTACAGGTATTAAATACTGAAAAAAGTTAACAGTTTATTATAATTTATTTTATTTAACAATCTAGGAAGTTCGCAGCCATCAGCAGTTCCAGTGCAATTTCAGGTGCAATTGGGAATTCAGGAATCTCTGTGGAGCTGTTAGTGTAGCGAACCTTGTAGGTAAAATACATGCATACTTTTGATAGCACATGTGAAGGGATCTCTCTAAAATTGACTTCATTAGTTTCATTCTCAGCAAACTGACCTGTAAAAGAAAAGGAGTATGTTTGTTACAGGCTGTATGAATTCCTATGTTGGCAAGTCCTAACTGTCAGCTCTTCCAAAAGTGACCACATTTGGGGATAGGATCTTTTTTCCCCTCTCTTTTTTTTCTGTTCAGGAAACATTTGAAAAACATGGAACGCTTCACAAATTTGCGGATCATCCTTGCACAGGGGCCATGCTAATCTTCTCTGTATCATTCTAGTTTTAGTATAGATACTGCTTAATGACCCATGGATGGGGTCTTTGAAGAGATAATTAAGACAAAACAGGATTATTAGAACAGACCCTAATCTAATATGACTGGTATCTGTATAAGAACAGGAGGTTAAATTACAGCCACATAGAGGGAAGACAATGTGAAGAATATAGGGAGAAGACAGCCATCAAGGCAAGGAGAGAGGCCTCAGAAGAAACGCTACCAATACCTTGATCTCAAATTCCTACCCTTCAAAATTATGAGAAAGCAAATCTTTATTGTTTAAATCACTCAGTCCATGGTACTTTGTTACAGCAGCCCTAGCAAACTAATACAATGTGAAAAGAATGAACCCCACTAGCATCAAATGAAATATGTAACTCTGATTTCTGAGTATAAATACAAAAAAATCTTTATTAAGATCACAACTGAGATTAATCAAGACTGTATTTTAAAATTCTAATTTTCTTCTAGGACTTTGGACACTAGCTTTTCCTAAGAATGATGGTGGCATGAGTAAGTAAGGGTGAATAGGATACAAAAAGACAAATCTTTTAGAAGACTCAGTTTAAGAAATCAAGTATTTATGGATCATCAGGAGCCCTGTGCTATACTGAGTTGTCATGTAAAAATAAATAATAAATGTAATACTATTTAAAAACATTTTCTCAAGAAAGCAAACCCACTGTTTCCCCCTTTAGTTTTCAAAATTATGCTTATGTTAATGAGAGCTCCTCATAAGCTACTTCCCTTTGTTTTAGTAACATTTTATAAACTTTTTAATGATCTCTCAAAATTAGTTATATAGAGATTACAACATTTAGCATTTACTACAGGGATAAAATAGTTTCTTAGCAGTCTAGCACTAGCACTGTGTACTGAAAAAAGAGGTAGATAAATGTGCTTTCAGAGAATGTAGTTTTTTAAAAGTTTTCCAATAATTGTCTATAGGTTGGGGGTGGGGTGGGAAGAAAGGAGAGAAGTATTGAATGAAGAATTTATAGCAATGAGGTACATTTTGGTTTGTCAATGACTAAAACTCTATTTCTTGAATATATGCATGAAATATTACCAATAAACACTAACTAAGCTTTTTTAAAAAAGATTTTATTTATTTGAGAGAGAGTGAGAGAGATCTCAGAGGGAGAAGGAGAAGCAGACTTGCCACTCAGCAGAGAATCTGATATGGGACTCAATCCCAGGACCCTGAGATTATGACCTGAGCCAAAGGAAGATGCTTAATGGACTAAGCCACCCAGGTGCCCAGTAAGCTTTTGATATTAGACAAACATTAGGGTTTTTTGAGGTGAAATTCATATAACATAAAATCAACCATTTTAGAGTATACAATTCAGTGTACGCTCATGATATTGTGTAACCACCACTGCTATCTAGTTCCAAAACATTCTCACCATCCCAAAATAAAACCCCATACCCTTTAAGCAGTTCCTGCCCACTTTCCCACCCCCAGCCTCTGGCAAACACCAATCTTTCTGTCTCTATGGATTTACCTATTCTGGATATTTTATACAAATAGAATCATACAACATGTGACCTTTTCTCTGGCTCCTTTCACTTAGCATCATATTTTGAAGGTTGCATGTATCAGTACTTCATTCCTTTTTATGCAAACATTAGTTTTGGGCTGCAGATAAACTAAAGGAGATCAAGCTTAGAAAAAGCAAACATCTTTTAATTTTATTATTAAATAAAATTTATTGAAACCCATGACGTTGTTTTTCTAAAGTATATCCTAGCTCTATCCAGTAGAAAAGTCCAAAAGTAATTCGACCCATGAGTAATAAGTAGTGCTAGCAACCAGACTGGGGTTCCTAAGCACCATTTTCCACTACAAGAAAACAGCTCTTTGGAAAAATGTCTGTTTTCAGGATTAGAGAATAATCTATCAAATGAGCCTGAGAAATCTTGTTATTACAGAAAGTAGTATAGCTATCCAAGACTACCAGAGCCATGTCAAAAAGACACAGGAGCCAACCTGACATGGCTCCTTCTGGCATAAAAGGGGAGCAAATGGGGCAATTTGCACACCAGTGAGAAGGACTGCACCAGATTAAAAGACATCAAATAATAAAAAGTCGCAAGTTGAAACTGATACACAAGAAACCCCAAACAAAAACCAAAATACTCTTCGCTACTAGAGGATGCTGAAGAATCATTTCATTATACTGAAAAATTATATGTAAAGGGAAAAAAAATCGAGCATTTATCTTTTCTTTGCTATACAGAATATATTTTAGGATAAACACAGTTCTTTATAGAATTCCAACTAATAAATGCAGAAGAAATTATAAAAATTAGAAAATCACTGTTTTGTAATTCCAAATGAAATAAATCTCAGCAATAATTACAACGAACACTAAAAGCATTATATGAAAATCTGACTGCAGAATTGTTCATAGATGGATCAGCTTGCTAAACCACTAATCTCGACACTGCTGAAAGACTGAGACAACAGGAATACAGTGGTACCATCTATAAAATATTCTTGCCTAGAAAAATGAAGTGGAATCTAATCAAGCCTTTAGAGTTCGAATTATAAGCTTACAACATGAAACATTAAGTATAATCCAGATGTGGACATTTTACAAATAACCATGTTTCTTCATAAAATTCATGGTCTGAAAAAAAGGGAGAGTGCAGGGGAACTAGCATAGATTTTGCAAGTCAAATGACACTAGCAGGGACTTAATTGCTTGAAATACTCATAAAGAAATGATAACAGATGAAGTAAGATTAGCAAAATGTTGATAAAATTGAAGCTGGTTGATGGGTACATGGAAGTGTATTATACTCTTCCATTTTTGTGTGTATTTTAAAATCTCCATAATAAAAAATAAAGAAAAGGAATTACAAGTGACCTCAAATAGAAACAGTTAACGAAACTAAAAGGCAACCTATGGAATAGGAGAAGGTATTTATAAATGACATACCTGATAGAGGGTGAGTATTCAAAATATATAAAGAACTTATAAAACTCAACACCCAAAAAATGGAATAATCTAATTAAAAAATGGGCAGAAGACATGAATAGACATTTTCCCAAAGGAGACATACAGATGGCCAATGGACACATGAAAAGATACTCAACATCCCTCATCATAAGGGAAATGCAAATCTAAAGTACAATGAGGTATCACCTCACATCTGTCAGAATGGCTAAAGTCAGAGCACCTGGGTGGCTCAGTCAGTTAAGCATCTGCCTTCGGCTCAGGTCATCATCCTAGGGTCCTGGGATCGAGCCCCACATTAGGCTCTCTGCTCAACAGGAAGACTGCTTCTCCCTCTCCCTGCCGCTCTGCCTATTTGTGCTCTCTCTCTCTAATAAATAAATAAATAAAATCTTTTAAAAAGAAAAAAAAGAATGGCTAAAGTCAACAACACAAAAAACAACAGGTGTTGGCAAGGATGTGGAGAAAGGGGAATCCTCTTACACTTGGTGGGAATGCAAACTGGTGCAGCCTCCCTGGAAAACAGTATGGAGATTCCTCAAAAAGTTAAAAAAGAACTACCTGATGATCCAGCAATTGCACTACTATGTTTTTACCCAAAGAATACAAAAATACTAATTCAAAGGGATACCTGCACCCTCATATTTATAGCAGCATTATCTACCATAGCCAAATTATGGAAAGAGCCCAAGTATCCATCAACTGATGAATGCATAAAGATGATGTGGTATGTGGTGTGTATATGTACATGTGTACACGTACACACACACACACTGGACTATTACTCAGCCATAAAAAAGAATTAAACCCTGCCATTTGCAACAACATGGATGAAGCTAGAGTATTATGCTAAGCAGAATAAGTCAGTCAGAGAAAGACAAATACCATACAATTTCACTCATGTGGAATTTAAGAAACAAGATAAATGAGCAAACGGGGAAAAAAGTAGAGAGGCAAAGCAAGAAACAGACTCTTAACTACAGAAAACAAACTGATGGTTACTAGAAGGGAGGTGGGTGGGGGAATGGGTTAAATAGGTGATGGGAACTAAGGAATGCACTTGTGATGAGCACTGGGTGTGAGTATGAAAGTGCTGAATCACTATATGGTACACCTGAAAGTAGTATTACACTGTATATTAACTGGAATTTAAATCAAAATTAAAAAACCCCAAACAAACAAGGAATCTCAAATAGCCAAAACAATCTTGAAAAAGTAAAACAAAGTTAGAGTCCTCACACTTCCCCATTTCACAGCTTACTACAAAGCTAAAGTAATCAAAATCCTGTGGTATTTGAATACTGTGGCATAAGAATAGATCAACGGAATGAGGCACCTGGTTGGCTCAGTGGGTAGAGCATGCAACTCTTGAGTTCAAGCCCCACACTGGGTGTAGAGATTACTTAGAAGAAAAAAAAAATTAAAAAAGAAAAAAAAAGGACTCTCAATGGAAGAGGGTTGAGAACCCATAAATAAACCCATATAGCTATGGTTAACTTATTTTCAAAAAGGTGCCAGGACCATTAAATGGGGAAAAGAATAGTCTCTTTAACAAATGGTACTGGGAAGTCCACATAAGAAAGAATGAGCCTGAATCATTACCTCGCACCATATATAAAAATTAACTTAAAATAAAAGACCTTAATGTAAAAGCTAAAATCACAGAACTGGGGACTCCTGAGTGGCTTAGTCCGTTTAGTGTCTGCCTTCAGCTCACATCATGATCCCAGGGTCCTGGGATTGAGTCCCACACCGGGCTCCCTGCTTAGTGGGGAGCCTGCTTCTCCCTCTCCCTCTGCCTGCTGCTCCCTCTGCCTGTGCTCCCTCGCTCTGTCAAATAAATAGGTACGATCTTTAAAAATTAATAAACAAAATCACAGAACCGTTATAAGAAAATATTTGTGAATGATATGTCTGATAAGGGGTTAGTGTCCAGAATTTATGAAGAACTCTTACAACTCAGTAACAAAAAGACACACAACTAAACTGAAAAATATGCAACAGATTTGAATAGACATTTCTCCAAAGACGATATACAAATGTATAGCAAACACCAGAAGTGATGTTCAGCATCAGTCCTTAGTGAAATGCTAATCCAAAATACAGTGAAGAGTCCCTGGGTAGTTCAGTCAGTTAGGCGTCTGACTCTTGGTTTCTGCTCAGGTCATGATCTCAGGGTCTTGAGACTGAGCCCAGCACTGGGCTTTGTGCTCAGTGGGCAGTCTGCTTGAGATTCTCTCTCCTCCTCTCCCTCTGCCCCTGCCCCTGCCTGTGCACTCTCTCTTTCTCTTAAATAAATCTTGAAACAAAATACAATGAGAAACCACTTCACACCTATTAGGATGGCTAAAATAAAAAAAAATGGGAACATAAACGTCAGTGAAAATGTGGAGAAACTAGAATACTCATACAGTGGTGGTAGGAATGTAAGATGGTGCAGCTACTGTGCAGCTTGGTGTTTCCTCCAAAAGTTAAACATAGTATTATTGTATACTCCAGAAAATTCCAATCCTCAAAAAAAATTTCCTTGAGGTTAAAAAAAAAAAAAATTATTTCAAAGGAACAAACAAACAAAAAAAGAAAGAAAGAAAAAGAAAATGTTAAGAATAGATGTTTGGGAAGTGGTAACTTCTAAAAATAAACTTTATATGTCATTAAGAGCACAATTCGCCATCAGAGTCCTTCTGTGGTGAAGAAATTAACCATGGTACTAATGTAGGGAAAAGATCCTTCCTATTAGGGTTAATAACTGAAAACAGGAACTGGCAGAAACCACTTTTTCCAATGCAACATAATCATGCAATAACGTTAGAACAGTTACTATCTCATTTAATGTTATAAGTCACTTATTCAAGTAAAAACACATTAAAAGTGAAGATTTATTAACAGAAAATAAAGAAATGTACCTACCTGGGCCACTCAACATGGCTTTTATTGTTCCGGATGTTAGTGCATGTTCTCTTTTTACAATAAATTCATGACCATCCGAAGATATCAATTTGACATACATGGCATCAGGGCCTTCACAGCCACCATAGGTTTTCTCTTCTCCATCTAAAGTAAGTAGTAAAATGATTTTTGAATCACAAAATTAAAAATAAACAGGTTTACCAAGGTTAATATTTGAGTAACTCAGAACAGAAACATTTCTGGATGATAACATCTATCAAGATTTTAAGGTTTTTAAACTCGTTTTATTATTCTCTAAACATTTTCCAATGTCAGAATCAACTACATTCAAGTATGTTACTGTAGATGAAAATTTACCAGTATTTTTCAAGGAAATATTAACAAGTTTTTTGTGAACACAGCAGCACATTCAAATTTGAAACCTCAAACAAAATTATCAAATAGTAAAGCTTTAAATTAAATCATTGGAAATACTCATTTTTAACATAAGATGCACTGTGTGAATTTATCAAAAAAGAATGTACATCATATGATTTCAACTCCTCTGACAAACTCCTAATTCTAAAAGTTAGGGCTTCCTTTTACTCAGCATCTTTACTCTTGATCCATAAAAGTAATGATCAAAACATTTTATTGCTGTGTTTAAATTATTGCATGACTGAAGTAATGAATACAGACAAATACCAGTCTTTGAAATTCAAAGTAGAGGTAAGGAGGTGGTTACTCTACTGCCAGCTACCCTCATTGCCACCATGCTGGCTTTAGCCACACAAGCTAGCTCAACATAACTTTTTGGGGAGTATATATTTTTTTATATATCCCTTTAAGAGCTTTCTAACATCTATAACTTTCACAGTGTTGTACTGAGAAAATTTTAATTTTTATGGTTACCAATATCTGAAAGAAAGTATCTTAAAGCTTATTCTAAAAACTCAGGAAGCCCTACGAAAAGAGTAAGTACGGAGGATAAAACTGAAGTTCAAGCTACAAACATCTATTTTATTTGTTAACAGCTAATTTAAAAATCCCTCAAATTAAGATTAATAAATATAAAAATCATTTATGTACTACTGCTGCCCAAAATGTCTAATCTGAATCTAATCAGGAGTAAACACTCAGATATATATAAATTTTAAAGTGTCATGAAAGACTTCACTCCTCATGCCCCCAAAAGGAGGGAACTATTTAAAGGAGACTAAAAACACAAATTAACACAGTAAGTGATCCTTGATTGAATCCTGGATGTAAAACACAGGGATACCGCAGAGATACTGTGGATTCAGTTCTAGACCACCACAATAAAGCAAATAATGCAAAAACGAGTCAAATCAATTTTCTGGTCCCAGTGAATATAAAAGTTATGTTTACAGCATAGTCTATTAAGTGTGCAATATCATTATGTCTAAAAAAATGTTTATACCTTAATTAAAAATACTTTATTGCTAAAAAATGCTAAGCACTGTCCTAGTTTTCAGTGACACTAGGTCAGTTGAGGGTGGAGGGTCTTGCCTTGATGTTGATGGTCACTGACTGATCAGGGTTGTGGTTGCTGAAGGCTGGGGTGGCTGTGGCAATTTCTTAAAATTAGACAACAGTGAAGTTTGCTGCATCGATTGACTCTTCCTTTTAGGAACAATTTCTCTGTAGCACGTGATGCTGTTTGACAGCATCTGACCCACAGTAGAACTTCTTTCAAAATAGGAGTCAATTCTCTCAAACCCTGCCACTGCTTTATCAACTAAGTCTACATAATATTCTAATTCCTTTGTTGTCATTTCAACATTCATCACAGCATCTTTTTTTTTTTTTTAAGATTTTATTTATTTGACAGAGAGACCACCAGCGAGAAAGGGAACACAAGCAGGGGGATTGGGAGAGGAAGAAGCAGGCTTCCCACTGAGCGGGGAGCCCGATGTGGGGCTCGATCCCAGGTCCCTGGGATCAGGTCCTGGGCCGAAGGCAGATGCTTAATGACTGAGCCACCCAAACGCCCCCTCATCACAGCATCTTTACCAGGAGTGGATTCCATCTCAAGAAACTACTTTCTTTGCTCACCCATAAGAGGCAATGCCTCATCTATTCAAGTTTTCTCATGAAATTATAGCAATTCAATCACATCTTCAGGCTCCGCTCCTAATTCTAGTTGTTGCTATTTCTACCACGTCTGCATTTAATTCCTCCACTGAAGTCCTGATCCCCTCAAAGTCATCCATGAGGGTTGGAATCAACTTCTTCCACACTCCCGCTAATGTTGATATTTTGACCTCTTTTCATGAATCCCATGTATTGTGAAAGGCATCTAGAATGGTAAAGCTTTTCCAGGTTTTCGGTTTACTTTGCTCAGATGCATCAGAAGAATCACTGTCTGTGGCAGCTATACTTTATAAGATGTATTTCTTAAGTAATAAGAGTAGGCTTAAAATATTCAGTACACCATGTTGTAAATAGATGTGCTGTCATCCAGGCTTTGTTGTTCCATTTATAAAGCACAGGCAGAGTAGATTTAGCATAATTCTCAAGGGCTCTAGGATTTTTGGAAGTCAGTAAGCACTGGCTTCTACTGAAAATCACCAGCTGCATTAGTTCCTGACAAGAGTCAGCCTGTCCTTTGAAGCCAGGCACTGAATTTTCTCTCTAGCTATGAAAGTGCTAGATGGCATCTTTTTCCAATACGAGGTGTTCCATCTCCATTGAACATCTGTTGTTTAGTGTAGCCACCCTCATTAATTACCTTAGCTGGATCTGGGTAACTTGCTGTAGATTCTGCATCAGCTCGTGCTGCTTTACCTTTCAGTTTTATCTTAGAGAGACAACTTCCTTCCGTAAACCTCACGAGCCAGCTTCTGTGAGCTTCAGACTTTTCTTTTACAGCTTCCTCACCTCCCTTAGCCATCACAGAATTGAAGAGTCAGGGCCTCACTCTGGATTAGGCTTTGGTTTAAGGGACTGTTATAGCTGGTTTTGATCTTCTATCCAGACCACTCAGACTTTGTCCATCAGTGATAAGTATGTTTCACTTTTTTTTATTATTCATGTGTTCACTGGAGTAGCACTTTAAATTTTCTTGAAGAACTTTTCTTTTGCATTCACATCTTGGCCAACTGTTAGGCACAAGAGGCATAGCTTTCAGCCTGTCTCAGCTTTTGATTTGCTTTCCTCACTAAGCTTAATCATCTCTTGCTTTTGACTGAAAGTGAGAGATGTACAACTCTTCCTTTCACTTGAATACTCAGAGGTCATTGTAGGGTTATTAATTAGCCTAATTTCAATTTTTGTGTCTCAGGGAATAGGGAGGTCTGAGGAGAGAGAGAGAGATGAGGGAAGAGCTGGTCGGTGCGGCAGTCAGAACACACAAAACATTAAGTTCCCTGTCTCATGTGGGCATGGTTCGTGGCATCTCACAACAATTACAATAGCAACATCAGAGATCACTGATCACCATAACAAAGATAATAATAATGAAAAAGTGAAATATTGTCCAAAATGTGAGAGACATGAAAAGAGCAAGTGCTGTTGGAAAAATGGCACCAGTAGACTTTGTCCACACAGGGTGGACACAAACCTTCAATTTGTTAAAAAATGCAGTATCTGTGAAGTGCAAATGAAGCACAATAAAACGAGGTATGTCTACAACATACCTGCTATAAAGAACACTACTGAAACAACTGGGAAATTCTGAATATGGACCTAACTAGAAGATGCCTACTCCAGTATTTAGGTGTGAAGTGATACCATACAAGTAAATAAATTGTACAGAAAAATACATGGGTGAGTATATGGGTGTATAGGGTTTATAAACAATATACACACAAGGAAAGCAAATGTGGCAAAATTGAACACTCACTGAAGGCTATATAGTGTATCATTCCTGTAATTTTTCATAATAAAAAGCTGGGGGATTCATAAGGATGCAAGTAACTTGTAAATTATAGACTACTCAAGCATACAAATACTTAGCAGGTTTTGCCAATCCCTTACAAAATAAAAACAATTATCAATTAAATTTATAATTCTTGCATTTTTTTTTTTGCAAGTTAAAGCACTTTATATGTTTGTTGGGCAAGTTTCTAATTTTTTTTTATATATATTTTTTAAAGATTTTATTTATTTTATTTGACAGAGATAGAGACAGCCAGCTAGAGAGGGAACACAAGCACGGGGAGTGGGAGAGGAAGAAGCAGGCTCATAGCGGAGGAGCCTGATGTGGGGCCCGATCCCATAATGCCGGGATCACACCCTGAGCCGAAGGCCAGACGCTTAACCGCTGTGCCACCCAGGAGCCCCAAGTTTCTAATTTCTAAAGTTGCTATTACTTATTAGTAATCACAAATTATACTTGGCACAAAAACATTACTTATCTGCCTTTCAAAAATATGTACAGGCATACTTTGTTTTATTGTGCTTTGCAGTTCTTACAAATTGAAGGTATGTGGCAACCCTGCATTGAGCAAGTCTGCTGATGCCATTTTCCAACAGCATTTGCTCATTTTGTGTCTATGTCACATTTTCGTAATTCTCACAATACTTCAAACTTTTCCATTATTATTGTTTTTGTTATGGTGATGTTATGGTGATCTGTGATGACTCACCAAAAGCTCAGATGATTAGCATTTTTAGCAATAAAGTATTTTTAAGTTAAGGTACTAATATATATTATATATATAATATATATATTTTGTGTAAATATATATATATTTTTTTGTGTAAATATATATATATACTATATATACAAAATGCTACTGCATACTTCATAGACTACAGTACAGTGTAAACACAACTTTTATAAGCATGAGGAAACCAAAAAATTATTTGACTTGCTTTATTGCTGTGGTCTAGAACAAAACCCATAATATCTCTGAGGTATGCCTGTAGTGAACAGATGCTGTGGATTTAAACAACTAATTTTAGTCTACTCTGATCATTTTTTTACTTGCACTCACCAATGTCAAAGGCCTATCTTTGAGAAGAAAAACCAGCTGCTTCTAGTTGAAATATAAAATCACTTTTATATAACTTACCCATTATGTTCTTATGAAATTCTACTTTACTTCCACAGGAACTTTAGTAGTTTCCTGAAAATATAACAATGCTATTTTAAGATTAATGCTGGAATAATATGTTTTCACCCATTACTATTTAATGTCCTTGGTATTACAAGTTTAAGGACTCTCTCTCTCTGCTATGCAAGAGTTTCCCAGCCACCATAACATGGAACAGTATCAAGTTTCTGAACATCTGAGAAAAGATGATCACCTTCAGAATAGTAGTCTAAATACAGATTTGTTTTTTTCCCCCCTTTAAGGTAACTATCCTGAGAATAGTTTAAAAATACAGGTGTTGTTCCTTAGGAGTTGAACTGAACTTGAAGGAGATTGCTGGCCTTAATAACCTCTTTGTATACTTGTATCTACTAGATACTAGTGGACACTACAGCACCTATTTGCTGAATGAACGACAACATGATAAATCCAAGGACATGAAGTAGCCTTCATAAAAGGGCTTGCTCTCATCTTATGTAAGTGTGACATTTATAATACATTTTACTGTGCCATCCTTGTTGCAAAAGGCTACCAAAGTTCTGAATTTAACAGTGAAGTGGTAGAAAATCTTTAATATTGTGAGAAATCTTAAATTTTTTTAAAAAGATTTTATTTATTTGAGACAGAGAGCATAAGCAGGGAGGAGGATCAGAGTGAGGGAGTAGGAGACTCCCCACCGAGTGGGGAGCCCGATGTGGGGCTCGATACCAGAACCCTGAGATCATGACCTGAGCTGAAGGCAGATACTTAACCTAGTGAACCACCCAGGTACCCCGAGAAATCTTAAATTTTACAAAATAAGATGAATACTAAAGGAAAAGGGCTCATGTTGAGTAATTTTAATTTTCATGTCATTTCTTCAAGGAGGATTTTATTTATACCAACATGTTTATGCCATTAATGGGAAAACATCCTGTTCTCTAAGAAATTCCTAATCAGTATTTTATTCTAGCCTTAAGGGAAGGGCCAAGAAAATGAACCATGACACTTTAGAGCAGGAAAGAAACTTGGAGATAACCTATGTAATCCCTCATCTTAAAAAACGGTAGCATCACTGATGTATAGAGGGGTTGAATGATTTGTTCCAGGTAATGACAGAGTGAGAGTAGGAATCAAATCTATCTATTAGTCTAGAATACAAAGCATGGATGGAAATATTTAAAGTACCATATCTAATATGAGCTAAGGGCAACAGGGGCAATGTCACATCATTACCAACAATTTGAGGGGCTAGTAAGTGGTAAACATTGCACTACATGACTTACATACATTATTTTAAAACAACACTTTCACAAGGGAATTATTATTCCCATTTTAGAGGTGAAGAAACACTAAAAGGTTGCTACTTGCTTAAAGCTTCTATAGCTTAAGTGGCAGCATGAGGATTTAAAGCTGGGTAGGTTTGTTTTAGAGCAAACACCCCTTTCCATTATTCCATACTACCATGGTAAACAATTCTGGCTCCCATTAAAATTTTTCTACTACTGCTAAGAGCTGCTGATATAAATTATTCGATACTTACCTAAAATTTAAACAGTACTGTGTCATTTTATAATAATAGTAGACAAAAATTCATTGGTCATTATTATTTTATTCTGTTCACTATTTTGTAATCATTCTTCTAAAAAAATGAAAAAGGAAAAAAGTGCTAGAAGAACTAGAAAAAGAACTTTGAGTGCCAAGTTTCTAGCTGGAAAATCTCCAGAGCAAAACATCAAGGATGTTTATTTAACTAGCAGTAGCTAAGCAACCATGCTTAGAAGCCCTTTGGGTAGCAACAGCTTCTCTATAGACTTCTTAATATAGTAAATCAATCTCACCATTTATACAACAAAGGTGGGGGAAGGGATTCCCCATCACTAACAAGAAAACAGTAGATTAACATTAACAGTTAAAAGTAAATCCTAATTCTTATTTAGAAGTTAAAAATACTTGAAATATGATTAAATCTGGATATAACCCACAAATTACCTGTAGAAGTCTAAGTTTGGCGTTAGAAAAATCTCAGTGTAAACATTTGAATATCTACTCCATAACTAAGCTGAGGTCTGGAAATATGAATTAGGTAGGTAAAAGCAGTGGTTGAGCAGTAGGTTGAAAATAGTTCTAGGCAGAAGATACAGCATGAACAAAAAGTCCTCAGATGTTATTGTGCTTTTACAGTGTTATATATGAACATTACTCTTTTATAGTTTTTTATTTTTTAGTAACAAACAGAAATTCTACGTGAGCCTAGTGACTACACTGAAATCAGTTTTGAATCTAGTATCACTGAACACTGAAAAGATCCTTGAACAGCGTATCCTTTGGATTTGAAATGCTACCATTACCATTTACTATATTATTACAGGAATTTCTAGACTATATTCTGTCTCACTAATCTGTTTATACCTGACAAATATATCCACTATTTTCATAATAGTGTGATAAACATGTTTGCTAAATAGTCAGGCTAGTCCCCTTTTATCATAACACATTTCCTGGTAGGTGGACATGTAGGTACTTTATAGTTTTTATCATGAATGCCATCTATTTTCCTATTATACTTTCTGAAAGATTATTGCTGGTGTTTTAAAGAAAAGCTTTTAAATCCATTAAAAGTTGATTTTGTATCCCATCATCTATGCAAAACTTTATTAGTACTAATAGTTTTTCAGTTGATTTGCTTGGCTTATTAAGTAAATGATAGCAACAGCTGCAAATCTATTCTTTTTATCTTTCTGTCTTTTTACATTGGCTACTTACTTCAAAAAAGTAATAAGGTTAGATGTGTAACTGACATCACTCACAAAAGGATGTTACGGATTAAAGAACCAAATATAAAACATCCACTGAGCTCTGGAAAAATAGAAGAAAAAATGCAAATAACTTGTAGACCTGTACAAAAATGCTTGATTCCAACAGTAATCATGGAATATGCAAACTAAAACATTAAAATGTGCTAAGAATCAAGTGTTGGAGGAGAGGGGAAAAGGGTAATATAAATAAATAGCACAACAGTTTTTGGAAGGCAGTGCAGAATCATCAGAAGGTTAGCAATTCTTGACATCTACTTTAGAGAAACAGTAGCCTTGTGTGCAAAGGCAAGTAGAAGGATATTGACTGTAATGGTATACAAATGAAAAACTGAAAATACCCTAAAAAAGTTCATCAGTTAGGGAATAAGCTAAATAGAAATAATATATCTATAATTATTAATACTTATTACGGGCAGTGAAAAGGGAAAAGTTAAATCTATGTGTGTAACAACATGGGAATAACCAAGATAAACTGTTAATTTTTTAAAAAGCAGATTAGAATGATAGGTATAGTTTGGTGCCATTTATGTAAAGTAAGTGGTTTCTTGCCTATTAATCATGTTTTCTGCAGAATAAATAAAATACACCAAAATACATGTTTAAAAGTGTAAATAACTAGAAAACTACTTTTTTTTTTTTTTTTTTTTTTTTTAGAAAACTATGATTTACATGGAACACTACTTCAAAAACTAAAGAGGTACTGTATGGTGACATAACATAATAAAAAATTAAAAGAAAACTATGATTTAAATTAATTTTTATTTATTTTTAAAGATTTTGAGAGAGAGCAAGTGAGCAAGCACAAATGAGGGGGAGGGGCAGAGAAAGAAGTAGAAGCAGACACCCCACTGAGCAGGGAGCCCCACAGCCAGGCTCAATCCTAGGACCCCAAGATCATGATCTAAGCCAAAGGCACTTAACCAAATGAGTCAGTCGCCCAGGTATCCTTAAATTTGATTTTTTAAAGATTTTATTGACTTGTCAGAGAAACAGAGCAGAAGCAGGGGGAGCAGCAGGCAGAGAAGCAGGCTCTCTGCTGAGCAGGGGGCCCGATGCAGAACTCGATCCCAGGACCTGAGCTGAAGGCAGATGCTTAACCGACTGAGCCACCCAGGTGTCCCCCTAGATTTGATTTTTAAAAAGAAACAAATAGGGGCGCCTGACTGGCTCAGTTGGAAAAGCATGTGACTCTTGATCTCTGGGTTGTGAGTTTGAACCCCATGTTTGGTGTAGAGATTACTTATATAAATAAATATTTAAAAAGGGGAGGCACCTGGGTGGCTCAGTCAGTTGGGTGTGATCTTGGGTCGAGCCCTGCATTGGGCTCTGAGCTTGGGATGCTCTCTCCCCGACACCCACTCCCCCCACTTGCACTTGTGAGCAGGCATGCTCTCTCTCTCTAAATAAATAAAATCTTTTTTTTTAAAGACCATTATGAATTTTTTTTCTTTAAAGATTTTATTTATTTGACAGAGAGAGGGAGACACAGCACAAGCAGGTAGAGTGGCAAGGAGAGGGAGAGGGAGAAGCAGGATCCCTACTGAGCAGAGAGCCTGATGACATGGGGCTTTATCCAGAACCGTGGGATTGTGACCTGAGTAGAAGGCAGACGCTTAACCAACTGAGCCACCCAGGCACTCCATAAATAAAATCTTAAAAACAAAACAAAAAAACCAAAACCACAACAAACAAAAAGAAACAAGTAAGTGTAATTGAACCAAGCAGCTCATAAGGGAACAAAAAGGTCAGCCTGATGATTAGTTCTTAACAATATGTAAAAAATACGATTAATTTGGAAAACAAATACAATTGACAGAAGTTAGGAGGTAATTCCAATTTGTAATAAGACATCAAACTATCCTGCCCAGAATGTGCTTATAGTGTCACTGGATTTATGGCTCTCAAGAGGAGTTAAAATTCCCATTCTGGCCTACTTAACGTAACAATGCTCCTATATTTAATTCTTCTGTAGGCAGTCTTAATACTTAAAGCAAATGGTACCCCTCCCCCATTTTTCCTCAGCTGTGGAATTTATAGTTTTCTTCACTATTAGATGCAAATGCTTATAAGTCTGTCTTTTTAGATGTATTTTGTCTTGCTTACTAGCTTTAAGTTTCCACAAGGCAAAGAGGTTCTCTCTCTGTGACCCAGGTATTCAATACAATGGTAATTATGTGGTAATGTTAACAATGTGAAGCTTCATACAATAGTGTTATCTGCCACAGACATAGTACTATTCTAAGCTTTTTTTTTTTTTTTAAAGATTTTATTTATTTATTTGACAGAGAGACAGCCAGTGAGAGAGGGAACACAGACAGGGGGGTGGGAGAGGAAGAAGCAGGCTCCCAGCAGAGGAGCCTGATGCGGGGCTCGATCCCAGAATACCGGGATCATGCCCTGAGCCGAAGGCAGACGCTCAACGTCTGAGCCACCCAGGCGCCCCTATTCTGAGCTTTCTAAGAGAATAAAGTTATTCAATGATACAATGCTTTTGACCAAGATTGATTATTTTCATGTTTTCCCATGATGTTGGCATTGAATAACTTAGAACTTTTGGACAACCACAATGAAAACTGTTCTTTCTTAAAACAATTTTTATTTTAAAGACTTCGAGGACATAGCCATTATGATAACTAAAACACCAGTCTCACAATTTTGCACCGACTACCATAAATTGCTAATTATAAATGCAAGTGTATGAAGCATGTATTCCTGTACATGATTTCTGGAATTTTATGTTTCCTAAAACTAACAGTTACCTGAAAATGTTTGTTTGATAATGTCCTCAAATCACCTAGGGTTAAAACTTGTTCCCAAACATCCCTGAGTTTAAGAACAAGTTTTGTTCTCAGTGGCAGTCTACAGTGGGTCAAAGAGTGCAGGTCTTTGCTTTTACTAAGGGAATCTATTAGGTCATTTAAAGTAAAAGCATTGACTTCAACTTCCAATCTATTTCTGATGTTTAACAATTAGTTATGACCTAATTGTCCTAAATGATCAAGTTTTTACTACTAGAATAATGACTCATCTAATAATACTCAGTAATCAACTATATTTCATCAGCAGGGCTTGGTTTCTAGAAACAAGCCCTCACAAATGCCAGGCCTATGTTCTGCCTGTCCTCAATTGTGGGGCTTTAGGAATCTTGATTAGAAGAGAGCTCTCTGTATTTAAGAACTCTATTTTAGATTGGCCATAAATGATCCATCAGAAATATTACACAGGGTGGTGCAGACCACAACAATCATTACAGTGATGTTAAGTGGTCTCCAGATCACTGTGAATGATGGTTCTCAGTTATTTATGGTTTTGTAAGTTATAGCTGTTTCATACCAATTTACAAGTGGCAAAACGATAAGCAAGACTTTCCTAAATCCTTACACTGGATTCCTAAGTATCTATCCAAGAAATAATTTGGCCACAAAAGATCTTTTACAAAAATGTTCATAGAAGCTTTATGCAAAATAAATGAGAAGCTAGCCTGATGACACACAAGCTGTGATCTCTCTGTGCAGAGGAATGCCATTCACAACAAAAAGGAATGATCTACTGAAACACAAGACGTTGGTGAATACCAAAAATATTACACTGAATGGAAAAACAAAAAAGTACATACTGTATTATTCCATTTATATGAAATTCTAGAATAGGCAAAATGAACTTATGGTGATAGATCAGTGGCTGCTTCTGGAGGAATTCTTAGGAAGAAGCATGAGGCAACTTTCTGGAAAATTAAATGGTACACTGAGCATTCCACGATATGTTAATTATATCTCAAAAAAATAAGGTTAGAGTAAGATTTTTTTTTAATTTACTAATTATTTTTCTTAAATTTAGGTATCTTTCATTGTACAGATATTATCAATCCAAAATGGTTTTGTCTCATTAATCTTTCAAAAGATACTTATGCTGATAATAAAACTAATCCAAATTCTCTAGGTTTGCAGATGCTAATAGATGGGGAGTAGGATTTTGAGAGTCCTAAAGAAGTAAATTTGGAACTATGAATTTGTTAAGTGAACAGCCACAAAAGGAAAGTTGCTTTTGATCTGGGTCTCAATGGATGGAGGGGTTTTTACCAAGCAGAACTGGAAGGAGAGAGAGATCCAGACAAAATAAACAGTATGAGCCAAATCAGGAGAGGGGTGGGGAAGGCGTGTACACAAAGTAACAGTGTCACTGCAAATCCACATCTGAATTTCTACTCTCCAAATTTCTGTCTTGAGACCCTGACAGGTTAGAGTGATAAGCCTCCTGTTTATCTCTTAAACACAATGGACTAAATTGTGTCTAAAAGTCCCTATCAGAGCCACCATTTCATGACTGTACCCATCTGAAATTCTCCCTCCCTCTACAAATGCCTGTAATTCCCAATTTCCCATCTTTATTAAACAGAGTTGTTGCTTTCATACAGCACAGGGCTCCAGAGTGCTACCTGCTTCCACGGAGTCTGTCTGCCTCACCCCTGTAAACTACCTAACCTCCCTCTTAGACAAAGATCTCCAAACTCCTTTGTTTTGGTTTAAAAAGGTTTGAACAAATACTCCCACTATATAGTAGCTAATTATAGATTCTACAGAGTATAAAATAATTTAAAAGAATGCTTAGAATGATGGGCTAAAAATAAATATAAGAAACAAATATAAAACAATTTCTGACCTTGCTTCATCCCACTGTTAAGAGTTCATCAGGATTAGCACCATGCACATCCCACAGTCCTTATACCCTAAATTCCCTGCTCTCTCCTCTGGTTTATCTACCCACCATATCCCAATCCTGGGCAAATCTAATTCTCTGCCTAGCTCAAACCTCAACCAAAGAGATGAATGTGGCTGGAGAAAAGACACAACCATTTTGATGGATCTCAACTTTAAATTTGTGACCATACACTTTAAATAGGCACTTGGCATTATAGAAATCCTCCTAGTAAACTGGCTTTTCTACTCTGAAAAAAATCTTAGCTTCTCCTAAACCTCCAACACCTTCTCCTCCTCCTTGCCCTGACAATTTTACTTATTTTATCAAGAAAACGAAGATATCTCTTCAATTGCCTTGTTTTTCCATCTTCATCCTACCTGCATCTACATACCATATACTCTGTCCACCCTCCAGTCTCATAAGTCGAATAAAAGCCATCCTTCCTATCCAAGGCCAAACTTTCCACTTAAGCACACCTCTTCAAGGACTTTGTCCTGCTATTATTCCCATCAGCACATCAAAATGCTGTAACATCATCGCTACTATTCACTTCTTAACCTGCTCTGATTGGACGTCTGGCCCACTAGTCCATTCAAGGGGCTCATCATATTTCTATTATCTTACTGGCTACATAGCGAATTTTTAATCCTTATGCAGGGTTTTACAGTTTACTCCCTCCTTCCCAAAACAGTTTCTTCACTTAGTATTACAGATGCCACACCCTCCTGGCTTTTCTGCTTCCATCACTGCTCTTCTTTGGACCAGAGTGCTTCCAGTCATCTGCCCTCTTCTCCATTAACACTCTCCACTTGAAGTCCTCCAGTCCACAGGTTTAAATATTACCTATAAAAAATGACCCCCAGGGGTGCCTGGGTGGCTCAGATGGTTTAGCGTCTGCCTTCAGCTCAGGTCATGATCTCCATGTCTTGGGATTGAGCCCCATGACAGGCTCCCTGCTCAGCAGGGAGTCTGCTTCTCCCTCTCCCTCTGCTTGTGCTCTCTTTCTCTCAAATGAATAAATAAAATCATAAAACAAAACAAAACAAAATAAAATAAAATAAAATATGACCTCCAGATAATCTTCCTAGCTTGACTTTGCCCCTGAGCAATAGTTGTGGATATCCAACTTGCCTACCTGCACACATTCTGAGCTGTGTATTAATTATCAAACTCCTGATTTATTCCTATACCAAACTCGTAATTTATTCCTCAGAAACCAGTGTACCCTCCTGTCTTCCTTATTTCAGTAAATGGTACTACTGTTCACCCAGATGCTCAGGTGAAACAGTTGATGCCTCAAATTTTTTTCTGTCCTAGGGGTTAAAGCAAGACCTACCTGGCTCCATCTTCAAATTGCATTCCAAACCATAGCATTCCTCACGAACTTCCATCCTACATCTCTAGTAGTTCAAGTTACCAATTCTCAACTGGACTACTACAAGCCTCCTTAGGAACTAGTTTCCTCACTTTCCTCCAACTGGTCTATTTGCCACTCAGCAATTAGTCATCAAAAACAGAAATCAGATATCATTCCCCTGCACAAAATCCTCTAATGGCCCCTTATTACAAACAAAAAGGACTATAAAGTTGTATCTTATTAGACTTTGCTAACTACTCTGATTTTATTTCCCATCATTTTTCCTTCACTATGCTCCAGCTATACTGTATATTGGCCATTTTAGTATCAGAATAGGTCAAGTTCATTCCTCTCAAGGTCTTTACATTTGCAGTTACTGCTATCTTAAAAGCTCTTCCCTATTATTTAGGTCTCCAGGCAAAACATGACTCCTCAGAGAGGTAGGTCTTCCTTGCTCACTCCCCTATCAAAATTAGACACCCCTACCTTAGTCACCTAATTTGACTCTTGATGTTAACTCTAATCTTGACATAATTTCTTTACATTTATCACCACTTGAAACTATATTTGCTTATATATATATTTATTACATCTCCCCTCTTTCCCCAAGCTCCATGACAGCAGGCCTGGTATAGTAGCTGGCATATAGCAGATGCTCAATAAATACTTCCTGAGTGAATGGTACTACTGTTTTCTTAGTCACCAAGGCTTGAAATTTCAGGCATCACTTGATGGGGTTTTCCTGATCTTATCTAATAATGGAACAGTAAACATTTATAACAAGTTAGCTAAAATGCATGTACACTTATCAGTATAAATGCAGAGTTTCCAGATTATTTTATAGTACTGAAAAGCCATATTAAAGAAAAAAAAACACTTTTAAGGTACACTCAAGTGTTACTTTAGAACTTGATACATAGAGCTGACTAGAACTTCTGACTATTATTGCCTAATTACATTACAGAATTACTATAAAGATAATGAAACTGGCATCTACAAGTTGAAATAAACATATATATATATTTTGAAATTGTAGTTACTAGTTAAATCTCATACTTAGGGGAAAAAAGAACATTTAAAAATTAAACATGAACCCCAAATCACCACTGGCAATAAATAAATATCCACGATGAAAGGGACCATAGCTGTTTCTTTACCATTGTATCTCCAGAATGAATGAATACATGTGTGAACTGCGATGTTTTAATATCATGAATTACAAATATAATGTAAGTGACATCAGAGATTTATCATCTTAGTCTACTAAACAGAAAAAGAAACAACTATTTGGGGATCAAAAAGCAAATTTAGCAGTTTGAAAAAAAAGATTTTAAAACTCAAAATGAAGGATTTCGGTTGTTTTCTACACAAACATGAAAAAGTACAACGCAAAGTAGAAATGCTCGCACTAATGACATGAACGTTACAACTATATGTTACGAAAGAGATTTTAGTTCCATAAGATAAACTCAACGGCCACTGTACTAGATATCTTTCGGACAAAACTGGAAGGCAGATAGCACGACAGTCCCAAACTATCAAGTCGGGCAGAGACCGTCCGACAAGTTGCCCAGAAGGTAAACTTCTTCGGGGTCCTGCAGCTGGAAAAAGAGGGCTGTGACTGTGAGAGTCACTCCTCTGACTGGGGACCGACTCCAAAAAAAGGACGTATCTGAGCGCACACGGAGAAAGCAGAAAGAAAACCGACAGGGCTGCCATGCTCCTAACTCCACCCTCCCCGCGCTCAGCCCGGGGAAGGCCCAGACTCGCTGGCCGCCGCCCCTCCTTTCACCCTCTTCCGAGCCCACCAAACGGCGCCTAGAAAGGTCCCGCCGCCCTCTTCTCCCCTCCCCCAAACCAGGAGCTGAGGAGGCCCGGGGAGGTTGAGAGCTTCCGTTTCTTCCCCGCCCAAATGGGAAGGGGTGGGAAGTGCGATTGCGAGCGCGCCCAGTACAAGCCTTCCTTGTCCTCCACGCGGATCCGGAGCTCCGTTCCCACCCCAGCCCGAGACTCACTCGTCAGCCCTTCAGCCACTGCAGCCACCGTGCCGGGTCCCCGCGCACCGCCACAGCCCCTACTCCAGGGCCGCCCCCCCACCCCCAGCTGCCTGCCGCCGTGGGTTCCGGGGCAGTTGGAGGAATCACTTCCGCCGGGTCACGGACGCTTTCTACGACGCGCGGGAGATTAGTACCTGGTGAGGCCAGGCGCAGTCTGTCGCCCGCTTCCGTCTACAGGAAGTGCGCAGCGCCCCCCTCCCTTCTCCTACGGTACCACTGGCCAACCTCGGGGGACCGTGGTCGTTTGCAAATCCCAACCAATCCAAATCTGGGTCTTCTGATTCCCAGCATGCAGCGCCGACTCTGATCGGTTTCCGCAGGGACATCATTCTGAAAGACGTGCTCGGGGTTCCGAAGCAGCACTGCATCCTGGGATTTGTAGTTTCCTTGGCTGCTACTGTTTCTCCACGGCTGCACTACACCTTGGGACTTGTAGTTTCTCACGTTGAATGTTAAGATTTTTTGGTAATTTTAGAGGTTGTCCAGGGGTACTCCTGGGGGTCAGAGATTATCTGCAGAGAAAAGATTGAAAAGTGGGAGTGCGGTTTCTATGCTAAACAAGATCGTGCTCTTTAAGAAACACCATCTGTCTTTTAGTGAAAAGTTGCAAAAGCATCATCGCTTGCTCAATCGGCTGGCCTCATTTCCTCTCTTCTCGACACCGATTACTGAAAACTAACCACGCCCCCACCCACAGGGTTGGGGCCTTTCTCCCTCCCTACCAATCCCTTCCTATTCCGGGTTGCTCGGCTCTCCTTCATTCTGAGGTGATTCACTGAAATTCCAGGCGTCTGCCGCGGATACCGAATTCTGAGAACGTCTTTGACCTTCCACGCCCTCTGCCCCAGCACTCTTAACTCTCTCGCTCTCTTGGCGCCTGTCTCGCTCGTCGATCGGCCTATCCTTTTTACTTGCTTTGCTGTGGTTAAATTCAGGCACCCTTCCAGAAAAGCTGAAACAACTAAATAAAGTTTGCACTCTGTTCACGGGACCGTGGCAAGAAGGGAAAGTAGGGCCAAGACACCATTTCGAGTTGCTCAGCTAGGCGCTGTTGTGTTAACAATGTCCACAAAGGGAAAATAGATACAGGCGAAACAAAATTTACTGACCTAATTAATGACTTTTGCTTGAAAGACATGTTTTGTTGATTTGGCAGATAAAAGTCATTGCTTTTAACGGACAGAGTGTTCTGGGTTAACTTTTAAAAGCCTTTGCAAAAAAAAGTTTTTTAAGTTTTTGGTTTTAATGGTAGCTCAGAATAGAGTTTGGCTGGGAGGAGATGCAGTGGGGTGAGGGGAGGAGGCATGGTCCCATTTTCAATCATAATTTTCCTCCTTTACTTTAAAAGTGTTGGTTTCTTCCCTTCTCTTCCTCTTCTCATTGCATCATCACTCTCTAAAGGATCATTGTATTAGTTGCCTAGAGAATGATAGAATTTTCCAGGTGAGAATACTGAGACTAGCTAATGCCAGATTTAGGGCTAAGATCTAGTCTAGGACTTTTTTCTTTTGTGCAAAATTTTACTGTATTTTAAAATTTTATTTATGTAGTCAATATTACAAAAAAAATACAGATTGCAGATGTTTGTTTTTTCCATGCACTTTTACATCATCATACTGCGTGTATATGGTTTTGTATACTCTTAACTTTCCAATTTAACTTCTCTGTAACCAAAATCTCAAAAAGCATCATTTTTAATGTCTGTATAGAACTACATCATATAAATGTGCTGTGATTCACTTAAGTATTTACTTAATGTTAGCCATTTACCCATTTACCTTGTTTCCATTTTTAAATTTTTTAAAGAGAGATAGAGGGTGGAGGATGGGAAGAGACGGCCTCTTAAGCAGGCTCCACACCCAGTACACAGAACTGGATGTGGGGCTTGATCTTATGACCCTGAGATCATGACCTGAGCCAAAATCAAGAATCGGATACTTAGACTGAGCCTTCCAGGTGCCTCTACCTCATTTCCATTTTTAAAATCATTTTAAGTAATGGTGTGTTTAGTATCTCTGCAATAATCTTTGACCATGTTTCTGATTATTTCTTTAGAATATGAACGTTTTAAAAGATTTTGATAATCTGTTGACAAATTCTTTTCAGGAAAGATTCTCCTAGTATATGCTTTAAACCAGTAATGTATAAAGAAATATTTAGGGTTCTTATCAATATACTAGCTTTACCAAAATTTTTCTTTTCTTTTTTTCCATCATGCCATTCTGCCTTTAAGCTCACCGTAAAGAAAGGAAAGAGAGATGGTGGATGGAGAGAAAAGATAGTTAAAATACAAACAGAAAGGATACACAATAATGGTGGCCATACATTTTACAAGTGATAATTGGTTTTCAATTGTCCATCAGCGTCCATTTTTAAAGGGAAACTCTTAGATGATATGAATGGGGTATCAAGGCTTATTTTTTAAAGTCTTAGTATCATTCTAAAATCCCATTCAAGTACTTTATTTTCAACAAGTGTCTCTATATTACTAGAATTGGGAAATCTATTTAAGCATAAATAACAATTCAATATAATTCCATAGCACAGAATTTTCAGAATATGATCTCATTTTAGCTATTTAGAAACACCGAGAAGTAAACCAAATATTATTTTCATTTGTTTACAGAATATGTTGGAAAAAACTAAGCTTAACAGAAGTTAAAATTCAGGTTCTCTCAGTATATTATTTAAGAAATCAATCAAGGAAGCCATTAGACTGAGATGGCTCAAATACCTTGGTAGCCTATGGGAAACAAACCAAAACCTAAGACAGAGTCAATTTCTGTATATATCTAAGAATAACCAATCACAAACGGCCAAGTAGATTTTCCCAAATAATGCAACTGCTTAAACTATAGCCAAATAATTTACTTGCTTTCCTTCTTCATCTTCTCTGAAAAACCTTGCCCTTAGCTCCTCTCGGTGGAGGACTCTTAATCACCTTCAGTTTAGTGCTGCCCAATTCGAATAAATTTTTGCTCAAATAAACCAAAAAATTTTAATGTCTCAATTTATCTTTGTAACAATATAAAAACACTATATTAACAGAAAATTTTAAACATATAAGTAAAATGGATAATTGATGTTTGTAGGATCACACTAAACAGAAAGAGTTTTTAAAATGTAAGTGGAAGATAACTTTAAGAAAATTAAGTCATTCATAAAGAAGCAGTATAGTTTTATCCCTTGGATACCCAGAAAAAAGTAGACAGGAGTTGTAAAGGTGATATTATTTTAGAGTTTTAGTTTGGTCCCTTTAGTTTTATCCCTTGGATACCCAGAAAAAAGTAGACAGGAGTTGTAAAGGTGATATTATTTTAGACTTTTAGTTTGGTCCTCTCCTATGCCAAAACCGTCTGGAGTCAAAAACATTCTTCTGAAATAGTAAACAGAGGAGTGTCAACCGGTTGGATGCTCATCCTTTAGGACTCAGGTAACCTGAAAATAATCATGCTGTTTTTTGGGCTTCTGAATTTTGTAAATTGGTACATTTTAATGATACTGCAGCATTATACTTTAGCTTATTTTTAGGTGTTTCTTCCACTGTGTTGGTACAGTGGATTCCCAATTTTATGCAGTATCTTTATATCCTCTCCTTAGTCTTGGCAATAGGCACTCAATACCTCTTTAACAAGTAATGAACAAACGTGTATACGGTTGTGAAGAATTCCAGAAGACACATGTCAAGTATCAGCATCACATGAACAAGCTTCACTTATTTCTTACCAACCCAAAGGTTGGATTAAATTACCATTCATTTTTGTCCAAGTCGCATAAAGTATTATTACTCTGTGCTAATAGGCTACAATCATTTTCCGGAAAGAAAATAGATTTGGGGGCCTAGAAAATGACGCCCACGAGAATAAAAGATAATGCTGGGTTCCAGCCTTTGTCTTTTGTGCATGGCCACCTCTCTGTCCTCCCACATTCTCATTACAAAGCGTTCAAGTTGGGAAGGGAACCCGCACGCAGGCTGAGCGTTTGCGTGTTCTTGCAATTAGAGGCGGGCGTGCGGTGTTCACAGCTCCGTCCGTAGGGAACGCGCGTGGCAGGGAAGGTTGCACGCAGGCTACGTATTCTGCGCACGCGCGTGCGGCTAATCCGGCCCACGCGGGCCTCTAGGGGCGGGGCGTGCGCTGCAGGTTCGAGCCGCGGTCGGGTGGGGAGCTGGGTCTCAGCGTTCCTCCCTGTCGCCGTAGCGCCGTCTGCCGCCGCTTCTCACGCGCGGGATGCTGCTTCTGACCTTGGGCAGCTCGTGCGCGGCCGGACTTCGGCTCGGCGGGAAGAGGACGGTTCCATGGGCGGCCGCCGCTCTTCGAGGCCATAGGGTGGCGGCCTCGCGGGTGGCCTCCTGTAGCGGCTCCTCGGGGCTGGTTGGTTGCGGAAGTGTGGGGCTGCGGGGAGCCTCGCCGCTTCTCGGGCGTCGGGTGCGAACGCAGGTCGGCATTCTGAAAGCTTGAGGACCGAGGGAGGGTTTGGGGGTGGAGGGAGCGTCGGGCCTGGGGACTCTGGTGCGGCAGGAGCCCTCTGCGGGGTGCGCAGAGGCAGCGTGCCTCGGACTCGGGAACAGGTCAGGGGTCCCGGGGTTTACAGCACCCACGAGCCTAGGGGTATCCGTTCGAAAGTGGTGGTCATCTGGGCGGTTCCAAGTAATTCACAGGTGGTTGCAAACCCAGCGGGTTTGTGATGACTTTCACCATTTTCTCTTCTATCTCTGAGCGGAAGCTCGGAAGGGGTAATTTGCAACGAAATTAGATGCACCGCCTGGTGACCGAACCGAAAGAACTCAACCTGACTCTAAGTTTGTTTTATTTTCTATTAGATGAGGCTATTTTAAGGAATTCTTTTGCTCCCTGAAAAAGGGGATGGAGACGTTAATCCTCTCATTTTAATCTGAATAAATTGTCTCCTAATCCTGCTCTGTAAAATATCAGAATTCGCAAAAATGATTGAAACTTGGAAGAAATGTTTAACATGGGAATTGGAATCGAATTAAACTTCAGAATAAAGGGATTAGGCATACCTTTTGCATTGTGAAGGGTGTGTGCTGTGAAATTCATTTTTAGACTTTCGGGGACCTCTTGTTTCTGTGAAATTTGATGAAGATTTCAAGTGAAATATTTTCTTAAGAGGAACTAAGGGATACAACGGGATGAATAGGGAAAGAGTTACTTTTTTTAAATACTATCTATAGTATAAACATTTTAGAAGTCTTAACGGTCTGGACTTAAACAATTTGCATTTGCAATGTTTTACTTAGATTATAGTCACATTAATTTTTTGAAAAGCTAATGCATTTGAATTTTGACAATGGAACAAGAGTGATGTTTTCATTAACCACAGAGTGAAGAAATTGTTCCATTAAAGTTTTTCACTTGTTCAAGGGCACACTTTATCTAAAAAGCCTTGAGCAGGGATGCAAACCTAGGTTTTCAAACTCCAACTCAGCAGGTGACTAC
>NW_024427107.1:23626845-23662030 GCF_017311325.1 Ursus maritimus
CCCAGAAAAAAGTAGACAGGAGTTGTAAAGGTGATATTATTTTAGAGTTTTAGTTTGGTCCCTTTAGTTTTATCCCTTGGATACCCAGAAAAAAGTAGACAGGAGTTGTAAAGGTGATATTATTTTAGACTTTTAGTTTGGTCCTCTCCTATGCCAAAACCGTCTGGAGTCAAAAACATTCTTCTGAAATAGTAAACAGAGGAGTGTCAACCGGTTGGATGCTCATCCTTTAGGACTCAGGTAACCTGAAAATAATCATGCTGTTTTTTGGGCTTCTGAATTTTGTAAATTGGTACATTTTAATGATACTGCAGCATTATACTTTAGCTTATTTTTAGGTGTTTCTTCCACTGTGTTGGTACAGTGGATTCCCAATTTTATGCAGTATCTTTATATCCTCTCCTTAGTCTTGGCAATAGGCACTCAATACCTCTTTAACAAGTAATGAACAAACGTGTATACGGTTGTGAAGAATTCCAGAAGACACATGTCAAGTATCAGCATCACATGAACAAGCTTCACTTATTTCTTACCAACCCAAAGGTTGGATTAAATTACCATTCATTTTTGTCCAAGTCGCATAAAGTATTATTACTCTGTGCTAATAGGCTACAATCATTTTCCGGAAAGAAAATAGATTTGGGGGCCTAGAAAATGACGCCCACGAGAATAAAAGATAATGCTGGGTTCCAGCCTTTGTCTTTTGTGCATGGCCACCTCTCTGTCCTCCCACATTCTCATTACAAAGCGTTCAAGTTGGGAAGGGAACCCGCACGCAGGCTGAGCGTTTGCGTGTTCTTGCAATTAGAGGCGGGCGTGCGGTGTTCACAGCTCCGTCCGTAGGGAACGCGCGTGGCAGGGAAGGTTGCACGCAGGCTACGTATTCTGCGCACGCGCGTGCGGCTAATCCGGCCCACGCGGGCCTCTAGGGGCGGGGCGTGCGCTGCAGGTTCGAGCCGCGGTCGGGTGGGGAGCTGGGTCTCAGCGTTCCTCCCTGTCGCCGTAGCGCCGTCTGCCGCCGCTTCTCACGCGCGGGATGCTGCTTCTGACCTTGGGCAGCTCGTGCGCGGCCGGACTTCGGCTCGGCGGGAAGAGGACGGTTCCATGGGCGGCCGCCGCTCTTCGAGGCCATAGGGTGGCGGCCTCGCGGGTGGCCTCCTGTAGCGGCTCCTCGGGGCTGGTTGGTTGCGGAAGTGTGGGGCTGCGGGGAGCCTCGCCGCTTCTCGGGCGTCGGGTGCGAACGCAGGTCGGCATTCTGAAAGCTTGAGGACCGAGGGAGGGTTTGGGGGTGGAGGGAGCGTCGGGCCTGGGGACTCTGGTGCGGCAGGAGCCCTCTGCGGGGTGCGCAGAGGCAGCGTGCCTCGGACTCGGGAACAGGTCAGGGGTCCCGGGGTTTACAGCACCCACGAGCCTAGGGGTATCCGTTCGAAAGTGGTGGTCATCTGGGCGGTTCCAAGTAATTCACAGGTGGTTGCAAACCCAGCGGGTTTGTGATGACTTTCACCATTTTCTCTTCTATCTCTGAGCGGAAGCTCGGAAGGGGTAATTTGCAACGAAATTAGATGCACCGCCTGGTGACCGAACCGAAAGAACTCAACCTGACTCTAAGTTTGTTTTATTTTCTATTAGATGAGGCTATTTTAAGGAATTCTTTTGCTCCCTGAAAAAGGGGATGGAGACGTTAATCCTCTCATTTTAATCTGAATAAATTGTCTCCTAATCCTGCTCTGTAAAATATCAGAATTCGCAAAAATGATTGAAACTTGGAAGAAATGTTTAACATGGGAATTGGAATCGAATTAAACTTCAGAATAAAGGGATTAGGCATACCTTTTGCATTGTGAAGGGTGTGTGCTGTGAAATTCATTTTTAGACTTTCGGGGACCTCTTGTTTCTGTGAAATTTGATGAAGATTTCAAGTGAAATATTTTCTTAAGAGGAACTAAGGGATACAACGGGATGAATAGGGAAAGAGTTACTTTTTTTAAATACTATCTATAGTATAAACATTTTAGAAGTCTTAACGGTCTGGACTTAAACAATTTGCATTTGCAATGTTTTACTTAGATTATAGTCACATTAATTTTTTGAAAAGCTAATGCATTTGAATTTTGACAATGGAACAAGAGTGATGTTTTCATTAACCACAGAGTGAAGAAATTGTTCCATTAAAGTTTTTCACTTGTTCAAGGGCACACTTTATCTAAAAAGCCTTGAGCAGGGATGCAAACCTAGGTTTTCAAACTCCAACTCAGCAGGTGACTACTTGTGACTGGAGTTAAGGACAGCGATTTTGTTAGTTTGATTTCTTCAGCTCTGTGAATTATTTGGGAGAATTCCTTAAATCACCTCATGTGACAGGTTCTCTTTTACTCTTCATTATAATTTTAAAAACTTAAAAAAATTGAAGATTGGTCTAAAATGCTCTTTATTATGCACTCACGTTATAACGGTCTCTATTTCAATAGATACCTCCTTGTTGGGAAAGATGCATTCAGTGCTTACATACACAACTTGAAAAATCAGAAGATGGAAGGCTGATTTATACTGGGAATCTGGCCCGAACAGTATTTGGTGGGTAATAAGAAGTGAGGGTAATTTCCTCCCTCGGCCCCTTTTAGTTGTAAAAAATGTACTTCGGATATGTTATCTCTTGTTTTAACATCTCTTAATTGCAAGATATGAGGAAAAATTAGGTTATAATTGTTTTTTTTTCTTGTGGCCTGTTGAATCAAGATTTAGAGGTATGAGAGCTTTGCATTTTTAGGAGATTTGAAAAAGATTTTTGAAGACTGTTAAGACTTTGTGATCTTATGTCTGGGTACTAAAGGTTCCATCCTTTAGTCACTTCCCAAGATGTTTAACAACAAAATAGGACAAAAAGTGTATATTTGTGTAATGTTTGAATATGGAGAGGAAAAAATATATTTTAAAATTTGGCAGTTAAAGTAAGCATATAATACTTCTATAATGAAAAAATATATTTCTTTTACATTTTTTGAGGTCACCTTAGCATTTTCAAGAAACATGTTTATTTGGTGTCTTTTCTGGGTGGTAGAGAGTACTGGAGAAGACAAAGACAGTGTATTATTATTATTTTTAAAGATTTTACTTATTTGCTTGAGAGAGAGAGAGCATGGAGGGAAGGAGAGAAGCAGACCCCCCATCAAGCAGGGAGTCTAATGCAGGGCTCAATCCCAGAACCCTAGGATCATGACCTGAGCTGAACGCAGACGCTTAACCACCCAGGTGCCCAAGACAGTGTATTAAATAGCTACAAGTTTGAAGCTGTTTCCTTAGCTCTTAATTTGGTATTTAGTATGAATAATTTATTAGGGAGGTCAGAAGAACTTAGGTATGTGTTTTGTTCATGTGTCTGAAGTTGTGTTTCATCTCAATAATCTTAAAGTATAATCTGAAATGTCTGAAGGATTACTGTATAGCCAAGTCAACCATAAGATTTCAGCACCTGCATTTGCATTCCTGTATTTGATTATGCCAGTGTCATCGATCATCTAACATTTACTCTGGAAATCTCTATGTTCTCAAATGTATGGCATCAAAATAGAATGTTTAGAATACAGTTTTAGGTATTTAAAGCTTTGGCAATAAGGACTGATTGTAATCACTATTAAGAGGAGCTCTGAAGTTAACTGGGAGAATCCATTTTGGGTGATCAGAAATTTCTCCAGGAGTCAGTGCATGAATAGGCCATTGAGCCTGTGTCCCATCTCTGGCCTGGGATACCTGTTTTTATACTATTGAGAGATGTTAACAGTGATACCCATGATACCTTTCCTTCTGAACAGACACCGTTTCTTCAAATGCAGGAAAGGCTTATTAATTTATTTCTTGCTTATTAATTTACTTCTTACTTCCATTTGACTCCATTCTATAAAGAAGAGAATGTAAATAGGAATTGATTTTGGTGTGGGTAGGATGTTATGTTTGTAGAATAGCATAGCTATCCATGGTATTCAAAGTTCTAGAATTATAATTTGTTTAGGAATTTAATGTTTGAGCTTTTTCAGTACTCAACTCTGTATCCTTTTCAGGGATTACTATGTTTTCTATGTGGAAACTGAGAGAGAAATATTTTTTCTATGTAAAACTGAGTGAGAGACATTAGGATAGAGGTACCATTCTTGGAGATTCTTTAAACTACCAAATGGGGCCTCATTTAAAGACATTTGAAGGGTCTTTTAGTTGATAGTTCTTGTTAATTCATCAATAAATAATTACAGATGTCATAGTAGTCTTATTGTAGGATAAGTAGAATTGGAACATGAAGAGTTGTGAAAGAAGGGCATCTCAGGCATGGAAGTAGTATGAGTGAAGACACAAAGATGGGAAATCCCAGAATATGTTTAGAAGATAGTAATTACTTCAATCCAGGAAAAATAAAGTATATATGTGTATTGGTTTCCTCAGGCTTTTGAATACATTTCCACAAACTTGGTGACTTAAAGCAACAGAAATTTGTTCTCACAGCTCTGAAAGCTAGAATTCTGAAATCAGGGTGTTGATAAAGGCCATGTTTTCTCCGAAGGTTCTAGGGAAGAATTCCTTGCCTTTTCCAGCTTCTGGTGGCTCCCAGCAATCCTTTGTGTTCCTTGGCTAATGGATACATAACTGCATAACTCCAATTTTTGCTTCCTAATTCAGATGACCCTCTCTGTGTCTCTGTCCCGTTCTGTCCTTATAAGGATATTCTCATTGGATTTATGGCCCACCCTATTCCAGGATGATCTTATCTCAATTTTTTATTATCTGCAAAGACCCTTTTTCCAAATGAGGTCACATTTGAAGGTTCTGGGTGGACATGAATTTTGGGGTACACTCTTCAACCCACCATAGTGTGACAAAGTTATGGGGAAAAAAGAGGTAGTTGGAAGGACTAAGGAGGCTTTTATATAGGAAGCATCTTTGTCTCCATTGTATCCATGTTGTATGTGTACTGGTGTCATAGCTGTAGGAGGAAGGAAGGAATTATTTTTAAATTATTGATGCAGGATAATTAAGCCTTCAACCAATAGCAGTGTGTGAGAGTGTGTTATAGTCTCACCAACAGAATGTGTTGTCAAACTTTTTTGGTTTTTGGCAGTTTTGGGGAGGTTGCAGATATTTTTCTCTCATTTGTCTCTACTTTGTTTATGTCCATGTACATTTATAATGTAATCAGATTTACCTGTCTTTCGCCTTGATTGCTTCTGTGTTTTGAGTCATAATTAGAAAAATTTTCCCATTCTCAGATTATAAAGAACCTCATGGATGTTTTGTTATATCTCTATGGCTTTATTTTTTACACTTAAATCTCAGGATTTTTTGGAATTTTCCTGGTAGATGGTATGAGGGATGGATTGAATTTTATTTTTTTCTGTATAGCTATCCAGTTGTCCCAACACCACTTTTGCCCACATATTTGAGATTTTTTTTTTTGAGGTTTTATTTATTTATTAGAATGTGTGCGGAGGAGCAGGAGGAGAGGGACAGGCAGACTCCATGCTGAGTACGGAGCCCTGCACGGGGCTTAGTCTCACCACCCTGAGATCGTGACCTGAGCCAGAATCAAGAGTCAGACACTGAACCAACTGAGCCACCCAGGTGCCCTGAGATTGTATCTTTATACTAAATTTTCATAAGCAGTTAGGTTTATTTTTAGATTTCCCATTTTGTTCTATTGATCTATTTATTTGTGCACCAGCACTACACCATTTTAATTATAGTCTTATGTTTTAGTATCTAATTCCTCCCCCCAACCTTTCTTTTCTTCTTTTGTTTTTCCAAATTAACTTTATAATCAACTTGTCTAGGATCTCAACTTGTCTGTTTTCTAAACAGATGGTATTTTTGTTGGGATCATGTTAAAATCATACAGTCAAACTAAGAGAAATTTACATTTTAAGTCATTTATTTATTGTGGTAAAATATACATAACTTAAAATTTACCATTTTAAGCATTTTTAAATATGTATTTCAGAAGTCATTGATTTTTAATCTTTTTACTATGACAGGTAAAAAATATCTCACTGTTTTAACTTGAATGTCTTTTCTTGGTAAAGAAGTTGAATATATTTCCCACATATTTCTTAACCACTGGTGTTGTGTTTTTTGATGATTTGCTGTTTTAATCCTGGGCACTTTGTCTAATAATGTTAGTCTCATATTTGAACATTTAATGTTAGGTATATGGAAGTGCTTATTAATAGAGTTTTATTTAATAATCTGGTAACTGAATTAACATTTATAGTATTCATAAGGCTCTTTGAGTAATATTAAATCTTTTATTGGGGAACTGAAGTGGAGACCAGTTAACCCTAAAGCAGATTTCCTACCTGGAGAGGCAGTACAGTGTACTGGCCAATGGCCTGGACCCTAGAGTCAAATTGCCTGGGTTTGAATCCCAGTACTGCCTGCCTCTGGGTAACTTTGTGACATCGAGCAAGTGCTTTATTTTTCTCATGTCTTAAATGGGAGTGAGGATGATAATTATACATCTGTTTCATAGTGTTTTTTTGACAATGTCACGAATGAAATATATAAAGTATGTAAAGTACTTAAAACAGAGCTTGGAAAATAATCACTATATGTGTGTTTTGATTTTGTTGTTTTGATGATGATATAAGAAGAAAGGTGGAAGAATTAATTGGATAGATTGATGCTTTTATAAAATCTATAAATATTAATACTATCCCTTTCCCCCCCCCGTTTAGGTGTGAAATGTTTCTCTTATTCTACAAGTGTCATCAGCCTTGCATTACTACCATACATTTTTGCACAGAACAATATTATGTTTGGAAGTCTGCCTTTGCAAATATTATTTTATGGCATCATAGGAAGTTTCACAGTGATCACTCCAGCACTGCTTCACTTTGTTACAAAAGGCTATGTCGTTCGGTTGTACCATGAAGCTACAACAGACACTTACAAAGCCATTACTTACAATGTTGTACTTTTAGAAACGAGTACAGTGTTTCACCAGAATGACGTGAAGATTCCAGACAGCACACATGTGTTTACCACATTTTATGCTAAAACGAAATCACTGTTAGTTAATCCAGGGCTCTTTCCAAACCCTGAAGATTATAACCACCTAATGGGTTATGACAAACCATTCACTTTTGATATGGAAGAAGACAGTGAGAAGAAACAGGTTAAAGATGAGAAATGAGTCTGTTGTTTTTTAGATTTGTGCTTAAATGTGATTGATGTTCCAATGTATAATAATAAAATTGCCTTTACTTTTGTTTTCTATTAGTGACTGATGGGAAATAATTTGAAACTGTATCAAACAACTTTTAATTTTCAGAGAATTATATTCCAATATAATAAATATGCTATGTTTGAAAAACAAATCTTGTAATATTCTACCATTTGTGTTTTTAAAATGTGAAAATACATGTTCATGCTGGCATACACATGGATAATTTTGTATAATAATTGTGGTTGTCTCTAGGCTGGGGATCAGGTGTCAAAAGCAAATGGGAGAGTTGTTTTTCCTTTACGTTTGGATTTTTCTAGGTGTATAGATACTAACTTTGCCCACATTAAACACTGCTTTCAAAAGTTCTAAAATTATGGGAAGCAGTGTTAATCTTCCATTGGTTTGTAGCACAGGTTTTTGCTTATCTTTTCAGGCAAAGTTGCCCATAATAAGGATCTCCATGTCCAGTTGAATGTGGTAGCTACAGGAGAAATGGTGACCTAAGTAGTGACATCTTTGGTGGCACTCCTCCCTTGGTGTAACCTATCAGAGTTGGAAAATCATAGGTACTAAATAGATGGGACTGTAGCTTTTATAGAATTGCAATCTCTATGCTAATTTTATGAAGTATTGGCATTTTAAGATTTTTAACCTCTAATTGTAAAATGAAAATTGGTTCTTCTGAAGGATTTTTGGCAAGGAACAAAAGGCCTCAAGTCATGCTATTTAGATCAGTAGATAAACTTACTAAGTGCCCGGTGTGTGCCAGATACTGTGCTAGTTGTCAGAGTCATAGTTAAGAACAAAACACCCAGGGGCGCCTGGGTAGCTCAGTCAGTTAAGTGTCTGCCTTCAGCTCAGGTCCTGATTGGGATCCAGCCCCGCGTCAGGATCCCTGCACAGTAGGGAGCCAGCTTCTCCCTCTCCCTCTGTCATACCCCCTGCTCGTGTGCGTGCTCTCTCTCTCGTTCTATCTCAAAATCTTTTTTTTTTTTTAAGATTTTATTTATTTGGCAGAAAAACAGTGAGAGGGAACACAAGCAGAGAGAATGGGAGAGGGAGAAGCAGGCTCCCCCACTGAGCAGGGAGCCCGATGGAGGTCTCAATCCCAGGACTGGGATCATGACCTGAGCCAAAGGCAGATGCTTAACGACAGAGCCACCCAGGCCCACCTAAATAAAATCTATAAAAAAATATATATAGAACGAAACACCCCGTCTCTATGGAGCTGCCTAATGTCTCCAATTATCTGCCATGATGGTAAATCTAATCTTCATGGCTTACCTGTGTATGAGAAAGGTTGATGGGGAAGCCCCAGAAACATCATGAGTTCATAGATCAGGTCTGAAGCTGCCAGAGGCTTATAGGACAGAGCATAAGGTGGAAAAGTGCACCTCTTTCTGAGACCTAGAGCCTGCCCTCTGCTAGGATCAGTCAGCTCGTGATCCTCACAGGAGGCAGGCTCTAGGTCTCAGAAAGATGAACAAGATGGTACCATCCCCATCTTCAGTTTGGGCCTCTGCCTGCCTGCTCCTCTGTCCTATGTCCCCTAGATATATACCTGTTGCTATCTTGGCAGTTAATGTGGTATTGTTCCATAAAAATTTTTTTTCCACGATCAAATGTTGATCAAATATCAGTAAAAGCAAGAAAAAAAAAATCACGCTTAGTTCCATTCCTAGAAGAAAAAACAGCATTGTATTAACAATTTTAACATTTTCTTCCAAGAGTCACTTTCTTCATCACTTGTTCTGAGTGTACCGTATCTCTTTCTTCAAATGTCCTGTATCCATATAACCATTCTGTCACCTGTGTAGTGGAATGAAAAACCTATTTTTATTAGCATCAGAATAATTCAGAAGACAACTTGGTTGTTTAGGGAAAAGAAAAAAAAGCTTTAAGACTGAGAAAGATGACTTCTCAAGTGCATGCTCTGGAGAGACACCAAGAAGTAGGAAAGGAACAGTATGTGTAGAATGTGATTCATCACTGAAATAAGTCAGCAGAAACAATTGAGGCCAAGGTAAGGAGGAGAAATTTACACACATCTCTCTATGCCACTTTACTACCTTCACCACAGGTGTAGTAAAATCTTGGAAAGGTTGGGGAGGTGAGGAGTCTCCCACTATCTATACAGGAAGGGCGTTGAGTCAGTTTTGAGTCTTAAAAGGCAGGGTGATCCTGGCTTAACATCTGAGTTACAGTAGTAATATACCCACTGATAATAAAATGTTTCATAATCCCTTTTCTAATTCATTATCCCGAAAGACCAGATTTTAGAAGCAAAAGTAACAAAGAGGCCATTAGGTCTGAATGATAGCTTGGACACAATTTTAGAAATTGTATTCTGATTTTTTCAGATACTTCTGTTGTTGGCTTCCTTTTTGTTGAGCATGTCAGTCATTCAAAAGTAGAAGAGTTGGATGAATCAATGTAACTGTCATTCAGATTCCACAATTACCAATTTGTTGTCAATATTGTTTGATTTAGACCCCAACCAATTGCCCTCTACTTTTATTTGGAAGCAAATCCAGATATCATAACATCTCTTTCTTAAATATTTTGTAACTCTACCAGATAAGGACTTAAAAAATATAACTATAATGCCATTATAATACCCAAACCACTCCCCTCTCCCCAAAGTTATCAAATATCCAGTCTGTTCAAATTCCAATTCCCTCCCCACATTTTGTTTGGATTAATACCTAAGTAAGTTCATGCCTTATTCACACCAATTTATGAAATGTCTTTTAAGACTCTTCTAATCTATGGACCCCTCTATTTCTTTCACTTTGTTTTTTTCTCTCTTGTAAATTGTCTGTTGAAGAAACAGAGTTCTTTGCCCTTAACATCTTTTTTAACATCTTTTCTGATTGTATTCCTAAGGTGTAGACTAACATGTTTCTCTGTCTTCTGTATCTCCTATAAATTGGTAGGACTTAAGGCTTCATCAGATTGAGATTTGATTATTTTGGACAAAACTAATTCATAGATGATGATGCTTATATTATCTATTGCTGCATTAACAAATCACCACCAAAAGTTAGTTTTTTTTTTTTAAGACTTATTTATTTGAGAGAGAGTGTGTAAGCGAGCAGGGGGAGGGGCAGAGGGAGAGGCAGAGAAGCAGACTCCCCACTGAGCAGGTAGCCTGACGCAGGGCTGGATCCTAGGACCCTGAGATCACAACCTGAGCTGAAATCTAAAATTGGATGCTTAACTGTCTAAGCCACCCAGGCGTCTCAAAAATTAGAGGTTTAAAACATAATAAACTGGCCTGTTGCTCCAGTATCTGGAGTGGCTTAGGGGAATGCTTCTGGCTCAGGTTCTCTCATGAAGTGGCAGTCAAGCTATCAGCTGGTGCTGCTGTCATCTGAAGGCAGAACCGGGGCAGGAGGGACTGTTTCCAAGGTGGCTCACTCACAGGAATGACAAACTGGTGCTGGCTTTTTGGTGGGAGGCCTGTTTCTCATCACATGGTTCTCTCTTTAGGGTTACTTGCTTCCCCTAGAGCCAGTGATCGAGAAGAACAGCATGGAAGACGCAATGATGTATATGATCTAGCTTGGAAGTTGCACACTCTCGTTAAGCCATATTTTATTAGTTACAGAATCAGCCTTTTTCATTGGTGGAGGGGCTTACACAAGGATTTGGATACTAGGAAGTAAGAATCATTAGGAGCCATTTTGGAGGCTGGCAACCACAGTGTTCATCCATCAAGAAGTTCACAAAGTCTTTCTGTGTCTCTCTTTGTGAAGTTAGCAACACTTGATGCTTGGTGCCTAAGCTCAGTAATTCATTAGGTGTTGCAAAATGGTTATATTCTATTTTTCCTTTTTTCATATATTAGCTGAATACTTCTAAAGGTAGAGAAAAGAGTATAAGGAGGCAAGGGAACCTTGTCCCCATCTACTATCTGGTTATCAGTAAGTAGTTCAGTTTCTATAGAAAAGTCAGGTTACATGCTTGATTCTTTCCCTTTATCAGTTTTCAAAAGAGTTGACTTCCTAGCATCATCTAATGATTAATTAGACTTTTAAAAAATTATGAGCTCAGGGTGCCTGGGTGGCTCAGTTGGTTGAACATATGACTCTTGGTTTTCAGCTCAGGTTGTGATCTCATCGTTGTGAGATCAAGCCCTGCGTTGAGCTCTGTGCTAAGTGCAGAGTCTGCTGGAGATTGTGTCTCTCCTCTCCCTCTGTCCCTTCCCCCGCTCGTGCTTGCTTTCTCCCCCTCTCTTAAATAAATAAAATCTTTAAAAAAATTATGAGCTCATAGTTTAAAATATATTTGGTGTATTTCAGTTCATTATCTTAATGTTTGTATAGTCTACAGGTAGGTTGAACAATGGTCCCCCAAGATATTCATGTCTGGAAACTGTGAATGTCACATTATATGGCAAAAGGGATTTTATAGATAGATCTTGGGGAGATTATCCTGGATTATCCAAATGGTTCTAGTGTAATTACAGGGTTCTTACAAGAAGGAGCAGGAGGTCAGAAGAGGTGATGTGATGATGGAAGCAGAGATGGGAATGCTGAACTTTGAAGATGGAGGAATACATGGGTTGCAGCTCTGTAAGATGAAAATGGAAGGAAACGGGTTCTTTCCCCAGAGTCTCCAGAAGGAACCAGCTCTGCTGACACCTTGACTTTGGCCCCGTGAAACGGATTTCAGACTTCTGACCTTCAGAACTGTAAGAGAATAGATTTGTATTGTTTTAAGCCACTAAATTAGTGGTTACAGCAGCAATAGGAAACCCATCTTTGGACAGTGGGGAAAGTCTTCATATTGGTTATCTAATATGCTAAGGTGTTCTAGGCTCCCTCTTGTACATTTTCTGCCCCAGACCCGGAACCAGCAATTTCTCCAGAGTCTTTGTTCCTTTTAGTGGGAAATGGTATTTTTTTTTTTTAAAGATTTTATTTATTTATTTGACAGAGATAGAGACAGCCAGCGAGAGAGGGAGCACAAGCAGGGGGAGTGGGAGAAGAAGAAGCAGGCTCATGGCGGAGGAGCCTGACGTGGGGCTCGATCCCAGAACGCCGGGATCACGCCCTGAGCCGAAGGCAGACGCTTAACCGCTGTGCCACCCAGGCGCCCCGGGAAATGGTATTTTTGAGACCACTAGGGGCATTTGCAGGTTTTTCTTCTTCTTTTTTCACTTTTCAAATGCAGTAAAAAATATATATATATAATATAAAGTTTACCATCTTAACCAATTTTAAGCACAAGTTCAGTAGTGTTAACTATATTTACATTGCTGTGCAACAGATCCCTAGAACCTCTTATCTTCCAAACCTGAAACTCAATATCCATTAACAACTCCCATTTCCCCATCCTCCCACAGATTTTTGCCTTTCTAAAAAATGGGAAAGTAGCATAGTTCTTTAGTAGAATCTTTTACCAACATATGATTATTTTCCTCTAAACTTACAGAGTTTTAGGCCCTGACTCCATGCTATTTTTGTTTTTGGCTACTAATCCCAAACTATGCCCTACAGAGAATTTTAAGTAGCAAAGTATCTAAAAGATGAGCTATTTTTCTAGAACAGAGTGAGAATTTTGAAATGTATGCCACATGCAAAATAATGACCATTTCATTATGAGGGCTCAAAATATTCCCTGGAGCTGTACTTTGCCTAAGTAAGTGCATTCTCAAGCCTGGTGTGGACCCACCCACAATGCAGAGCTATAGCTAATATCCCATGTCCACGGTCTCATCTAGTCTGGCTCTGCCCTGTGGCTGCACCTGTTGCAGAGCAGAAATAATTTGCATCAGACTATTCAGTTCAGACCTATAGGTCCAGCTCCCTGGGCCATGAGAAATTGTTGCATAAAAAATTGTTTTATAAAAAAATTGTAAAAAAAAAAAAAGAGAGAGAGAGAGAGAGAGAAAATAGCAACGCAGATGGAAAAGGGGTGGCAGTCTGCCAGGATTCTAAAGGAGACCGACATACTGGTTTTGTTACTATTGACCAGGAAGTACCTTGTTTTGTTTTTAAAGTTTTGTGTTCTCATTTGCGTTACGTGTTCTAGAAGAGTGTATTCTAAATCATTTTCCTCTCTCCTCTTGCCGGAAGTGCTCAAATACTAAATACATACACTCAAAAGAGGAAACTCAGGAACGCAGAAATCATGTGACCAATGACTAAGTTAAATCTTTTCTGCTTACTGAAAGGGAAGAGTCTGATGATTAGTTACTGATTCTCCTTGTATTTTTAAAGTTTTGGAGTTACTGAATCATGTTCACGTTTATGCTTTTTTCCACTCTGTTTTCTTCCATATTCACGGCACCTGGGGAGCAACACTGGATCTGCAACTCCTCTGACTCCAGTGTTTGGTATTCCTATTGTGGTGAGTAAAACAGCAACAAGTGGTTCAGGGGTAAGTTTTCATGAGAGCTTCGCGCTGCCGTCTCGGGGACACAGGACATGACAGTGCGTTCCAGCCACTGCTGCGGGCAGCAAAGGTGATGGCTGGTTACTGTCCTGTGTGGGTTTTCTCGATCCTTCACAGACCTCACAAGTCTCTAAACAGTGTTGTACTTGACCTCTAAGGGCTTCTGTTGTTCCCTGTGGTCACTTCCCTCCGCCTTGAGCCCAGTTTCTCATTCTTCCCAGTTTTGGCAGAACTCTTTTCCTCTGAACTTTTCTTCTTGAGAAGGTAGACTAGTCCTGGCTGCCTTTGGAATTGATTATTGCTCCAGTATGTGATTTTCTTTTTTTTTTCTTTAGCACGGCAGTGGGCATATGGCAGGTGCTTTATACATGTTTGAGGCTGTGACTTTTGAGGAGTCTTGGAATCACCTCCCTAATTGGATGTTAGCCTGGTTCTGTCAGTTACTAGCTGTGTGATCTCGAGCGAAAAGTACTTAGCCTCTCTGTGTCCCAGCTTTTTTGTCTGTAAAATGAGAGTGATTTTATAAGCTTTATTTATTTATTTATTTATTTATTTATTTATTTATTTATTTAAAGAAAGAGCGTGGGGGGAGGGACAGAGGAAGAGAGTGAGAGAGAATCTCAAGCAGTTTCCACGCCCAGTGTGGAGCCAAAGCAGGCCTCGATCTCACTACCCTGAGATCATGGCATGAGCCGAAATCAAGAGTCAGCTTAACTGAACCACCCAGGTGCCCCCGAAAGCGATTTTAAAGATACTTTACAAGGATTGTTGTAGGTGAAGTTTTTAGCACGTAGCCACATAGAAACAACAGTATTGATTAACTTAAAAAATCAGCCATACCCTAATGCTATGAACTAGCTGGATCACTATTTTTTGTTTTTCTTCCCTATTTCTCTACAAATGTCTACAGTCTGAAAGCACAGCAGCAGGGCTAGACTGAGGTTTTGGTTTGGTATTTTCCACTGGTTTGCTCATCGTGGGTCGACTGGTCTTTTCTACCCATTAGTGATATCAGGTTTGATGCTTCCGCAAATGCTAGCTCCTTGATATTTGGGAAAAACAATTGATGGTTTGTTTAATCCCTGGGGGAGATTTACAAATGTACTTTGAGTTCTGAGAAGTTCTATAAGAAAGAAACCTATTTAATCCCCAGATTTTCAATTTTATTTTATTTTATTTTTAAAATGTGTGTTGACCATCTTGAAAAACACACTCTGGCAAATGCTAATATAAAGTTACTTCCAGGGAATTAGCGTAATTGCCAGGTATGAGAACAAGATTTAGCTGTGTAACCAATCTTACACTCGTGGCTTTTTCCCTATATGTGGATTGTACTGAATTCCCTTGCAACTTATCTCTGGAATTTTTCTATCCTATAATGTCAGTACACCTCTCCGCCACCAGGAAGCCTCCCGAGTCTTCTCTGCTGCCAAGTCTCCTCTTTCCTTTGGCTTCTATGTACCACATGTTGATTCTGTCACCCTCTATTTAAAATTTTTTATTTTTATTTTTATTCTTAAGTAATATTTATACCCAACAGGGGGCTTGAACTTACAATCTCAAGATCAAGAGTCACATGCTGGGGCACCTGGGTGGTTCAGTCAGTTGAGTGTCTGACTCTTAATATCAGCTCAGGTCATGATCTCACGGGTCATGGGATCGAGCCCCACATCTGGGTTCTGTGCTCAGCAGGGAGTCTGCTTGAGGATTCTCTCCCTCTGCCCTTCCCATGCACATGCTCTCTCTTTTTCTCTCCCAAATAAATAAATAAAGCTTTTGTGGTCTATCAAATGTCCTACAGAGCATGTTGTCAAGTCAGCTGAATTTAATTCAGTTTAACAAGTTTTATTTAATAGGCATTGAGTTTAGTTATTATGCTAAGAACACTTAGAATGCAAAGGTTATGTGAGATATAGCCGGAACCTCAAGGAACTTCTGGCTTTTGTCTCGTGTGTAGTAGGGGGAGTAACTGTAACACGAGGATTTATTCATTTATTCTATGAGCTCAGCATGGCCACTGGGAAGCCCAATAACTATTTGGAGCTTGACTTATGCCAAGCTGAGCCACCTTTTTCCTGTCTTTCCCATCTCATCATCCACCTAATTCTTTAGGCCCCCGACCAGGGGTATCCTTTAATTATCTCTTTTCCTTATCCCCCACACTCAGTGTGTTGGTGATTCCCATTTTCACTATCTCCAGAATATGTTCTCAAGCCAACTACTTCTCACTGTCCTCTGCTCACCACTCATACCCCTCATTTCTCCTCTGGCCTCTGCAGCAGTCTCTCAGATTGTCCTCTCTCCACTTCGATTCTTTACCCCGTAAAATCTGCTCTTGACCCAGAGACCAGGGAGGTCTTTTGAAAATGTAAATAAGTCAGACAATGTCACTCTTCTTGCTTAAAACTTTCCAGTGGCTTTTCACACTTCACACTTCACAATTAGAGTGAAGTCCCAACTTTATACCAAGACCTCCCAGACCCCTCCAGATGGCCCCTGCCTACTTGTCTGCTCCCTGTGATTCCCGCCCACCCTCTCTCATTATTTGCCGTCCACACTGGCCTTTATTATTATCATTGTTTATATTACCAATGTAACACACATCAAAGTTACCCTTTTAACCATCTTTAAGTGTACAGTTCAACGGCATTAAGGATATTCACAGTGTTGTGTGATCATTACCACTATCCCTTTCCAGAATTTTCATAATCCTGAGCAGAAATTCTGTACCCATTAAACACTAATACCCCATTTCTCCGTCCCTCTAGTTCCTGGTAACTTCCACCCTACCTTCTGTCCCTGTGAATTTGCTTACTGCAGGTATCTCACATAATAGTCTTTGCACATGTTTGTGCCTGTCTGTATGTGCGTGTTTTTGTTGTTGCTCGAACATATCAAAGTCATCTCACCTCCGAGTCTGCACTTACTAGAAATCCTTCTGGTTAAAACACTCTTCTCCAGTTTCCACAGGCCTGGTTCCTTCCCATCACTCCCTGAGTAATGCAGTTGAAGTGTCTCCACCAGCTCCGCGCCCCACTCCTCTGTCTCCACCATGCACTCGCTCTTTGTCCCATGACTCTCTTTGATTTTCTTATTAGCATGTACATTTCTCAAGAGCAGGGCCCATGACTTCTTGCTGATTGTTGTTTCTTTAGTGCGTAAAGAGATGTTCATCACAAAATAGGTGCCAAGCAAATAGGTGCCACACATTTGTTATCTGCCGTGTGCCCAGCACTGTGCTACCTACCAGAGATATGAAAAACAAATGAGACATCCTTCCTGCCCTGAAGGCTGGTGCTATCTTTATGAAGAAGACAGATATGTAAATGAATAGTTGTAATAAAGATTTACAAATGACCGCTGAAAGACGGTCAAGGGCTATGAATGATAGTGTGTTTGTGACTTGTGGGCGTGGGGAGGTGTGGAGGAGTCCAGGAAGGCTTAACAGTGTTGATGATATTTGAATACATTTTGAAGGAGGAGAAGGAATGTCTAGACTGAGGATGACAAGGGCATTCCTGTCAAAAGGGACCACATATTTATGTATCAGAATTCCACCAAAGAGGTAAAATGAAGTGCTATGATGGTTCAACTCCAGCCAACATTTCCTCCCTAGACCTCCGAGAATACTTAATGCCAACACTCAGACGGGCACTGGTTTCATTTCCACTGCCAACTGCAGTTGCCTGGAATGTTGGATTAAGAAGGATTCTGAGGCAGAGCTCAGTGGGAAAGCGCTATGTTGGATTAGCAATGCTGATTTTTATGGTTGCAGGGGAAATAGGAGCTTCTTGCGCTGTGCGTTTGTTAAAACAGGTCACCACTTTCTGTAACAAACCAAATAGAGGATTTTATCACATACATGGTGACTTTAAAGTAATGAAGCTGTCTTCCAGTAGTTCCTTGTAAATAATAAAATCACATTCCATACAGTGCTATATGATCTTTTGATTCTTACATCTAATTATTGTTTGGATGTTGATCTTATCTTCCCAGAAAAATCATAGACTTCCTGATGTGAAAACTAAGTCTCATATCTCTGTTCTCCACGCTCTAACACCCCTGCCCCCTGGCCACCCTGCTCTGATTCCTGGCCCAACACTGAGCACCCACAGGGGCTCTCTAAACATTTATCTGGTTGAATTGAGTTGTTGATGTTGTCATCATAATCAGACAACTTCAGACATGCAGAATCCTTAATTGGAAATAGAAAATTGCCCTTAGTAACACGACTCTGGTGATTCACTGCTTTTAACTTATTCTTAGCTTCTTCTCCAGAGTCTTTGGTTGGCTTGCTCTGAGGATTTTCTACAAGGATATGGCTGGGAAAGAAGATACACATTACACTATGCTTGGTAATGCATATGAAAATGCCCACATTTCAATACCATAACAACCTTTTTATTCCTAAGAAAGGTAATGATGGGTATTAATTATGCAAATCTTTGAAAATACAGGTGAAAATGAAGACATAAGGTAACCTAAGCCTGTCACGATGGAGTTGACCACTGTCAATATTCTAATTTTGGTGAATACTCTTTTAGATATATAAAGGCGTATATTAAAAACCATAAAACCAGAATCATACTGTATATACTATTGGGTAACCATGTTTTTAAAACTTAATAATACATCTATGTCATTAAATATTCTAAAAATTCATTTTAATGACTGCATATTAATTTAATATATAGGTATACAAATTTACTTACTCAACCACTTCTGTACATTTTTAATTGAGATAAACTTGACATATAACATTTTATTAGTTTCAGGTGTACAAAAAGACAGATATATGTGTATATTGCAACAGTAAATCTGGTTAACATCCATCACCACACATAGTTACAAATTTTCTTTTATGATGAGAACTTTGATGATATATTCTATTAGCAACTTTTAAATGTACAATACAGTTTTGTTAACTATAGTCATCATGCTGTATATTACATCTCAGGATTTACTTATTTTGTAACTGGAAGGTTATACCTTCGGACCACCTTCACCCATTTTTGTCCATGCCCATCCCCCACCTCTGGCAACCACCAATCTCTTCTCTGTATCTATAAATTTAGTGTTTTGTTTTGTAGATTCCTCATATTAGAGAGATCATACAGTGTTTGTCTTTCTCTGTCTGAATTAGCATAATGCCCTCAGAACCCATCTGTGTTGCGAATTGGGCATTTTTTCTTTGGTCATAAACCATTAAGGGATGAACATCTGTTGGTCAAATGTTTGTGAACATCCATGATTAGGTGAAATGACTGTTAATATAATTCATTCTATGGGAATTTTGTTGCAAGTAAACTCAATTAATTGAATGAGAGATGTTAACATTAATTTTTTAAAAAGATTATTTATTTATTTATTTATTTATTTATTTAGAGAGCATGAGCAGCACAGGGGCAAAGGGAGAGGGAGAGAGAGAGAGACTCTCAAGCAGATTCTGCGCTGAACACAGAGCCCCTTGTGGGCTGGATTGCATAGCCCTGAGATTCATGACCTGAACCAAAACCATTAGAGTCTGACACTTAACTGACTGAGCAACCCAGGAGTCCCTAACATTAATTTTAATGGTTGCATTCAGGGACAAATCCACACAAGCCTGGTATCATCTCTCTCCCCTCCTTCTCAGTGCTTTTATGAACTCTTCTTCTTTTTCTTCTTCTTTTTTTTTTAAAGATTTTATTTATTTATTTGACACAGAGAGAGAGAGAGACAGCCAGCGAGAGAGGGAACACAAGCAGGGGGAGTGGGAGAGGAAGAAGCAGGCTCCCAGCGGAGGAGCCTGATGTGGGGCTTGATCCCAGAACGCCAGGATCACGCCCTGAGCCGAAAACAGACGCTTAATGACTGCGCAACTGAGGCGCCCCTATGAACTCTTCTTCTATACCGTTCTTGAAACTCCTACTGCAGGAAGACTGTTCATTAGCTTATTCATTCGTTTATTCACTCACTTAACATTTACCAGATCTCTAAGTACTTGATGTATATTTTCTATTTTGAACCAATGGAACATACACAGCGTGAAGAGAGTGGATAAAAGGAGAGCAGTGTCGACGGGAAACGGTTAAAAAGTTCCAAAATAGAACAAGTAATGTTATGAAAATATTTTGGGGGGAGTTTTTTTCCTTCACACCATTTAAACTAATTCAGTATCTTCAACCTCCACCTTAACAATATTAGGGTGTTAAAACACGAATCTATTATGGGAGGTTTCTTTTCTGTACTTATGCAGTATTTTAAAACCTATTTTACTGTGGTAGGGACACTTTACATGAGATCTACCCTCTTCAGTGGTTAAGTGTAGAACACAATATTGTTGACTGTAGGCACAGTGTCATACAGCAGAGCTCTAGAACTTACTCATCTTGCTTGATTGAAACTTTATGCCCGTTGCTTAGTAATTCCCTATCTCCTCCGCTCCCTGAGCCTCTAGCAACCACTATTCTACTCTTTGGTTCTATGAATTTGACTATTTGAGATACTGCATGTAAGTGGAATGATGCAGTATTTGTCCTTATATGACCAGCTTATTTCCCTTAGCATAATGTTCATAGGATTCATCCGTGTTGTAGCATATTGCAAAATTTCCTTCTTTTTCTTAAGGCTGAATAGTATTCCACTGTATGTATAGGCCACATTTTTATTTACTTATTCATTTATTTATTTATTTAAAGATTTTATTTATTTACTTGACAAAGTGCACGTGCACAAGCAGGGGGAGCGGCAGGTAGAGGGAGAGGGATAAGCAGGCTTCCCACGGAGCAGGGAGCCCAACACGGGGCTCGATCCCAGGACACTGGTAGCTTAACTGACTGAGCCACCCAGGTGTCCTAAAATAAAATCTTAAAAAAAAAAAAGGAAATCATGTGCAAGGAAAATTTTACTTCTTCCTTTCCGATTTGGATGCTTTTTATTTATTTTTCTTGCCTAATTGATCTGACTAGGTCTTCTGGTGCTATGTAAAGAGTGGTTATCCTTGCTTTCTTTCTAATCTTAGAGGAAAACCTTTCAGTTTTTTACCGTTGAGTGTAATGTTAGCTATGGACTTTTCATATATGGTTTTTATTATGTTGAGGCCATTTCCTCTAATCCTAATTTTTGAGAGTTTTTATCACAAAAGGGTGTTAAATTTTGTCAAATGCATTTTCTGTATCTATTGAGATAATCATATGATTTTTATCCTTCATCCTATAGAATTTTGCATCTACATTCATTAGAGATATTGGCCTGTAGTTTTCTTGTGGCGTCTTTGTCTGGTTTTTAAAATTGAAGATTTTATTTATTTATTTATTTAAGAGAGAGTGAAAGTGAGAGAGAGCAAAGAGGGAGAGGGAGAAGCAGACTCATTGCTGAAAGGAGAGCCCGATGGGGGGCTCCGTCCCAGGACCCCGAGATCACAACCTGAGCTGAAGGCAGATGCTTTAACCGACTGAACCACCCAGGCACCCCTTTGTCTGGTTTTAGTATCAGGGTAATGCTGGGCTCATAAAATAAGTTTGGAAATGGTCCCTTTCAATATTTTGAAAGAGTTTGAGGATCAGTATTAATTCTCATTTAAATGTTGGGGGGTAGAATTTACCTGTGAGGCCATCTGGTCCTAAGCTTTTCTTTGTTGGGAAATTTTTTATTACTTATTCAATCTCTTTATTACTTATAAGTCTCTTGAGACTTTCTAATTTGTCATTCCTTTGGGTATTCCCCATGGGAAACTTGGGGCAATGGATACATGAGCCAACCTCTTGCTTCCCGAGTGAAGCTGGGAGCTAGGGGATCTTTTCCTGATTGTGCTGTGCCAGATGAGGGTTTCTGGTAAAAGGCTGTCCTCTACTGACTTTGGTGAGTCTGATTTCACGTTCTCCTGGGGTACAGGAAACTTTCAATTAGTTTCTGATTTCTTGCAAAGGGAATTTGTCCATGAGTTGTTACTGAATTGGTGTGTTTGTGAGGGGAAGAGGGGTCTTGGACTTCTTACTCTGCCATTTTGTTGATGTCACCCCTCCAGGGAGGGGGATGGTTTTAACCATCCTCAGTTTTTCTCATTACATGATTTCAGTGGCATCTTTTGGGGAATGATATTCAGAATACTCTACTTACTGGAAATGATTTGTAATAATTTATTGACATTATCTTTGTTCTTCCATTTAGATAACATGAAAGTTCCTATTTCGATAGATCCTAAACCCTGTATAACATTGAAGGGAAGCAGGGGATATTTGCATCTTTCCTACGTTCCACGTAAGTTCAATGTTTTCTTTTTGTAATTCAGTGAAAAGGGTTCAAGAAGTATTAATGATAAATGATTGTGTTCTAAATGTACATGTATTGGTTTTCTATTTCTATGTGAAAAATACCACAATTTTACTGGCTTAAAACACTACACATCTATTATCTTTCAGTCTGTGTGTGTCAGTAGCCTAGATATGGCTTAGTTTGTCTGGTTCAGGCTCTCCCACAAGGTTTCCGTTAAGGTGTCAGCCAGGACTGGAGTCTCTTCTGAATGTTCAGGTAGGGAAGGGTCCACTTCTAAGCTCACGTGGTTGTTGACAGTATTCATTTCCTGTCTGGCTGTTGGACAGCACTCAGTTCCTTGCCATAAGGGCCTTTTCAACATGGCTTCTTGCTTCATCAAAGCCAGCAGAAGGGGCAAGCTAACAAGATCCAAGTCACAATCTAATGTAGGCTAATCATGGAAGTGTCACTCTATCACCTTTGCTGTATGCTGTTTGTTAGAAGCAAGCCACTAGGCTAGCTCACACTCATGGGAGACGGGATTACGTATGGCGTGGGGGTAAAAATGGAAATAACTCGAGACTTCTAAAAATCTAATAGGTGTATCCTTTGTCAACCATTAACTATTCAGCTCATAAGTAAAGCTGGGTTTCCACTAATCAAAGATCTGTATATGAGCGAGCCACAACTTTTTTTTTTTTTAAAGATGACCTTTCTAAAAAAAAACCATGATGATTATGGGATGAAAGAAGGCAGCTTTTTGGCTTGTTTTGTGCTGTTTCTTGTTTTTCCTCTCTATGATTTCACTTGTAATCATCAGCTTAGTAAAAATGAAGTTGGGTAATGGTGATAGCACCAGGATGGATGAGTGTCTGTGAAAACATACAAAATGTTCTTCCTCTCCTCCTAGTCAGCTCTGTTGCCTATAAGTCCTAGGAAACTTCAGCTCTAACCATCATCATTATCATTGTTGTTTTCATCACCACCGGCATCATTTACTACTAACTTATATTTGGAGCTTATACTTTACAAAGTGCTTTCACATAAATAAACTTAAACATTTCCCCCAATTTTAGTTCTTCAGTTTACAAGACAAAAGACAGCTGAAAACCCAGAAATATAGACAATAAACTTGTGTTTTAATTTCCCTGAACCTAATTGTTTAAACAGTATTTTGAAACTTTGTCTCTGTATTCACGTATTCATTAAAAATACTTAGAAATGGGGCGCCTGGGTGGCTCAGTCGTTGGGCGTCTGCCTTCGGCTCAGGGCGTGATCCCGGCATTCTGGGATCGGGCCCCACATTGGGCTCCTCTACTAGGAGCCTGCTTCTTCCTCTCCCACTCCCCCTGCTTGTGTTCCCTCTCTCGCTGGCTGTCTCTCTCTCTGTCAAATGAATAAAATCTTTAAAAAAAAAAAAAACTTAGAAATGCATAGTATATTTCAAGTATTGTGATAGGTCTTTGGAATTCATTGATAAATAAGATGTTTTCTTGACCTTCAAGAATCAGTGCAATAGGAGAGAGAGATCTGTAGATAATATGGTATGATAAGTGAAATGATAGCATTAAGGCTCAGTGGTAGCACAGAAGAAAGGATAATCAACTCTGTTCACTCCACTTTCTTGGTCAAAGGTGAAAGAAATAATATAAGTTTTTGCCTGGCCAAAGTTCTACAATTTTTTCCTTTTCTCAGGTTTTGTTTTCTGCTTTATGTGATGTGCTTTATCCACCCCCACCCCCCATGTTTGGCAGAAGTGATTATTTACATAACAAATGACCTCATTTTCAAGTGAACCTCTTGCCCTTACCCACCGCCCCCCCCCCCCCCCAGACAGAATGTATTCCTCTAGGCTGAAGTAATACTACAATACTGTGTACTTGGGTTTCTCTGAAAAGAAGATACTAAAAAGGAATTAGACATACAAGAGATTTATTGGGGGAAGTGCTGGGAAAAATAAAGTGAAGAGGAAGCCAGAGTAAGCAAGGAGAGAATTCAGATTAACGTGCAAGTCTGATATCTTTGAAATGAGAGAGGAAAGGAAGAACTATTTGGTAAGGTGGTCATCAGACCAAAACGCATCCCTGGGGTACTCTGTGCCAGGTCCGTGGAGAGCCTTAGAGCAAAGATTGCTTGTCACATCACAAGTGTCTCATGACAGGCGGAGGTGGTTTGGTTAATAGTGTCCTTGTGGTGTTTGGTTATTACAGGGGCAGCCTTGGTCATAATAGGAGCAATATAGGAGTTTGGCTTCTGGATGATTTTGGAGAGAGATCTGAAGGTGCGGCAGCTAAAGGCTGTCTGCCAACTACCCTCCTTCTCCCAGCAGGTTCTTTGAAAGGGAGATTTGAGTACCTCACCATTCACTAAATATGACATTTTTATAACATTATATTAATTCGGTACAAAAGAATTATTTAGTCAAATTTTGAAAATTGGATTATTTGTGTTTTTTTGGTGGTGTTGTATAAGTTCTTTATATATTTTGGATGTTAATCCCTTATTGAATCTATCATTTGCAAATATCTTCTCCCATTCAGGTTGCCATTTTGTTTTGTTGATGGGTTCCTTTGCTGTGCAAAAGCTTTATATTTTGGTGTAGTCCCAATAGTTTAATTTTGCTTCTGTTTCCCTTGTCAAAGTAGACATATTTAGAAAAAATGTTTTACGGCTGATGTCAAAGAGATTACTGCCTGTTTTCCTCCAGGAATCTTAAGGTTTCGGGTCTTACATTTAGGTATTTATCCACTTTGAGTTTATTTTTGTGTGTGTTATAAGAAAGTGTTCTAGTTTCATTCTTTTGCATGTGGCTATCCAGTTTCCTCAATACTATTTGTTGAAGAGACTGTCTTTTTCCCGTTGTATATTCTTGCCTCCTTTGTCATAGAGTAATGGACCAGGCAACTGTGGCTTTGTTTCTGGGCTCTCTGTTTTGTTCCATTGATCTATGTGTCTATTTTTGTGCCAGGGCTATACTCTTTCAATTACTACAGCTTTGTGGTATATCTTGAAATCTGCAATTGTGATATGTCCAGCTTTGTTCTTTTTCAAGATCGCTTTGCCTATTTGGGGTCTTTTGTGGTTCCATACAAATTTTAGGATTATGTGTTCTATTTCTGTGAGAAAGGTTTTAGTATTTTCATAGGGATTGCATTAAATCTGTTGATTGCTTTGGATAGTATAGATATTTTAGCAATATTCGTTCTCCCAATCCATGAGCATGGAATATTTTTCCATTTGTTTGTGTCACCTTCAATTTCTTTCATCAGTGTTTTATAGTTTTCAGAGTATAGGTCTTTCACCTCTTTGGAAAAGTTTATTCCTAGGTATTTTATTCTTTGGTACAATTGTAAATGGGATTGTTTTCTTAATTTCTCTTTTTGCTACTTTATTATTAGTGTATAGAAATACAATAGATTTCTGTATATTAATTTTTTATTCTGTAACTCTACTGAACTCATTTATCAATTCCAGTAGTTTTTTGGTGGAGTCTTTAGGGTTTTCTTTATATAATATCATGTCATCTGCAAAGAGTGAAAGCTTTAGTTCTTCCTTACCAATTTGGATGCCCTTTATTTCTTTTTGTTGTCTGATTGCTGTGGCTGGGACTTCTAGTACTATGTTGTATAAAAGTGGTGAGAGTAAACATCCTTATCTTGTTCCTGATCTTAGAGGAAAAGCTCTCAGTTTTTCCCCATTGAGTATGATGTTAGCTATAGGTTTTTCATATATGGCCTTTATTATGTTGAGGTATGTTCCCTCTAAACCTTACTTTGTTGAGAGTTTTTACCATGAATGGATGTTGTACTTTGTCAAATGCTTTTTCTGAATCTATCGAAATGATCATATAGTTTTTATTCTTTCTCTTGTTAATGTGATGTATCATGTTGATTGATTTGTGAATACTGAACCACTCTTGTATCCCTGGAATAAGTCCTACCTGATCATGATGAATGATTTGTTAATGTGTTGCTGGATTTGGTTTGCTAATATTTTGTTAAGGATGTTTACATCTATGTTCATCAGAGATACTGACTCATAGATCCCTTTTTTTGTACTGTCTTTATCTGGTTTTGGTGTCAGAGTAGTGCTGGCCTCATAAAATGAATCTGGAAGCTTTCCTTCCTCTTCTATTTTTTGGAATTTTTTTTTAAATTAAGATATAATGTGTTATTTGTTTCATCAGTCTTATATAATACCCAGTGCTCATTACAACATATACCCTCCCCAATGTTTACCAGTAACCCCATCTCCCTACCCCCCTCCCCTCCAGCAGCCCTCAGTTTATTTCCTAAGATTAAGAGTCTCTTATGGTTTGTCTCCCTCTTTGGTTTCATCTTGTTTCATTTTTCCTCTCTTCCCCTATGATCCTCTGCCTTGTCTCTTAAATTCTGCATATCCGTGAGATCATATGATAATTGTCTTTGATTGACTTATTTCACTTAGCATAATACCCTCTAGTTCCATCCACGTAGTTGCAAATGGGAAGATTTTGATTTTTTTTTATGGCTGGTATTTTTTGGAATAGTTTGAGAAGAATAGGTAACTTCTTAAAAAAATGTTTGCTTATATTCACCTGTGAAATCATCTGGCCCTAGACTTTCGTTTGTTGGGAGTTTTTTGATTGATTCATTTTCATTGCTGGTAATTGGTCTTTTCAAATTTTCTGTTTCTCTCTGATTCAGTTTTGGAAGGTTATATGTTTCTAGGAATTTATCCATCCCTCTAGGTTGTCCAGTTTGTTGGCATATAATTTTTCATAATGTTCTCTTATAATCATTTGTATTTCTGTGGTGTTGCTTGTTATTTCTCCTCTTTCATTTCTGGGTTTGAGTCCCTTCTCTCTCTCTCTCTCTTTTTTTTTTTTTTTTTTGATGAGTCTGACTAAAGGTTTATCAATTTTGTTGAACTTTTCGAAGAATCAGCTCCTGCTTTCATCGATTATTTAGTCATATTTTTGTACTGCTTTATAATTATGACCCGAGTTTCCCTAGAATGTATTGGAATGTCTGTATAAGTGTGGGGCCATATCCATAGAAATCAACATTATTTTTATGGGACTATAGCTACTTAAATTCAATAAGAGCTATAAGAACTTGAATCAAAAATAGGTTGCGGATGGAAATTATTTATTTTGAGATTTATAGCTTTGCTAGTAAATTATTTGTATACTATTAACTGATTAATAAAAAAACAAATAAAGCTGGACTTTAAGCCTCCTTCAAAGTTATATCTGAAAGTTCTTGGAGTTGTGTTAGCTGAGCTCAAAAACAGTCTTGTTACTGCATGTAGCTACCGTGTTTCTTGTCTCTCACTCTGATACCCACATTGGTATCCCTGGCTTACTGAGCCATACAAGTGGTATCTCACTTTGTCTATTGTTCATGTGCCTAAAATGACCATAGTGATGTCCAAGGGCAAGAAGCTTCTCAAGGTGTAAACTACTGAGATGTCAAAGCAGCACTTCCTTTCTTGGAGTCATTGAAGACTGGAATCACACTGTGTTTCATGGAAAAATGAAAGAAGTTTCATTGTCCTGAATCATCACTGGTACCACAGCAGTACTGCCATATGCCCATGTCTCAAGGAATTCCCCGTGAAAACAGTTCTTCAACTTCTACACCTATCCCTACTTTGGGAGTGGTGTAGGCCAAAGTTCATGGAGTGGACCATGGAACCACTGTTTGAAACACACCCTATGATGTTCTTTTCCACACGTTACCCTGAAAGTGGAGAAGTGGAAACAAATGAGGAATTTTGGTGGTACTTTAGGCTCAGGGTAATGAGGGCCTGCATTAGGAGAGTGATGATGGGGATGAAAAGGAGCCTAGTAAGATTTATTGGGATCGCAAATTCTAATGCCTATATGGTGATGAAGATGAGGTAGTCAATTTTGGATCTGTTGGGTGAGACAATGAGCAACATTTGAGTAGAGATATTGAATGCATATGTGGGACAGGTGCTCAGGAGAAAGGTTGAGACTAAAGATGATGATTTAGGAATTATCACCCTATGTGGTACCTAGAGCCAGGGAGTATGTGCACAGTAAAACTTGAGAACTGAGGATACAACCCCAAGAAAGAGAAGCCAATGAGGAGAAGGAGTCAGAGACGTTGGAGGACAACCAGAAGAGAATGGTAGCACCAATACCAAAGGAAGGAGTATTGAGGAAGGAGATGGCATTTCTGTTAAGCATACCAAGTTCAGGTTAAAGGTGGAAAATTTTTCTTTTGATTATGACTACAATGAGTCATGGTGACTTTATCAGGAAAATATTTTCAGCGACATAGTAGTTGCAATATTTTTTTAAAAAGTAATCTTTACACTCACAATATAGGGCTCAAACTCATGACCCTGCCTTCAAGAGTCACATGCTCTACCCACTGAGCCAGCCTAGAGCCTCACAATAGTTATTTTTATTATAAAAAAGATTATACATATTTTCCAGTTGGACCAACTGAATAAATTGGAATTGTGGAGCAAAATGCAGTATTTACTGGAATTTTCCATGTTAAATGGTACTAGGGAGACCATAAGAAATTAAAAAGATAACTCATGTAACTTTTTTTAACTCATGTAATTTTTAATCAAAAGGTTGTTTTAGTCTCCAAGAACTCTTTCATCAAAACTCTTAAAAAAATGGGCATGAGTTGATTATCCTCATTTCCTTTCCTTTTCATTTCTTTTTTTTTGAACTTCCTAGCAGAACTATAATTAGAACTGAAAATTTTACATTTCCATTTGATAGTTTTCTCAAAAATATAGGCTCCTCTCTTTTCAGGCACAGCATACGTAATTCTTACTGTGGAATATCCTGTTTGGTTACATTTTACTAATTATCCTCTTAGAACTTCAGTTTTCTCAACTGTTACACAGGGATAGCAATGCCCACATGGTAAGTTGTTGTGATGATTAAATGAAATAATATAGGAAAAGTGCTGGGCACGTTTTAAGTGTACAGTAAAGGTTAATTATTATTTATAAAAGAATCTATTATTTGAAGGACTAATGGGATTTTTTTTTCTTTTTAAGGAAGAGATATTAAAAAATTATATTTCAAACTCTATTTATCTTTTAACTCCATGCATTTTCCAATGCGCAAAGAAGTTATTTGCCGAGGATCTGATGATGTTTATTCTTTCTGCAGAGCTCTGAAGGGAGGTAAGCATTCAATTCATATTATTTTCAGAATGGAACATAATAGTTTATGAGAATGTTCTGAATATGAAATGCTCTGAAAATGTGCAATTCCTTTTCTAATAATTTTTTTCATCCAAAATTTTTACTTTTAGCAGTTTAAACAACATTTTACAATTATGTCATTGAGTTATATGAAGATGGTACTTATTTAAGTGTGTTTGAAGGTATATTAAAATTTTTACCTTGTTCAGATTAATATTATACATTTACCATTGGTTATGATCCCTTTTTCTAAACACTACACTTATTATTTTTTATAGAAACTCACTGAACCATAACCAAGGGAACAGGATTGGTGGAATCAGAGGGGAAAGAAAAAAAAGGAATTAAAAAAAAATTTATTAAAAAAAAAACCTCACTAGATTTTTCTACAGTGTTTTCCTCAATGTCTTCCCTCACTTTTTTCCACATTGATGTTATTCAGAGAATAATAAAATTTCAGAACTTAGGACCTTAAAGGTTACTTATTGCAAACTCATAAATTTTTCCTTAATAATTTTAAACTAGTATTTTAAATAGTTTAAATGTTTATAAATATTTTACTATCACATTACCAAAAATTGGAAAGTATAAACAATAAAAATATCACAGAGTCATATTTCTAAAAACATTTTGGAATGTCTCTTTCTGATTTTTCAATGTATGTACATTGCTTATGTACTTATAAGTATACTAGCTATAACAGTTTTTTTTTTTTTTAAGATTTTATTTTTAAGTAATCTCTACGCCCAACATGGGACTTGAACTTACAACCCCAAGATCAAGAGTCATATGCTCTACCAACTAAGCCAGCCAGGTGACCCAATAATTTTCTTTTTAAAAATTATTGTATTCAATTGTTTGACTAGATGAGCCATGTGGTTCAAAAACCAAAGTATAAACATTACATAATGAAACATCTCCCTTATTGGGTATGCTCTGGTTTATTGAACCATTCTCCTGTTGGACATTAGTTTCCTTCTGATATTTTTACTATTATAAATAATATTATAATAAATATTTATCTGTATATAATTTTTTTCATATTTTATATCTGAATATGTTTGCAAGGAGTTACATTTAACTGCTAGGGAAATATCTGAGCTTAACTGGGTTGACTGTATTTGTGGTTTTGTTTACATAGGCCAAATCCCTTTTCTAAAGCAATGTATCAATTTATACATTATATCACCAGCAATGTGTATGTACAGTAGTTTAATCTCTGTCTTGTTAACAGGGGACATTATCATCTAAAAAAAAAGAAGAAGAAGTTTCAAAAAAAACTATTAGGTTAAAAAAAAACCAATTATTTTATTAACATTTTAAAGTTACTATTGCTGTTGAATATTTTCCTATACAATTAGTTACCATTAACCTGTGCCCTCTTTTGTTTAAAAAAAGGGTTTTAGGTAGGGGTGCCTGGCTGTCTCAGTCAGTTAAGCATCTGACTCTTGATTTAGGTTCAAGTCATGATCTCAGGGTGGTGAGATCAAGCCCTGCGTTAGGCTCCCTGCTCAGGGGAAGTCTGCTTGGGATTCTCTCTCTCTCTCTTCCTCTGAACCGCCCCCCACCCCCAGCTCTCTCTCTCTCTTAAAAAAAAAAAGAAATTAGGTAGTTTACATGAATACATTAAATTTAGCAACATAGCATAGATTAGATATGGATGGGACAAAAAAATGGAAAATAAGGGCTGGGAATTAATGGAATGAGAGTAGTATAAAAATTCATATCAGGCTTATACTGGCTTTGACATTTTTATCAGTTTGATTATACATTTTCTAGCAGTCATTAAGAAAATTGTTCCTATGTACATCAGGGGTTTTTTGCCAGTGAAGTTTCGAGATAAATCTCCTAGCCAACCATCTCTCCACAGCTCTGACTTGTCTGCCACCCCCAAACCATATGCAAATAATGGAACTGGCATTGTTTCGAAGTCTGGGCTCAGAGTTGAAAAGACCTAAGTCTCTGTCCCAACCTTTCCACCTACCAACAATGTGGCCTTGGGTGTGTTATTTAACCTCTATCGGCCTCATTTTCCTCATCTATAAAATGGGGACAGTGAAACCTATTGTATATGATTTTAAGGATATAATTAGAAAATGCATATAAAAAAGGTTAGTACAGTGCTCAGAATGAGAATTCAGGAAGTATGGTTATCGAATAATAAATACTCAGGTGGGTAATAGGAGTCCTTTTGTTCCTGATTTAACAGTCCTGTCATTTTTACAAGTGAGGAGACGGATGCCTAGAGTGATTCAGTGATGTGTCATTGGTCATTTGGAGAACTAGTAATAGTAGCCTCATGACTCTTAAGACTCACTCTTCCACTATACCATGCTTTCTCTTTGAAAACAAACAAACAAACAAACAAACAAACAAACCCTCTTGGAAGATTAATGTTGTTGTCATTGTTTTTTAAATAACTGTTTCACAATCCCACCTAATTTCTGTGAGATTATGTTGACATTTTATCTGAATTTTTAAAATTTCACTTTCTTGAGACCTAAGGTGTGTCAGACTCAACCCAGTCTGCTGGCTTTTCCCTCCCTCCCTCATTTTCTTCTACAAACATCTGTTGAACCTAATTTGAGCAAATCATGATTTAGGCTCTAGTGATCCAAAGTTGAATGATAGGGTCTCCCTCATCAGAAGGTCCCTCTGTTCTGGGAAAGACAGTCATGGGAACAAAAATTATAATGAAATGTCATAAATGCCAATAGAATTAAATGCTCCTAGTTTTAACTATATAGTTATCAATTTGCTGTGACAGAACTCAGATAAGGTTACAGAAAGTATGTTATTAAAGTCTTGAATCTGAGAACATCAGAGAGGAGGAGGAAGGACATTCCTTGGAGAGGAAACAGCATATGCAAACACATCTAGCCATGAAAGAATATGGTTCATTTGGAGAGTAGTTTTTTTGTAGCTGGAGCAGAATGTGCTGTGGGGAATTGCTGGAGATGAGCCTAGGAAAGGGGGCAGGAGCAAGCATGTAAGTCATGCACAAAATATTGGCCTGCATCTTGTCATCAGTGGGTAGGGATGACCCACCGAGATTTTCAGTTTTGCAGATAACTAGTGTCCATATGGAAGGAGGCGGGGGTTGGCCGAGGCAGGAAACTGGGATGGAAGGAAGAGGAGCCAGGAGGCTGTGTGAGACACAATGAAGACTGAACAAAGATGGCAGCCTGGAAGCAGAGGGGAGGAGAAGAGAGAGGGCGTATTTGGAGACACAATTGGCAGGATATGCTGATTGATTTGAGGTGGCAGGCAAAGATCAGGTAAAATCAAGGGCTGGTAGAGGGCCAGTGACTGGGATTAGCAGAAGTGCCATTATCTGAAATGATGAGTACAGAAGAAGGGGCAGATTTTTAAAGAGAAAGCAATGGGTTCTGGTTTGGACATATTGAGCTCAAGGTAATTTTGGAACATTCAAATAAACATGTCCATCTGGTAGCTGAGTATATGGGCTCAGAGCTCAGGGCATTCTGATTTAAGAAGCACTGATGCTATCAAGAGACCCTTGAAAATTTGAGAATCAAATTAGTAAGTACCATACATATCTACTTTTAAAATAATTTTCCTTTTTGTATTTGTTACAAAAGTCATATATTTTTAGGATATGATATTTAGAAAATATAGGCAAGCAAAAATAAAATAAAAATTATGCATAATATTACCACTTCTTACACACACACACACTCACATATCTTTGTTTCTTTAATTTATTATTTATTTATTTATTTATTTATTTATTTATTTATTTGACAGAGAGATACAGCCAGTGAGAGAGGGAACACAAGCAGGGGGAGTGGGAGAGGAAGAAGCAGGCTCCTAGAGGGGAAGCCTGATATGGGGCTCAATCCCAGAACGCTGGGATCACGCCCTGAGCCGAAGGCAGACGCTTAATGACTGCGCCACCCAGGCGTCCCTGTTTGTTTCTTTTAAAAACACATTTGAGGGGCGCCTAGGTGGCTCAGTTGGTTAAGTGTCTGCCTTCAGCTCAGGTCATGATCTCAGGGTTTGGATCAATTCCCGTGTCAGGCTCTTTGCTCAGCAGGGAGTTTCCTTGTTCCTTTCCCTCTGCCCCTTCCCCCTGCTCGTGATCTCTCTATCTCTTGCAAATAAATAAATAAAATAAAATCTTAAAAAAAAAAACCACATTTGAATATAAATAAATGGATATTTCAAAGGCATTTTAAACTTAATTATCTGTCAGCCCTGTTTCCAGAATCTTGCTAAGGTTGCTGTAGCAAAGTACCACGACAAGCTAGCTGGCTCAGAACAGCAGACAATGATTGTCTGACAGTCTGGAAGCTAGAAGTCCAAATCAAAGTATTGGCAAGGCTGTGCTCCCTCTGATGGGGTGAGGGAAAGATCTGTTCTGGGCCGCTCTCCTAGCTTCTAAAGGCCCAGGTGATTCTTGCCTTGTAGATGGCCATCTTCTCCCCGTGTCCCTTCACAATCTTCTCTCTATGCATGTCTGTCTGTGTCTAAATTTCCCCTTTTTATAAGGACACAGTCATATGAGATTAGGGCCCACCTTAATGACCTCATCTTGACCATCTAGCAAAGGTGCTATTTCCAAATAAGGCCATGTTCACAGGCACTGGGGGTTACGACTTCGACATCTTTCTGGGGGACACAATTCAACTCATAACACCACCTGAGACTTAGGTTCTGCATTCTACATGGTTGCCAGGAAAAGTGTGCTGGGCCACAAGTGAGCTGCGTGGGAAGAATAGAGAGGGGCCTAAGCAGGGGCTCTATCTTCTTTTCCTCTGCCCCTGCCTTGGTTCTCTCCTGGCTTCTTGAGTGTGGGCAGAAGCTTCAAGCTAACTTCCCATAAGAATAGAATGGAATATATGAGCAACATATGAGCTTTCTAAGAGAGACAAAATAATGGAAAAGAAGACTATCTTACAGAAGACGTTAGTACCCCTTCTTCCCACCTGACCTGGTAAACGCTTGGGCAGCCTCCCCAGATAGAAATCTCGAAGTTACTCTTGATTTCTTTCTCAAATCCTCAAGTCTCATCCATCTCCTTTCTTTCCTCTCTCACACAAAGTTTTCAGGATTGCCTTCACAACCAGGGCCTTGGATTCAGAAAAGGCTTCACATTTAGAATTTAATATTCCATGATCATAGTCTTGAGATTCTTAATAATTGTATCTTTGAGTGCGTGTTTTGTAAGTGAAGTCTGATGGGACCATGGGGCATGCACGCAGCTCCCCTACATGGGTTCTGGCTCCCTGCTGCCCAGTCCTCTGCTGGCATCCTGGGCCCTGATGGTACCCCCCACCCAAGTTACAGCCAGTGACCCCTGCCACCTGGGGGGAGCCTGGATGCAGGGAGGGTCAGGATTAGGCGAAGCTGCCCTGCAGTGTCTGAAGTGGGATGTGGCCATGTTCAGCTCACCTGGGCTGGCAGCACTGGCTTGTTCAGTAGGTGACTAGGTGGCGGCAGGACTGCCTCCTCACCAACAGGTAGCTCATGGAGGTGTTACCTGGAGGTTGCAAAACCCTTGAGGGTCACTTGTGGGACAGCAGGCCTATGGGAAGGAAAGAAGCCCGATTTGTCTTCTCTTCCCTGATGTGAGGCATGAGACATGTGGCAGGATGGAGGAGGGAGAGCCTCAGGCAGCTGTGAGGGCCATGCTTTGCGCAGGTGTCCCCATCATGGAGCAGCCTCTCGGGCTGTACTCACCTTGCACTCTGTGCCGAGAAAACATTCCCTTGGATCATTCCATGCCTGGGTGTACCTTCTCTTCCTTCTTTCAAATTTCCTGAGCCAAGCTTGTTAGTTTTCTCCGGTCAGCTTCAGATACCTTCTGGGGATGAGCCACCAAATACAAATTGTGTCATTTCAGTGATTCTGCCTCAGAGTTAAAAGCTCTAATATTTGGGTTTAAAGCTGTCATTGCACAATATAAAGATGAATGGCAATTTAAAATTTTGTTTGATTTCAAATGATATTACGTAGCAAATAAAGAATATGGCAAGTCTAGAGAGAGACATCGGAGGAAAGGAAAAAGCTTTATATTTCCGTACCTTTAATAGGATGTCTCCCTGCTTTTTTTTTTTTTTTAAAGATTTTATTTATTTATTTGACAGAGAGAGACCGTGAGAGAGGGAACACAAGCAGGGGGAGTATAAGAGGAGAAGC
>NW_024427107.1:23662035-23706460 GCF_017311325.1 Ursus maritimus
TCCTGCTGAGCAGGGAGCCCAACGTGGGGCTTGATCCCAGGACCCTGGGATCATGACCTGAGCCGAAGGCAGATGCTTAATGGCTGAGCCATCCAGGCGCCCCTCTCTCCTGCTTTTTGACCAAGGGGCCCCCATTTTCATTTTGCACTGGGCCTTGTAAATTATGTAGCTGAGCCAGGGAGCCAGGGACCAGGTACTAGGAGCTGGAGATTCAGAAGTGACCAAAGCAAAGCCCCTGTCCTCATGGAGCTTATAAGCTAGTAAACAATATCATAACTAAGTCATGAAAATGAAATAAGATTCAGTTTATGAAAAGTACTCTCAAGGAAAGCAGCAGACTTATGAGACAAACTTTATCTGCCTATGTGGGAGGGCACCTGAGTTGGTGGGCATGGAAGGCGTGTACCTCCTTTTCTCTTCACCGCCGTCCCTGCCTCCTGGCCTCTAACTGGTCTCCCTGACTCTTAGTGCCCCCTTAAATCTGTTCGCAATATGGTCATGTGACCCATCTTTCTAAACGCACTCTGACCATGTCACACCTTTGGATGTTCTTTCATTGCCTCCATTCTCTCAAATGTGGAATCTGAGCACATTTATGTTTACTTCTTCAGGTTTCCTTCTTAGTGCTCTTGCTTCTTCTTTGCTTTAATAATGCTGAGTCACTTGCAGGTGTATGCATTAGTCATACTGATTTTCACTTTCCTGCCTTTGCTTCTCTTTTTCCTGCCACCTGGAATGTCCTTTTCCTTCCTTCCTATCCTTTATGACAATTCAACTCACTTCCTTCTCTTTTCTAGATTCCCTTTCCATGGCATCTTGTGAATAACAGTAATTATAATATCAATGATAATATTAATGACATCATTATTATTCACTAGATGCCATGGGAAGAAGGTCTAGAAAGGAGAAGGAATAATATTTAATGTTCTAATAAATAACATTTTAATGTTAATAACATTTAAAAAATATTTTATTTATTTATTTGAGAGAGAGAGAGAGAGCACAAGCCCAGGGGAGGGGCAGAAAGAGAAGCAGACTCCCCACTGAGCAGGGATCCCAGGACCCTCAGATCATGACCTGAGCTGATTGCAGCTGCCCACCTGACTGAACCACCCAGGTGCCCCAAATGTTAATAACATTTAGTGAGTGCTACATGCCAGACATTGTTCTGAGCACACACATGTCTTAGCTCATATAGCCTTCATGTTAGTCCTATGAGATAGGTGTTATTATCCATTGTCATTTTCCCGAAGCACAGAGAAGTTAAGTGACTTGCCCAACGCCACACTCTATGTAAGGAGAGGAGCTGAGATTCAGATCCAGAACTATTATTCTTACCAAAAATGCTATGTACTGCTTTTATCCCTTGCTACATCTTTCCATTGCATTGTATTTGGAATGGTTTCTTTGCATGCCTGTATCTCCAATAGAAGTTAACTCTTTGAAGGAAGGAACAGTGTATACTAGCCCTTGTCACCTCAGTCCCTGGTAATAGTAGCTTTCAATAAATACTTGTTGAACTATTAAAATTGGATTGGATTGGCCTTGAATGAAAAATCGTAACATCCTGAAGACATGATCACTTTACTAAGCTCAAGAACTAAGATGTCACTGTATTAACACCTCTAATAAGGATATACCCAGAAGCAAATAGGTGCTTTTTTATGAAAATAGAAGTATATATATGCAAACATAATCCATTCATTTGCTATTAAGGATTGTCTTTAGCTAGTTAGAACAATAACCATTATAGTTTGCATTTGCCTATTTATATTACTTTAAAAGAGATTTTTGGCCACTATTGCTTTTGTTAGAGATTCAGAACATTTCTACTTTTCTATCCTTATCCTGTCATTTCACTCCTTTGGTGTTTCTGATTAGGTCGGTGGAGTGTGGTTTTTCCTGCACTTCTGACTGTCTCCCACAGCTTCTGCAGGCCCTAGCCCGTGGCCGTGCATTTCAACAGTGACGACTTAGGCTTCTCAGTGGTGGGATTGGAAGGAGATTTGGTATCCTGGCTGCCTCCCAACTCTCTTCTCCACTTCTAGGAAGATCTATGATACTCTGCTGAAGGAGCAACCGTATTAAATATGCACATATGGAATTGGGCATGAAGCCTATGAGCATTAGCTTGTTCATTCATTCACTATTGAGACTAGTGGGCCTTAAAATTTTGCATCCCCTGAGGGATGAAATCTGGGCTGACACTGAGAGACGCTTGGGGTGGCAGAAGATGCCATCAGAGAATGAGCCAGGATATAAAATTCATCACTTCTACAATTTGCTTGGGACTGCCTCTGCCAGCTGCAGTGTAAAAGGTACACTCCATACTACATAAAAAATCCCCTAATGATGACCCATATAATTTTTTGTATTTTGTATTTTGTTTGTAGAGACTGTGAATACAGCAGTATCCTTCTCCTACAAGGGAATACGATTTTCTAAGGTATTGTTCGAGTCATTTGTACTTTCTTAAGAATCTTTTCCAATAACAATGTGCTAAGAATTTCAAACAAGCCATTCACAACTTCAAAACCAGCTATTCAACATTAATGTGTTTTAAGACCGTGTTTTTCACTTTTATTTAGTTTTGGGTATTTTGCTATTTCTTCTTTCTGTAGGATATAGAAATATGGAAACGTAGCACAAAAGAAAGCTCTTTTACTTCATGTTTTTCCTCTAACATACATGGCTAAAAGGAATACGAATGCTCGTTATTAATATGGGGAATGATCTTTGGGTGAAAGCACTGTAAGACCGCTGTGTGACTCAGTAACTGCCTCCATGAATAGTCATGATGCAATTTTAGATATTTGCATTAGATCCCTGGCAATGAAATTTTGTACATGTTTCACTTTGGGTGATTATTTTTAAAATAAACTTCAACATTGGATATTCCTTACCTATTTTGTTCTAATGGATATTGAATGTTTGAAAATCTCACAGGCTACTTTCAAAAAATTGTAAAAAAATTGTCAATTGTCCCTCTTATAATTGGGAAATAAATAGGTTTATGCTTGCTGAATTCAAAAGCATATAAAATTTCATCTCATTAGAAAACTGAGATAATGATAACCAATTTAATTTAAACGGCTTCCTCTTACTAAGACAAGAGTTCTTATAAAAGTCATACAAAATAGAAGCAGCTAACGTTTTATTTGCTTGTATTTCTTATTCCTCGTTTTAGGGACGATACAGATGTGTTGCAGAAGCCGTCTCTGGAGATCCTGAAGAAATGCTTTTTTGTCTGAATTTTACCATCATACACCACCCTGATTTCAATTAGAATAAATAAAGTATATTTTTATTTTTCAGGGGTCTTATTGTTCACTTAATTTTTTTTTCACAGTGTATTAGTGTCTGCCATAACAAATAGCACAGGCCAGGTGGCCTGAACAATTAGAAATTTGTTTTCTCACAGTTGTGGAGGCTAGAAATGGGAAATAGAAGTAGGGGTGGGTTTGGTTCCTTTTAGGGCCTCTCCCTTCGGCTTGTAGATGGCTGCCTTCTCTGTGTCTTCACATGGTTTTCCCTGTGTGTGTGTCCTGATCTCTTGTTGTAAGGACACCAGTCACATTGGTTTAGAGCCCGTCCTAATGAGTTCATTTTACCTTGATTACCTCTTTAAAGGTGCTACCTACAAATCCAGTCACATTCTGAGGCTCTGGGGGTGAGGGCTTAAGCGTATGAATTGTGGAGGGACAAAATTCAGCCCATAACACACAGGTCGTGAAATCTCTTCACTGGTTGACTTCTCCCCATTTCCTGCCTCTCTACTCTGGGGCAAGTTACCAGCATTGCTCTCCCGATCTACTCCACTGCCTCCTGACTTGTCTTTCTGCACCTGGTCAGGTGCCTCTGGTAAAGTATTCTCCACAAAGACAGTTTCCATAAAACTTTCAAAATACATGGCCAGTTATGTCACCACAATGCAAATGGAACAAAATGAAGTGAAACCAAACAAAGTCCTTCCTGTGGCTTCTGATTCCTTTTACGATAAAGTTGGAATCTTTTGGGGAGTCCGCCAGGCCCTGGCAACCCTTTTCCTCTCCAATCTCTTCTACCGCTACCCTCCCCTTGTTTTCCGTGTTGCAGAATGTGCCACAGTCCTTCCCCTCTAGAATCTTCAGCCACAGTTTCCTCTGCCTCTGTTCCGCTCCTCCACTCTGCCCTGCCCTTACCCCTTCACCTCTGTAATGGGTGCGGCACTTTCTTGGCTCAGGGGCTACTTCCTCAGGGAATCATCAGGGGGTAGTACGGATGCAACTCTTTACACTTTTGATGCTAAACAGAGGCAGTCCTCAGCAAAATCATAGAGAAATCATGGAACATGGAGCCTAGTTGCCAGTCTCCTTTGATTTTCTCCCTCTCCCAGGTCCTTCTGCTCCACCCCTTTATCTGGTCTAGGCAGGGCTAGCTTTCTTTGTGGTATGGTTTTGTAGATTTGTGTCCCTTCCTTCCAGTATTTAACACTCATTTTGTTATTATTTCGATTGTCTATCACTAGACTAAGCTCCATGAGCCCAAGTAGTATAGTCAGCCCAGTTATGCTCACCACTCTTGACTCAGCACCTAGCATAGTGCCTGGGCTTGCTCTGAATCCATATTTGTTGAGTGGATAAATGAACATTTTATTATGCATGTAAAATATGAGACAGAGAGATGAGCCAGGGATGATTCCAACTTTTTTGCTTGAGCACATGAAAGGACGGAGTTGCCATTGCTTAAGGTGGGAAAGTCAGGGAGGAGCAGGTTTATAGAGAAAAATCAGAAACTTGTATTTGCATACATTGAGATATCTGTTAGATATCCAAGTGGAGACTTTGAAAAGGCAGTGGATGTATGAATCTGAAGAGAGTTCTGGGCTGGAGGTGAATATTTGGAAGTTGTTAACATATAGGGAAAATAAATGTAGGCAGAAAAAATAAGAAATAACAGGTTCAAGGATGGAGCCTGGAGTTCTCTGTTGTCAAGGGGTTGGAGGTGAGGAGAAGCCAGGGAAAGAGGAGTGACCATGAGGGTAGGGGGAAACTTGGAATGGTCATCTATGAGAAGCCAGATGAAGAAACTGTTTCAACTCTTTTGATCTGCTGATATGTTAAATAAGATGAAGACTGAGTGTTGATGTTTGATGAGTGGAAGTCATTTGTGATTCGATAATGTTACAAATAAAGAGCCTTCTAAATATTGTAAACATCAGTTCCAACTGCAGGCCACCCAAATGTAGAGGTGATATATCAAGCTCCTTGAGTGGTTCTGTGGCATCCCTCCTCACTAAGGTTTGAAGTACGAGGGCAGGTCCTTACCCAGCTCCATTTCACGCTTTAAGGGACTGGTTTAGGGAGGCAGCTCACAGCACAGCTTTCTCCAAAAGCATCCTCCACAAATTTTCTCCTTTAAGATCTTCCCTTGAATTAAGTGGTCTCTTGACCTTTTTATTTACTTGATGCAGATACTTTTTACTACTTGTTGTAAACACGTTATAAGCCTGATGTAAATGCTTTTTATGCACTTGATGTCTTATGATGCATTCCACATCTCTTGAATTCTTAAGGGGGTTCCTATTTCCTATTTCCTCATTTCGTTCTGGTGTATGCCACATCCCGAGCTGTAGGAAAAGATCCTTACGTGCTACATCAGCCAGTGTGAGGTATTCCCTAGGGGACTATTATTGGTCCAGATTGGATGCATGACTAGTGTTGGCTTAATCAGACTACAGTGAAGGACAGAAATTTCTTGGCTGTCTCACTGGATGTAAACAAAGAGGGATGTTGCCTTCATTTCTGCTGACAGTCTTCTGATGACCATAAGGGGAACTGGACTTGGGATGAATCTGATGCTGTGGACAGAAGAATGGACATTTAGAAAGAACCTGAAATTTTGCAGACACTGTAGAGTCATTGAATCAACTAAGCCCAGACCTTGCCATACCTCTGTGCTTTCCTGTTATTGGTTTACTGATTTGGAATCAGGACCTTTTTACTTGCAAATAAAAGCATTGTAGTTGATTCACAGTTACACTGTCTGCCAGATCTCCGAAGTCAGGCTAATTTCCAATTCTGGCCCTCCCTCTATTCCCTTCCGACTTTTTCCATTGCTTTTAACTCTTCTGCGGCTGTTGCTTGTGGGGCCAACTGATCTATTAGGCACAGTGGGCACAGTGCTTATATTTATAAATATCTATTTATGCAGGTTGAGGCCCATGAAAATCATAATGTGACCTTGGGTGCTTGGTTACTACGTTCTCTGACTTTCGCCAGTATTACAAGTTTGCTAGGCGAATTGATTTCTTCAATGTCTACTTAATGTCTACTGTTTTCCAGGCACTGTGCTAGGCCTTGAGGATACAGGGGTGAGCAAAACAAACAACAATAGTTCTTTCCTTCACAGTGTTCTTGATCTAGTAGGAAAATCAAACAAAACTAGCGATTATTGGAAAATGTGATGGGGCTAACTATTGGAGGTTAAGTATGGAGTGGTGAAGCAAGAGATGAGAAGAGAATTGAATTTCATCTATGGGATCAGAAAAGGCCCCTAGAGGCAGTGACGTTAAGGTCGGGAGTTGGAGGATGGGTTTGGAATTAAACAAAGTGTATTCCAGGTGTTGGGAAGAGCAGGTGCCAAATTTGGAGGTGAGAGAGAGCATATTTAAGATGTTGAAAATGTCTAGTAATGATATTATTAGGTATCAGTTATTGAGGCTTATCATGTCAGGTGGTGGACACTTTCCTAGGCACTTTACATGTCATGAATCTAAGTGAGAGATACTATTATTAATCCCATTTTATAGATGAGGAAGATAGAGAAGATGAAACACAGAAAATTAAATTAACTTATTCAAGTTCATATATGCAGCAAGTGGCAGAGCTGGGGTTGGATCTTGACAGCCAGGCTCCAGGCTTAGATGTCTCATCTTCTTTGCAGGTACAGTTGGAAGGCAGAGGTGAGAGAGTTGTTGGAGGTAAGGCAGGGAACAGCGCTACATTGCTGTGTAGTCTTACTCCTGAAATCCAGCCTTTGTGTGTGAGCCCGGCTTCTTGACCTCCATATTCATCTCACCACATCTACCATACCCTCACTTCCCGGACCACTGCAGTGGCTCTCTTAGTGGCATCTATTCTTCTACTTTTACTTCTCATTCTCCAAATCCTTCATTGACCTAGGTAATCATCCTTAAAATGAAATCTCTCAATCTGGCCCATAGGACCTGACACCATCCAGTCCCAAAAGACAACCTTTCAACTTCATGATCTATTTCTCTCGGCATCTTTCATTTAGTTCCAACAATATGATCTCCTTTCTCTTTGGTCAATATGTTTAGTACATTCTTCTTTTTTTTTTTTAAGATTTTATTTATTTATTTGAGAGACAGAGAGAGAGAGAACAAGCATGAGTTGGGGGCAGAGGCAGAGGGAGAAGGAGAAGCAAGCTCTTTGCTGAGCAGGGAGCCAATGCGGGGCTTGATCCCAGGGCCCTGAGATCATGACTTGAGCCAAAGGCAGATGCTTAACTGGCTGAGCCATCCAGGTGCCCTTGTTTAGTATATTCTTATCTCAGACTTTTGCAGTCATCCTTTATTTTCTAATTCCCTCATTAAAATGTATTCCCTTAGAGCAGGGGCTTTGCTTTGTTTATTGTTCTATGCCCGGGGATTATAACACTCAATAAAGCATTAGCACTTCTACTTTGCTTCAGGCTTTGTATAAGTAATATACATATATACATGTAATGTACTATCATACATTATGCATATATATACATATAAATGATCTATTTCTCATTAGCTGTATTTTAGTTTGGTTTTTGAATGCTGGGATCCATTCTGATTTCATTTGACAGCATACTTACAAGCATTTCTTACACTGGGAAATGACTTTGGAGAGAAATATCCAAGCGGAAGGCCACCTGACAAGAGATCTAATCTCTTGATGAGATCACCACTTTCTAGGGCTATGATCTTTCATTAAGTAGATAAAAAAACAAAACAAAGTAAAACACAAAATAAACCAAAACAAACAAGCAAAAAACCGAAAACTCAATTTTTAAAATTTCAATCAGACTTCATCAATATTTGTCAGGATACAAATTTGGCTCCTGGGACAAAGACCCTATATAGCAGTGACTTAAATAAAACAGAAGCTTATTTCTTTCTCATCTGGGACTGATGTGGTACCTTGAGGACCCAGGAATCTTTTATCTGGCCTTGGTCTGAATGGTCCAAAATGGATCTTCACTGTATCTGTGATCCAGATAGCACCTTTCCATTAATAACACCACTTAATAGATAATTTTATAAAATTATCAGATACCACTCTTCTTTTCCTGTTTATTACTGTCTTTCATTGATCATAAAGAGCTAATGATTTGTAAAAGTATTGCTTAGATGTTGATCTTGTATTCTTTCTCTTGGAATCATTTTAGGATTTTTCCAGCATAATTGCACAGTGAATTTCTTCACTGTATTTTATAATATCCTAACTGGCTTAGGTCATCCTAGATATCAATTCACTCCATAATGTCCCATTATTAACAACAACAAAAAAAATCTATGGAGCTGGATTTTTCTTCTGCCTGAGCTATTTTATGATCTTGTATCTGTTTCATCAATCTCCTTCCCTGCCCCCACGCCTCAAATAATTGGTTTCACTGTTCAGTGAATTCCTCAACTGAGCTTTATGAAAATTATTCCTAGGGATTTCTGCATTGCCCATGAAGAGGAAATTTCATTTGTGGAGGTATAAAGTAATTTGTGGCTATCATATTATGCTAGGTTTCTGAAGCTATTTTAAAATTACATCCTTTGTTCTTCTTGGTTCTCATCTCTTTTCTAAATATGTTTATGGAAGTTATTATAGTAAATATGTTTTCAGAAAGTTCTCCTTGATCTACGAACATAATTCAAGGATATCCTGAAAATAACATATCTTGTATTTTGATTAGTTTATGGCACCATCATAAGCATAAAATGGAAACCCCCCCAGTTTGTGGAAATAGCTTTTTAGCTCATTGTTGATTTCCTTTAGGAATTAAGAAAAGACCATGGTTGTAACGGTTTACTTGTACAGCCCTGGGTAGCTGAGGCTTAAAGATTTATATGGGTTGCTATTCTGTGTAAAGAAAGCTGGTGTGGCCAATTTTCAAATGAGCTAGGAGGCCAAGATTAATAAAAGCCAGGGGAGACCTAGGAGCTGTTTATTTTATCCGAGAGTGATCCTTGGAAGCCAGAAGGTTCAGCTCGATCTTGCAAGTCCTCCTGCGGACCTGTGCTGATGTAAACCTTTCCTGATACGATTTCAAGATGAACATAGTTGGAAAGTTCTAGGTGACCTATTTGCTTTTTCTATTTTTAATTTGAAATTGTTCTTCACAAGGTGTTAAGTTTGAAAAAAACAACAGGTGGAAGGTTCTGTAAAGTAGTTCTGTAATTTAAAGTTATTTTTCCTTTTAAAATTAGAACTTCTCTTTAGATTAAAAAAATCTTTGCTAGCCTCTTAATTACAAAATAATGCATTTCATTTTAATAATTTCACACAATGATTTTGTGCAAAAAGCAAATGAAATTCTTTTCATTTCTCTTTCTACCTTGCTTCCTCAAAACCATTTTAGCTGTTTGGTATGTGACTGTTCAGACTTTTGTTTCATATGTATGTCATACTACCCATGCTATTTTTATGCACATGTATATGCAGGTGAACATGCACATTTTGAAGTATAAAATACTTGTATTACTTTTTAATTTAAATCTGAGAAATATTTCCAAGTGAGTACATATAGATCGACCTCGTTATTTTTAATGGCTATAGAAATTTTTATTGTTTGGCTATACTATAATTAGTTACCCATTTTCCTATAGGATCTGCAGCATAGATATATAGTGTTACACACTATCCTAAGTATTTTTTTTTAAGATTTTATTCATTTATTTGAGAGAGAGTGAGAGAGAGCACAAGCAGGGGGAAGGGGCAGAGGGAGAGGATGAGGCCGACTCCCCACTGAGCAAGGAAGCCTGATGAGGGGCTTAATCCCAGAACTCTGGGATCATGACCAGGGCTGAAGGCAGACACTTAACCGAATGAGCTACCCCCGCACTATGCTAAGTATTATCTCATTTAATTCTCACACAACCACCAAGAGGTAGATATTATCGTCTTCATTTTATATGTGAGAAAACTAAGGTTAATGAAATTAAGTAACTTGCCTAGGGTCACACAGTTAGTGGAGGATTAGGATTTAATTTCTGTACTATAAACCCTCCCAATCTGTATGTGTTACCTATCCTTTTGGTAGGATTATAAGTGTTTTAGATTTTGTCCTTGTATTTTTCTGCATTGATTTTTTTTTAAAGATTTTATGTATTTATTTGACACAGAGAGAGGCTGCAAGAGAGGGAACACAAGCAGAAGGAGTGGGAAATGGAGAAGCAGGCTTCCCACTGAGCAGGGAGCCTGATGCCATGTGGGGCTTGATCCTGCGACCCTGGGATCATGACCAGAACCCAAAGCAGACACTTAACGACTGAGCCACCGAGGTACACTGCATTGACTTTTTTACAATGAGTATGTATTGATTTTTATATTCAGCTAAAATTACATTAAAAGGACTGCTTTCATTATTAATCACTTAAACCCACTGACTTGTTTAAAATGAATGGAACGCTTAAGCAATCCCAATCAAGATCAACAAAAATTAGGAATATTGTAAGTGATAATCATTTTGGATAATGTTCAAAGGAAATTGTAGTACTGTTAATACACATTATACAACAGTTTAAAAGAATGAGGTAAATGTAGATGTATTTGTGTTAATACGGGTAAATTAAGCAATATTGCTGAGTTAAAAACTTGAGCTGCAAAATTCATCCTAAAATTAATATGGCATCTCAATGGACCTTGAATTGCCAAAACAATTTTGAGAAAGAACAAAGTTGGAAGAATCAGTTCCTGATTTCAAAACATATTACAAAGCTACAGTAATCAAAGCAGTGTGGTATTGGCATAAAGACAAACAAACCAATGGAATAAAATAGAGAACCTAGGAATGAATCTTTGTGTATATGGTCAAATGATCTGCAACAGGGTGCTGAGACCACTCAAGGGGGAAAGGACAGTATTTTCAACAAATGGTGCTGGGGAAACTGGATGTCCACGTGCAAAAGAATTAAATCAGACACTTATACCATTCAAAATATATTCAAGACTTAAATGTAAGACCTATAACTATAAAGCTCCTAGAAGAAAACACATAAGAAAAGCTTCACGACATTGGACTTGGCAATGATTTATTTGGAATGATGCCAAAAAAGCAGGCAACAAAAGCAAAAATAGACAAATGAAACTATATCAAACTTAAAAACCTTTTTCCATCAAAGGATACAATGCATAGAGAGAAAAAGCAACCTAAGGAATGTCAGAAACTATTCGTGAATCACTTATCAGATAAAAGGTTAATATCCAGAATGTATAAAGAACTCTTACATTGTAATAACAAAAATATTCAATAATCTAATTAAAAAATGGGCAAAGGAGGGGTGCCTGGGTGGCTCAGTCAGTTAAGCATCTGCTTTAGGCTAGAGTTCTGATCCCAGGGTCCTGGGGATCAAGCCCTGCATCAGATTCCCTGCTCAGTGGGGATCCTGCTTCTCCCTCCCCCTATGCCGTTTCCTCTGCTTGTGTTCTCTCACACTCTCCCTCTGTCAAATAAATAAATAAAATCTTCAAAAAAAATGGGCAAAGTATTTGAATAGACATTTCTCCAATGATGATATATAAATGGTCAATAAGCATATGAAAAGATTCTCAACATCACTAATCATTAGAGAAATGCAGATGATATCATCTCATACCCATTAGATGGCTGCTATCAAAAAAATAATAAGTGTTATTTGGGGATGAGGAGAAATTGGAACCCTTGTGCACTATTGGTGGGATTGTAAAATGGTGCAACTGCTATGGAAAACAGGAGTTTCCTTTAAAACTTTTTAAATAAAACTACTGTATAATCTAGTAATCCTACTTCTGGGTATCTATCCAAAAGAATTGAGAGCAAGGTTTCAAAGAGACATTTGCATACTATATTTATAGCAACATTATTCAGAATAGTCAAGAGGTGGAAGCAACCCAAATGTCCATCAACAGACGAATGGATAAACATAATGTGATATGTACATACAGTGGCATATTATTCAGCCTTAATAATGAAAGAAATTCTGCCAAACACTACATTGATGAAACTTGAGGACATGCTATGTTAAATAAGCTGGTCATAAAAAGTGAGGAAGCATCTTCCCCCAACCCCTGTTGATGGCAGCATGCTAAGAACACTCAGAAGCCAGCTTGAAATCTTGTGCACTGGCCAGAATCTGGTCAATTAGTGCATCAAAATATATATGAACAGTAATATATTATTAGCCATTGGAAAAAAAAAAGAGAAGATCCAGGAGTGTTTGCTGATAATACACAGAAAAGTAAGTAAATAAATGAATAAGTAAATAGAAAAGGGAGAGGTGTTTGTTTTTGTTTTTTTTTTTTTGTTTTTTGTTTTTTTTTTAATTCAAGTGAGTTAACATATAGTGCTCTTTGGTTAGGTTTATTTCTAGCTATCGTATGGTTTTTGGTGCAATTGTAAATGGGATCGATTCCTTTATTTCTCTTTCTGCTGCTTCATTATTGGTGTACAGAAATGCAACAGATTTCTGCACATTGATTTTATATCCTGGGACTGCTGAATCAGTTCTGGCAAATTTTTGGTAGAGTTTTTCGGAGGGTTCTTTCTTATATGCCAACTAATAATGGAGTTAGAAGAATAATGGAGTTACAAAACCACCTTTTTTAACCATCACAGTCAAATTTTATTTGGATAAGAATCATAACTAGATGCTAAATCTAAGAAGGAAAGTTGAAGTGTAAAGGGACGTCCTCATGTGCCTCCAGATAGGACTCCTTGAAAAGGATGCAATACCATTTAGGTAGCACTGCAGCCAAAATGCACCAAACTTATCAGGAGGATGCATTAAAGAAACAGAAATGAAGATCATTATACAAAACAACTGGCCTGTGTTCTTCAAAAACATCCATGTCATGAAAAGCAAAGAAAGGCTGAGGCATGGCAGTTAAATGAAATAAGTGATCCTGGCCCAAACAAAAATTGCTTATAAAAAATTATTAGGACCATTAATGAGACTGAAAAGTGGAATACAGATTAAATTCAAATTCCTTATTAAATTTTCTAAATTTAATAACTGTTCTGTAGTGATGTAAGAGCATATCCTTATTTATAAGGGTTAAAGGGACATGGTGTATTCAATCTACTCTTGAATGGTTTAGAAGGAAAAGAGTATACATTTTATATAAATATGTATATATACACACATATGCAGAGATAGTTATAAAACAAAAGTACAAATGTTAAAAATTGGTTAACCTAGGTATATGAGAGTTTTATTATTCTTACAACTTTTCTTTAACTTTGAAACTATTTTAAATCTGAACTTATTTAAATATTTATTTAAAATTATATCTAAAACTAAAAATTAAAAATTAATTTATCTTTTATTTTTATTACTTTTTTTTTAGAGAGAGTGAGAGTGCCTGCACATGAGCCGGGGGCTGGGAGGAGGAGCAGAGGAAGAGGGAGAGAGAATCTTTTTTTTTTTTTTAAAGATTTTATTTATTTATTTAACAGAGATAGAGACAGCCAGCGAGAGAGAGGGAACACAAGCAGGCGGAGTGGGAGAGGAAGAAGCAGGCTCCTAGCAGAGGAGCCTGATGTGGGGCTCGATCCCAGAATGCCGGGATCATGCCCTGAGCTGAAGGCAGACGCTTAACGACTGTGCCACCCGGGTGCCCCAAAGGAAGAGAGAATCTCAAGCAGACTCCATGCTCAGTGTGGAGCCCAACGTGGGGCTCCCTCTAAAAACCCTGAGATTATGACCTGAGTCAAAATCAAAAGTTGGGCACTTAGCCAACTGAGCCAACCAGGCATCCCTAAAAATTAACTTAAAAAAAGAAAGAGGCACTTACATTGTACCTTTCTAGTCACGCTAACAGAATTTGAGATGTGGACTCACTCAAAAAAATTTTTTTAAAAGATTTTATTTATTTATTTGAAAGAGAGGGAGAGAGAGAGCACAAGCAAGGGGGAGGGGTAGAAGGAGAGGGAGAAGCAGGTTCCCTGCTGAGCAGGGAGCCCAATGACAACCCGGGGCTCAATCCCAGGACTCTGGGATGATGACCTGAGCTGAAGGCAGACGCTTAACCAAATGAGCCACCCAGGCACCCTCAAAATTCTGTTCCGTTACACAAGAGCACTGATATATTCCAACAAGAGTATAGCACTTAGGTAGGAGGTTACATTAGGAATGAATGAGTGCTAGAATCTTGCAGGGCAATTTCTTAATTAAAAATAAGTTGGTTGTAGAGAAAGTCTAGGTTCTAGTCTTTTGCAGTCCTTAACAGTTGATGTTGAAAATTCAGCCTTTAGGATCTGGAGAACTTTTGTCTTATTTCCTCTTAAAGAGGAAATGGCTGATTGGAAAGGTTAATACAGAAATCAAAATCGTCTCATTCATCAGTGTCTAAAGTCTGGCATACTGTAGGTGCGCCAGTGAATATTGATAGTTGCTGATTAGGATCGCTAACAAAAAAAGACTACAAGGGAATTCAGAGATAAGGTTGCCATGAGGGGAGGGTGATGGGAAGTGGTGAGTTGGGGAAAGATGCTGAACGAAGTTACTGCCAATAAACAAGGTGATTGTCAATGAAGCTAACGACCACATCTTGCGTACCACAATTGTGTCCATGTTGGATTCTGGCTGTCAGAGTTAAGGAGGGTTTTACACAGGGCTTTGGAGACGTAAGATGCAAACTTAGACCCAAAATAATGAAATGAAATACTCAATGAGGGTGGCTAGGAAGAGGGTATGTTGGCGTAGCAGGGCACTGCCACTGTCAGCAACATTTTTCCAGTTGAGGTTGACTGGAATTTGCTCTTGTTGGTTGTCACTGGGTGACACACACATATTTGTCATTTCTAATTGGCCCAATGTGCTTCATTTTGCTTCTTTGCTTCTTATTGTTGGGAAGATGGATTACTTATAATGCTTACAATTATAAACAACATTATGAAGATTTTGAGATGTTATTTTTGTTTTGTTTTGTTTTTGGTGTGGTTTACTTTCTTTGTGTGTATTCTTCCAAAATGGACAAAGGACATCCATAGTTTAATAGTTTTTTTAAAAAAAATACTACCAGATTTCTTTCCAGAAAGATGAACTAATTCACATTGTTTGTCGTAACATAGAAATATACCTGCTTTCTTGCAGTCCAGCCAACTGTGGGGTACTTGAAAACACTTTTACACATTCCACATCCTAAACTGTCATGAGCAAAATTTAATTGAGATAATAAAATTGAGTGAATTCCTAATTATGATTCTAATTAGAAGAGGATGATTAGGCATGTAAGATTAAAAACTAAAGTTTTGGCATTCTAAAGGTTAAAACAATGACCAAGTGCCAGGTATAGCTTAGTAGAAACCAAATAATAAGAATATAATATATATGAATAAAAATGTTCTGAAGATTCAATTTATCAGGATTTTAGGAGGTGAAATTCATTATAAGTACTTACCTGTCTAGAGACATTGACTTTGGCATTAAACAGATCTTACTCAAATACTTGCTCTGCCATTAACTAGCTTTATGACCTCAGATATGCTCCTTAATATAAAAAAGGTGACTAGTTTATAGTTATTTAAATTTATTTATTTATTTATTTATTTATTTATTTATTTATTTATTAAAGAGAGAGAGAGAGCTTGAGAGCGCACACATGTGCAAGTGGGGGGAAGGGCAGAGGAAGAGAGAGAATCTCAATAAGACTCCTTGCCAAGCACAGAGCCTGATGTGGGGATTGACCTCACAACCCTGAGATCATGATCAGAGCCAAAATCAAGAGCTGGATGCTCAACTGACTGAGCCACCCAGGCACCCCATTATTTTAAATAATTTAATGTAATACTTGCACAAAGTAAAAAAAAAAAAAATCCGCAGCATACAAAGTAAATTTGGGGTAGAACTACTTACCTCACAAAAGTGGTGCAGGGTAAGATGAGGGAACTTGGAATGTGGTAGGTTTGCCATAGATGATATTTATCTCCCCTGACCTTGCCTTTTCATGTTTTCCTTTCATACTAAACTTTTCAAAGATGGAAATTGCCAATGTTTTTGAACAAATATCAGGGTCTGGACCTCCAGGCCTCTTCTTTGTCTCGGTGGACTTTGGCTGTCACCAATTACAGCTGCTTCTTTTGTGACAGCTTTACCTGTCATTCTCCAGAGTCTGGTCAGTTCCTGTCAGCCAGCAGGTGAGCTTTAGAAGATGACTAGATAGTGCCTAGTGGGCTGAATTCTATATCACTGGACTAGTCCAGTAGTTTTTTCAGTGGGAAGTCAGGGAACATTGGTTCCAGACCTGCATCTACCACCGATCTGGCCTCAGGCTTTACTGTCCTCGTCTGCCAAGAGAAGAGGTTGGACTGGATCATCTCTAATGGCTGTGGCTTGACAAAACAGGAAAACCTACACATAATTTACTCTGTCAAAGAATTCTATTATTTTCTAATTTTGCCTTGAGTGTTTTATGCCCTTACAGCTCAGAACTAGGTTGTATAATGTGAATCAAAAATTAGGGATGAACCCAAACCCTCACTTTCCATTTTGAAGAAAATTTTTGTTCATAGAGAATAGTGGATTATAAGGAATGTAAAAAGAAATCTTTCAACTTGACAACCCCCTGAGAACAAGATAACTGAAATGTATGAGACAGAAAGCATTACTTCTTCTTTTTGCTAGAAGTAAGTTACTGTGGTTAATTCATGAATGTTTAAATGGGATAATTTGCTCAGAGAAGAAGAATTGGTCATCTCCGAATTTCTGAAGAAGAGAATTATAAGACAATGTAAGTTTGTGAACCACCTCAGCATCTGATTGCCTGCCCCTAAATTCTCCATAGGCTTTGCCCTCACTGCAGACACACCTCTCTGACTTGATTACCAAGTGTTGTTTACTTTTCTCATGTTTGCTCTCTCAGGAGACTGTCTGATGATTTCTGTTCCCTAATAACAGATCCAGAATAGACATCATTCTCCATTCATTCAAAATGTCTGTCCTGAGTTCCGTTCCATGCCAGGCTCTGTGATTGATGCAGAGGATACAAATAGAAAAATACTTCCCTGTCTTTGAAGCTTTCACAGGCTTCTGAGTCCAGAGGTTAGAGTATAAAAAGCAAATCAAGCAACGATCAAATGGGAGGGAGCAGTTTCATGCCTTGACGTTATATAAGTATAAAGACTTCTCAGGGAGCAACAGATGGAAATAAAACACAAAGGCTATAAATGCCTGTGACAAGAACAAAGAGATCGTTCAGTTCTACTTACGGCACAGTGACTAAGAATCAAACATGGACACTTGCCTTTCTAGGTCTGTTGTTTAAAAAAACTTGAAAAAAAACCTTGAAAAAGCGCTATCAAAGTACAAATAAATTAATGAGAAACTGTAAAAGCCTTTAGCTGTAAGGTATTATTACTGTGTCAGTGAGGGTCTCAGCAGAAAACAGATGACACATCTAAAGTAGGGTAATTTCAGGAGAGTTTAATAGAGACCTCTTTACAGAGGACCAAATGTAGGGTAACCATGCAGAATAGTGCAGTACTCGGGGCTAGTATCAGTGGGCTCCATTATTGCTCTAGATCAAGCGTAAGGGACACGTACAGAAACTGGAGACAGAGAGGATCTGAGATATACTGAGACCCCTACCTCCTTCGTGCAACTAGACCAGCTGGAAGTAACCTCATGGGGGGTAGGAAGAGAATCGCACTCTGCCACCTCCCTCAGAGCTCCTGCTGGCTCCTTGCTGGCTGAATCCAATGAACCAGAAGTGGGGGGAGCTAACTGTCCTAGTCTTTACCGTTCAACCTCCCAGGGCACAAAGCAGGGTAGAGAAGACAAGGCTGAATGGAAGATGTCCAGAAAAACTACTTAACCAAGAACCTGAAAGTCAGTGTTCACAATGATGTTGGTATCATCTTCCCAGCCAATGTTTAACAAGCATCCTATAACTGGTCACTTAGTAGTGACACTATAGATGACAAAACTTGATAGCACATCCACAGAAACGTTTGCAATTTATCAGGGACACGTTTTCCAAGTTGGTAAGGCAGTGTAATGTGAAGAAGAAGGAGGTTCGGCATATGGGAAAAAATACTTCCTTACTAACAATAAACAGAAAGTGGCCTGACATGTATTTTTTGGTAGTATATTGTCAATAATAAAGACAAAGAAAGCTTTACCAAGAAAGTCAGGCTATTCTTAAAGTAAGCTCTGCCAAATTGAAAACGGTAAATTATGAATTTGTCTTCATAACCCTTCACCTTTTCTTCCAGCAATCCCCTTTCTCCTTCTTACATATGTGTTTTTGTTTGCTATTTATTAGAATTTATCCTTAAGGCCTTTTTGGGGGAGATGAGCATGTTTCCTGATTGACTTATCCTATATGGATTTTGTACAGGAAAGATTGGGTTCTCATCTCATGGAAGAACCAGTTCCTCAAAGCATTCTCTTCCTAATGAGCCTCCTGGAACAATAGCACAGAATCAGAGAGTTCAACACCATTTGGCTTCTTTATGTAAACAAGGAGATAAGGTGGACCTGCCCCTCAAACTGCTTTTGGCCCCATGACTTATGGGCAGGCACAGGGGCTGACCGTTCAGGAACATCTCTCTGCTAGAAATAGGTAGAGAGACTCAGGGTAGAGCGACTGAAGGATAGAAGATCTCAGGATCAAGTTGCTTGCTTCACTTTGAAAGTTGGGTAAAGCTTGGTGCCCAGTAACACAATCTTTATGCACATGACACAAGCTACTCTGCTACTTGAGTCTAATGATAGGGGACTGGTAAATAAATGGTGAGACAGAGCACATACAGTATAATTTTTTTTGACGTAAGGATGATGTCATTTAGTTTCCCCACAATTACACATCTCTACCTATACCCCCCCTCCAAAAAAAGAATGAAGATACGCATCTCTGATACAGACTTTGAGCCCTTCAAACCCAGTCATCAGCTTTTTTTTTTTAAGATTTATTTATTTATTTGACAGAGACAGCCAGCGAGAGAGGGAACACAGCAGGGGGAGTGGGAGAGGGAGAAGCAGGCTCCCAGCGGAGGATCCTGATGTGGGGCTCGATCCCAGAACGCTGGGATCACGCCCTGAGGTGAAGGCAGACACTTAACGACTGCGCCACCTAGGGGCCCCCCAGTCATCAGCTTTTACACATTCCTTCTCTAGGCTGAATAGCCACAGTGGCTTTCTTTTCAATTCTTTAAATAAACTTCCCTCCAGTACTCATATCCACCCACCTCAACCTCTAGCCTGGTTAAATCCATCCATCCATCAATCCAAGCTCTAGCCTCAACTCCTCAGATAAACCCACCTTCTTGCAGGCATAGGTCATAACCCTTGGCTGTGTCTTCTCAAAGAATGCTCTTCTTTTTAGAATATAGGTCTGCTGCTGAAACAGAGACCCTGGTGACTTTAATAAGATAGAAATTTATTTTTTGCTTACAATGCAATGTTGCCCTAAGCAGCCCGGGACTAGTCTGGAGTCTCTCTTGATGTTGGGAGCCCTGAATCCTCTACCTTGTTATGTGGACATCTCTAGGTTGTTGCCCTCATCAGCATGCCCTAAGACAATTCGCCACTGTATTCCCATTCCAGTCAGCGGGAGGGAGAAAGAGGAAAGGGAGGGCGTAACCACTCCTGCTAATGGCATGACTCGGGAATTGCGCTTATTACTTTTATTCACCTCTCACTGATCAGAACTTGGTCACGTGGCTGCAACTTACTGCAAAGGAGGCTGGGAAGAGTAGTCTTTATTCTGGCTGCCATATGCCTAGCTTTGAAACTCATCTGTTCCTTATAGATGGAGTGAATGGGTATGGGGACACCTAGTGGTCTCTGTAGCAGTAAATCCAACCCAGATTGCAATGGTACATTAATTAGTATGATTATTTGACTGATATTTATCTACCCCACTAGACTGTAATCTCCACATCTGTTTTCACTCACCATTATGTCTTCATCATCTATTCTAGTACCTGGTACATAGTATGAATGCATGAATACTTGTTGACTGCATGAATGAATACATTGGGTCTCTATCTCCTGTTATCCCATCTCATGCTTGACACTCCACCTAGACCAAATTACTTGTGGTTACCTAGTAATGTATTTATTATCCATTAAAGAAAATCTTTGCTAATCTGATAAGCAAAAATATACTGTTTAAATTTATGATGACTTTTGAGACTACACAAATTTTCACATATTTCATTTATATTTCTTGTTTTGAGATTTAGTGTGACCAATTCTATCAACATCCCTTGAGGTACACTAAGAACCTAACACAGTAGATTTCAGTCAAAGTCCAAATTAAGCAGCACACTCAGGGACTTGCTTGATGGAGGAGAAGAATATAAAACAATGCTGGAATGAGAGCATTCATGCAATTTTATGTCCATGCTGTTTCTCAGACTTGAACTTTCCATAAGGCTTGGGAAGCAAAGAGTTAAAGGTTATATGCTCTCTTTAGAATCTACAGGGATGGTGTGATATTGTGATTTATAATAAGAAATATATTTTTGGTCTGTCCCTATTTCTGGTGCAGAACTCCTAAAACCTTTGAAATTTCCTTAGTGATAAGAACAGCAAAGTTTCTTAATTTCCTAATAAATTTCCATTTAACCACATCTGAGATTATGATAATAAAATGACTTTGGGAAGCACTTAAGGATGGGGCTGGTTGCAGGGGAACCAAAGTTGTGATTGGTTCAGTCCCACCCCCTGACCTCTGGGGAGGGGAAAGTGTCTTGAGGTCAAATCATTTGCCAATGGCTAATAATTAAACCAATCATACCTGTGTAACGAAGCCTCTATAAAAACCCAAAAGGACAGGGTTCCAGGAGCTTCTAGGTTGGTAAACCAGAACACATCTACATATCAGGTCCCAACCTCCACGGGGACAGAAGCTCCTGCATTTGGCACCTCTTGCTATATATCTCTTCATCTGGCTGTTCATTTGTATCCTTTGTAATAAACCAGTAATCTGGTAAGTAAAGGGTTTTCCTGAGTTCTGTGAGCTATTTTAGCAAATTAATTGAACTTGAAGAGAGGGTTGTAGAACTGATTTACAGCCAGTGGGTCAGAAGCACAGGAGTTAACTTGGGCTTTTGATTGGCATCGGAAGGGGGGTGCAGCCTTGTGGGACTGAGATATTAACTTGGGGGAACTGATATTATCTCCGTGTAGATAGTGCCAGAATCGAGTAAAATTTGTGGGACACCAGTGTGCTTGGAAAATTGAATTAATTGCTTGGTGGTGTGGAAAAACACATCTGAGATGTTTTGTTAAATTGCTATTTAAGGAAATACCCATGAATTTTAGTAGCTAGTAAGGATTAATGTTGTATTGATAAATGAGTGAGTATAGTTCAGACTTGGTGAGAATGATGGCCAGCTTACCCACAATCACCCAACTTACTACCACCACCTTGCTTACTGTATACTCAATGATAAGAATATAAAAAGCATAAAATAATATATTTCATATGGACACACTGAATGAAGCTTTATGAAAAAATGGAAATATGTGAGGGTGGTGGCATTTAGATTTTATCACTATTTGAACATTTTTCTTTAATACTGTTGCTAAGGAAGCTAATTCACAGCACCTGTACCATCACCAAAACATAACCACCACCAATAATTCTGTTAGCAATGCCCTTTTAAAAATACATAAGACCTATAAGATATAATTGGTAATAGAGAAAAGTAGCGGGGGCTGTTTTAAATATAAGCAAGCATGTGGCCGGTGTGCGGAAGACGCATTTTCCTGGATAAGATTCAATTTACAATTCTGAAAGCCAAGAAAGGAAGCAATAATTCAAGGCAAAGGAAGTAAAGAGCTTCTATTTCCTTAGTGTTCATGAGCAGGCCTGATATGGACATTACTGCTAATGAGAACAGCATGCTTTCAGACAAAGAGCTCATGCCAGGTTTCCATGTGCAGATAACCCAGGATCAGCAGACCACTAGCAAGGGGGAGCTCAGCTGTTTTCCTCTTGGTATAGTTGGGCATGGCTGCGAGTAGCCTCCGTATCCTCTTGACTATAGATCCTCCGATGTCCGTAACTTTCTTTCTTTCTTTCTTTTTTTTAAAGATTTTATTTATTTATTTGACAGAGATAGAGACAGCCAGCGAGAGAGGGAACACAAGCAGGAGGAGTGGGAGAGGAAGAAGCAGGCTCCTAGCAGAGGAGCCTGATGTGGGGCTCGACCTCGGAACGCCGGGATCACGCCCTGAGCCGAAGGCAGACGCTTAACGACTGAGCCACCCAGGCGCCCCATCGATGTCCGTAACTTTCTGTGAACCATCTCGGTGAGGGGCTTCTCTTGCCTAATGCCAGAATCCTCAACCGGGTTCAATTTTACTCACTTCTCAATTCAAATTACTGAGATTTCAAGTTCAACTCTTGTCTAAGTTTACTCATCTAGATGTTTAGAGGTGTTGAGTGTGCAAAAAAGGAAAAGGAAAGGAAAAAGAAAAAGTACTTGGTAATACAGTTGAGGAGAGAAGAGGTTATTTTGGAGAAATGGAGATTTTGGTGGGTGGGTAGTTTTAGCCACAGGAAGGTACCATGTGAGCGTGTTCATGTGAGTGTGTATGGGGGTGCAGAGAACAGGGGCTAAGAAAAAAGTGTGACGTAACTGCCTCCATTGCAATTTCAGTTAAAGTGGCAGCCCTGGGTAATCATGTGGACCTGGAAGGCTGTAACCTTTAGCTTCCTCCATTTTAGCCCAGTGCGTCCTGACCAGACTGATGCTTTCTGATCCTTCCTTTTCCGTTCTGACAGAGGTCTACCCCTCTGGTATTGGAAGGAAGAAGAGCTAAAAAGACAAAGGAAGGGGAAAACGCTAGATGAGAGCTTAGAGTTTATGGCCCATGGCACCTGGGAACCAGACACTCTTTTGGGGACAGAGCTATAGCAGCAAACCCAAGTATAGAAGAAGGTGGTGGAGTGTGGTAACCAGAGAGTTCGTTGCTAGAAGGCTTCAGGTGCTACTAGAAATGCGCCTAGAATGTGGGGTCCATGGGAGTGATGGGAACTTGATTCAGGGGGTGATACTCACTCCCATGACATCAATTGCATCAGTATGAGGGGCTGCAAATTCAGATTCCTACGGGGGCCTGATAGAGCAGGCTGGGTGTAAGACAACGGGGGAAGCGCGCTATTACGGTGAATGGAAGGGCACACGCATGATTTGAATTTACTGCATGGGAATACTGGCCCAATGTGGTCAGATCTTCTGATTTTTCAAGAGAAGGCATAAATTTGGATTTTATGTTAAAAATGTAATCACAAAATGTTGGCAATTGATTTTAAAAGCCTAAAAGCACCATGCGGGTCATTATTATACCTGTCAAACAACACTTGCCTATCTCACAACCCCTGAAACTCAATCTGTCAAGAAATGGAATGATGTACCGTGCGTCAGGACCGGGGTCGGGTGCGGAGAGCCCCTTATCCCGGGGAACGGGGCGTGGCCGGAAAGGGGGCCACTCCCTCGCCCGTCACGCAGCGCACGTTCGCACGTTCGTGGCGAACCTGGCGCTAAACCGTTCGCAGACCTGCTTCTGGGTCGGGGTTTCGTACATAGCAGAGAAGCTCCCTCGCTGCGGTCTATTGAAAGCCAGCCCTTGACACAAGGGTTTGTTTAAAAAAAAAAAAAAAAAAAGTTAAAAAAAATTAAAAAAAAAAAGAAAAAAAAATGGAATGATGCCACCGACTGCCGGGAAACTCAAGCTAGAAAGGTAGGCATGAGCCCTGATTCCTCCCTTTCCCTTACTCTCCGTATCCATTAGGTGACCTATCTATGTGGGTTCAACCTTCTGAACTCTTTTACTAGTTACCCCAGTCTATGTCCTTACTCTTTGTTTAGGTTTTCACAATTTCTTTCCACATTTCAAATATACCAGTGACCTGTCTAAATAAAAACTGAAACAATTGCCTTGTCCCCTCAAATTTCATTTTGCCTCACTTCCTGTAGGATAAAATCAATGTGTTTTGGCATGGCACACATTTAGTCTCCTATTCTGACTCCCGTCTACGCCTTCAGCCTCCTTCTTTCTATGCCTTCCTCCTATTCTATGCTCAGATGGTAAATGCCTGTAGTTCCCTAAGGGTCATGCTGTTCTATTCCTCTCTACTTTTGCTCTTCTGCTCCTCTTACCTACAGTGAAGAGCTTGCCTTGCCTTTTTGTACCAGGGTGTATTCTGTTCTAAGAAACACAAAACCCGACTCGAACTGGCTTAAATGATAAGATTTATTGCCTTACGTAAATAGTAGGGCAGGCCTCAGGGTTGGTCTGGTTCAGTGGCCCAGTGATGTCACAAAGAACCCATGTTTCTCCTTTTCCATGTTCTATTATGTCATCTTTGTTCCAAGGCTGACATTACAAGATAGCTGCTGCTTCCTGACGGCGGGGAGAGGAGCACATGGTTTCCAGAGTCTCTCAAAAGTGCAAGAAAACCTCTTTTCTAGAATCCTTCAATTAGTGTTTCCCTCAATCTCATTAGCTGACACTGGGTTAAAGTAGCTATGGCTGGAAGAGAGATTATATGGTTCAGATTAGGTAGCCTGACCTCACCTTAGAAGAGTGCCTCACCTTCAGAGGGGTGTGTCATCTTAAGAGGGGTGGAACTGGGGTCTTCAGAAGTACATGGGCTTCACTGGGTACATGTGGATACTCAGTCTGAAATTGGGATGGTGTCTGAAATGGGATTAGATGCGAGGAAGGAAATTATAATATTCTCAGTACTTTTTTTTTTAAGGCTTGAAGTTTTAGGATTATGTTTTTATTGAACTATAATTGAATTATATTATTTTAGGTGTATGATATAATAATTCATATCTGCATATATTGCAAAATGATCACAGTAAGTCTGGTTAGCATCTATCATCATAGTTAGAATTCTTTTCCTTGTGATGAGAACTTTAAAGACTTACTCTTAGCAACTTCCAAATATGTAAGGTAGTAGTAGTATTTTTTTCCCCCAAATAATAAAAGCTGACATTTATTGAACATGTGCTATATTCCAGGCATTATACTAGGTACTTTACTTAATTTATATTTATTTTATTAAATTTAATTTCAAGTTAGTTAACATATCGTGTAGTATTGGTTGCTGGAGTAGAATTTAGTGATTCATCACTTACATATAATACCCAGTGCTCATCCCAACAAGTGCCCTCCTTAATGCCCATCACCCATTTAGCCCATCCTCCCACGCACCTCCCCTCCAGCAACCCTCAGTTTATTCTCTATAGTTAAGAGTCTCTTATGGTTTGCCTCCCTCTCTGTTTTTATTTTATTTTTTTCCCTTCTCTTTCCCTATGTTCGTTCATCTGTTTTGTTTCTTAAATTCTACATAGGAGTGAAATTATATGACATTTGTCTTTCTCTGACTTATCTCACTTAGTATAATACACTCTAGTTCCATCTACATCATTGTAAATGGCAAGATTTCATTCTTTTTCATGGCTGAATAGTATTCCATTGTATATGTATAAACACCACATTTTTATTCATTCATAAGTTGATGGTATAATGTAGTATTATTGACTATAGTCAACATACTGTACATTACATCCCCAGGACTTATTTTATAACTGGAAGTTTATACCTTTTGACTCCTTTCACTAATTTTGGCCACCCCTACCTCTCACCTCTGATAACTATCAATTCGTTCTCTGTATCTATGAGCTTGACTTTTTCTAGAGTCCACATTTAAGTGAGATAGTATGCTATTTGTGTTTCTCTATCTGGCTTATTTCTTAGCATAATACCCTGAAGTACCAGCCATTCTGTTACAAATGGCAGGATTTCCTTCTTTTAATGGCTGACCAAAAAAATTTTATATATGTAAACCATATATACCTACCACATCTTCTTTACCCATTGATGTACCCTTAGGTTGTTTTCATATCTTGGCTATTGTAAATAATGATGCATTGAACATGGGGTGTTCTTATCTTTTCAAATTAGTGTTTTCATTTTCTTTTTTTTTCCTAAGATTTTATTTATTTATTTGAGAGAGAGTGAGCACGAGAGAGAGCGCAAACGAGCATGAGTGGGCTAGGGGGAAGAGCAGAGGGAGAAGCAGGCTCCACACCAAGCAGGGAGCCATGGTGGGGCTCGATCCCAGGACCCTGGGATCATGACCTGAGCTGAAGGCAGATGCTTCACTGACTGAGCCACCCAGATGCCTCTGTGTTTTCATTTTTTTTCTTTTCTTTTTTTTTAAGATTTTATTTTTAAAAGATTTTATTTATTTGACACAGACACAGCCAGTGAGAGAGACAGCCAGTGAGAGAGAGACAAGCAGAGGGAGTGGGAGAGGAAGAAGCAGGCTCCCAGCAGAGGAGCCTGATATGGGGCTCGATCCCAGAATGCTGGGATCACGCCCTGAGCTGAAGGCAGATGCTTAATGACTGAGCCACCCAGGCGCCCCTTTTTTAAGATTTTATTTATTTATTTGACAGAGAGACAGCCAGCGAGAGAAGGAACACAAGCAGGGGGAGTAGGAGAGGAAGAAGCAGGCTTCCCAGCAGAGCAGGGAGCCTGATGCGGGGCTTGATCCCAGGACCCTGGGATCATGCCCTGAGCCGAATGCAGGCGCTTAACGATTGAGCCACCCAGGTGCCCCATATGTTTTCATTTTCTTCAGATGAATACCCGGAAGTGGAATTGCTGGGTCAAATGTAGTTCTATTCTTAATTTTTGGAGGAAACTCCCTACTGTTTTCCATAGTAGCTGTGCCAGTTGATATTCCCACTCACAATGCACGAATTTCCCATTTCTCCACATCCTTGTGAACACTTCTTATTTCTAGTCTTTTCAATGGCAACCATTCTAAGAGGTGTGAGGTGGTATCTTGTTATGGCTTTGATTTGCATTTTCTTGATGATGAGTGATGCTGAGTATCTTTTCATGTAATCGGTATTTCTTTTTAATCTTCCTTTATTTTACAAGTGTTTATTGAGCACTTACTATGTGTCAGGCACTCTTTCTAGGCACTTGAAATTCAACATTGAACACAACAAAGAACTTGCTTTCACTGAGAACAGGTAGAAATTAAACAAGTAAATTAATTTATAAGCAAGATAACATGAGTTTGAAAGGAGGAGTTTATAGACTAGTAGATTTAGGACCTGTAATGAGTGAGATGTATTGAGGTTCCCTAGGCAGCAGGTTTATGACTCAGTAAGTGTGAACAAAGTGTTCGTTTTGCTGAGTAAGGTTTGATTAGCTATTATCTTGTAGAGCAGGAATGAAGGGATTTTTTAGTGAAACTGTGGGGGTGAAGCTGAGAAGATTTTATATTTAGTTTTATCTTTATGTGAAGACAGAAAAGAAGAAAAAATGAAGTGACTGTTACGAGAAGGAAAAAAAAGATATTTAAGAAGCATTTTTTTTTTAGGGGGAGGGTTTACTTTATGTTACATAGTAGAGCCTACACCTTTATTTCTTTATATTTTATTTCTTTCTTTTTAAAGATTTTATTTATTTATTTTAGAGAGAGAGTGTGAACAGGGGGAGGGGCAGGTGGAGAGGGAGAGAAAGAATCACAGTCAGACTCTGTGCTGAGCATGCAGCCAGACACGGGGTTTGATCTCACAACCATGAGATCATGACCTGAGCTGAAGCCAAGAGTCAGATGCTTCACCGACTGAACCACTCAGGCAACCCTACCTTTATTTCTTTCAAAAACCCTGGGTAAAATCTACATTCCATGAACAGGCACTTCACCAAAGAGTATAACTTAATGGCAACATGAAACACAAAAAAGTGCTCTATATCGTCAGGAAAATGGAAATTAAAACCAGAATGAGGCACTGCAATACCTCTACCAGAATGGGTCAAATGAAAAGACCGGGGCGGGGGTGGGGGGAGACGTGGAGCAATCGGAATTGTGCCTGTATTGCTGGTGGGAGTGTATATTGGTAGAACACGTTTAAAGCCTACCCTGTATCATTATAGCCCAGCAATTCTACTCCTGGGTATTTAACCCAACGAGAATAAACAGTGTGCACCAAAAGACATGTGAAAGAATGTTCATTGCAAACTTACAATAGTCCCAAACTGCAAAGAATCCAAATACTCATCAACAGCTGAATGGAAAAATTAATTATAACATTAATATTACAAATACATATTCATACACTGGAGTACCCCACAGTAATAAAAAAACTACTTGTAACAACATAGGTGAATCTCACAGACATAAACATGAGTGAAAGAAGACACACAAGTTAAATGAACTTCAGGAATAAACAAGAAATCTAATCTGTGGTGATAGAAGTCAGAATATTGGGTTTCTTTTTTTTTAAAGATTTTATTTATTTATTCGACAGAGATAGAGACAGCCAGCAAGAGAGGGAACACAAGCAGGGGGAGTGGGAGAGGAAGAAGCAGGCTCATAGCAGAGGAGCCTGATGTGGGGCTCGATCCCACAATGCCGGGATCACGCCCTGAGCCGAAGGCAGACGCCCAATTCTGTGCCACCCAGGCACCCCAGAATATTGGGTTTCTTTTTTGAGGGGGGAAATGAGAAACTAGGATGTATGAAGAAGCCTTTTGGGGTGTTGAAATTGTTCTGTATTGTGAACTGCATAGTGTTCCTAAGGGAGTAAACATATAAAATCTTTTGAGCCACACAATTAAGATATGTGCCCTTTGAAATATCTAAGTCATAACAGTAATTCATTCTAAAAAATTCTACTTTGCACATCAATACCTTCTTAATTAAATTTGTGTCTGTGCTTTTGATTACATACTTCTGAGACTAAGCAGATGAAGCCTAATAAGGCAGAGTCACATGTGTGTTTTATACATAATTATAATAAAATTACCTTTCCAGGTTTATCTCTAGCACTTCCCGACATATACTACATTCCAGCCAAATTGGATTACTCATTCTTCCTTGAACATCCTATCCTTTCCACTTTGTCTTTGCTCATGTTCTCTGTATATTAATTTTTCTAAGTTAAATCACATTTTAAAGGAACCAAAAGAGCTTTCTTTTGAAAGGAATCAAATCCTGTTAGACCTTTTGCAAAATGAAGAATCTCAAAACCTTATTATACCATTTATTTCTTTGAAAAAACTCAGATTTTCATATATTGAGCTTATATAAAATATGACTCACATGATCCAGAAATATTCACTAATAATAGCTGATAAAAGTTATTAGCAATGATGAAAACAGCTAAAAACAATAATTCCGTGAGTCAGTGTAAGGTAGAGGAATGAACATAGTCTTTGATGTCAGTCAGATGGGTAAGATGTTGATTTGTTTTTGCTACTTGTAGATGTGAACTCACCTAGGTCAGTTAGGTTCTTTTTGATAAATAGCAGTAGCTTCTAAAAAATTAATGGTAGTAATGGTTCTATGTCTCCTTTCAACTTTCTGTCAGTTTACAATGATAGCAACTTTTAGACCAATTTTAATCACACACATAAAGGCCAGTTACTATGTTGTAAGGACACCCTAGCAGCTCTGTGGAGAGGCTTACATGGTGAGGAACAGAGGCATCCTACAACAGCCTTGTGAATGAACCATCTTGGAAAATGCTCCTTCAGCTCTGGTCAAGCCTTCAGATAACTGAAGCCCAGGCTGTCCTCTTGACCCCAACCTCATGAGAAATTGAGCCAGAACCTCCCAGCTAAGCTTCTCCTGGATTCATGACCCATAGAAGAAATTAATATATACAATGTATTTTAAAGCTGCTAAGTTTTGGGGTCATTTATTACTCAGTAATAGGTAACTAAAACAGCTAGACTGATATTGCACTGAAAAGATATCTAGTAATCTCTTTTGACCATATATAAGTCTTGGACACTAGAACTAGATTCCTTAACTTTTGGGGTGATATATATATATATATATATATATATATATATATATATACCAAATTTTATAATCTCTTTAAAATCAACACATTGAAATATATTTCTTAGGAAATTTTTTTTTATTTAAGTAAATGATTGACTTTAATTTTTAATAGATGCCTGCCTGGGCAAGTTGGTTATTTGCAAATGTAAGGTTGATGTAGGTTTAGTTAACTATTAGGAAGAATTTTAGGAAAGATGTAGCTTTGTTGAATATAAGATATAAAAACAGTTAAGCATTTATATTGACTGAGACTGGGATAATTTTGGCAATCTGAACCATCCATGTGGCCTTCTGACATTTTTGATGACACATACTCTTGGCTACAAAGCAGTCCTATAGAAGGAGTGTGGTGTGCCAGTAAAGAGCACAGATGTGGGAGCCAGAGCCCCTGGTTTTGAAGCCCACCAGTGCCACTTACAAACTGTAACTTTGGGAAGCTTATTTCACCTTCTTTGCTTTGGTCCCCACCTGTAAAAAAGGTATGATATTCAAGGTACCAAATCATCAGATTTTTGTGAAAATTAAATCAGTCGATGTATGTAAAGCACCCAGGACAGTGTGTTGCATGAGTATAAAACATACCATATGTGGTAGGCAGATGACTCCCCCAAAGATGTTCACACCCCAATCATTGGACGCGATGAGTAAGTTACATTACATGGCAAGAGGGTCTTTGAAGGTATAATCAAGGGGTCAGACTGTAAAATAGGGGAAATTAACCTGGATTGTCCATGTGGGTCCAAACTAATTACATGAGCCCTTAAAAGCAAAGGACTTTCTCTGGCTGGAGGCAGAGGACATGCAGAGAATGAGAGGTCAGAGCATTCCCAGGCACGAGAAGGACTAGTGCTCCTGGATTGTTGATCCTGAGAGGTAAGGGCCAGGTGACCATGTACAAGAGCTGGAGAGAGGCCTCTAGAAGCTAAAAGACAACACTGGCTGACAGCTAGAAAGGAAACAGGAACCTGAATAAGCTTGGAAGCAGATTTGCCCCCAGAATTTACAGATGAGAGCACAGGTTGACAGCTTGATTTTAACCTTGTGAGACTAGAGGAAGGGAACAGTTGAGCTCACCAGACTTCTGACTTCCAGAACTGAGAGGGGATAAATTTGTGCTATATGAGCAATGGACTTCTTTATATTAAACAACTGAGATTTGGGGATTGTTTGTAACCACATCCTAGCTTACTATAACTAATAGAGCAGTTCTGTAAATATAAATAGTTATGAATTGGGAGAAAAATAATGCATGCCCCCAAAAGCCATCTACTTTTTTCTTCCTATGAAAACATACCCATGAAAACAAAAACAAATGAAAATGAAAGTGTGTGGGAAAGGTCCTTGGCAGAAATAGATGGAAATCAGTCAGTATGTGTCCATTATTTCAATTCTTTAAACATATACTGAATATCTGAAAAAAATGAGTTGGGCAGCACTGGATAGAGAAAGACATTGAGTAGACCCTACTCTTTTTTTTTTTTTTAAAGATTTATTTACTTGAGAGAGAGAAAGAGAGAGAGACAGAGTGCATGGAGGGGGAAGCGCAGAGGGAGAAGGAGAGAAAGAATCTCAAGTACACTCCTGGCTGAGCCTGGAGTGTGAGGTCATGACCTGATCTGAAATCAAGAGATGGACACTTAGCTGACTGGGCAACCCAGGTGCCTCATGTAGTCCCTACTCTTGATGAGCTTGTGGCTGATGGGGAGGTTTAAAGGCAAGAGTAAACTGATATCTGGGCTATGTAGAAATGACAGTGGCATCAAACCCGTAACGGAGCGCTGGATTTTGTGATGCCAATCACTTGCTCTATCAGTATTCAGACAAGAGAAACTGTTCAGGGCTGGTGGTGTTGCAAAGATTCATGGAGAAAATACAGAGGTATATACATAACGAATGTGCTCTTGGCTCCTCCTTGCTGTTTCTACTTCTCTCTCTTCTCTGTTTTCATTTCTGGGTTTAATATTCATATCATCACAGAATTATAAAGTCATAAAGGAACTTTGAGATTATCTAGTTACAGATAAGGAAACAGTAAGTGTATAATTATAGCTAACTTCAGTAGGCACATAGTGAAAAATATCCATCATTTGGTGGTCAATAATGTGATAATATAGGGGTACCTGGGTAGCTCAGTTGGTTAAACAACATCCGACTCTTGATCTCAGCTCAGGTCTTGATCTCAAGGTTGTGAGTTCAAGCCCTGCATTGGACTCTATGCTGGGCATGGAGCCTACTTAAAAAAAAAGTGATAATATAATTAATACTAATAATGTATTTATTGATTAATAATTATAAAAAATGTATTGTTGATTGGTGGTTTCAGTCCAATAAATCATCAGTTTTTAAGTATTTTCTGTCCCAAAAGTTGTGAGGGAGGATGAAGGCATGTATGTCATGCATTCATGGGCTTGCCTAGTAAACACCCATAACATTCTTCATTTGACCATGTCAGAACTTTCTGTTCTCCTCGAGCCTGACCCAAATCTCATATATGACTCAAAGTCACTGGAGGTCCCAGTAGGAAACAAATGGCACTCTGAAACTGACTAATTTGTGGAGAGTTTAATAGGATTATTTACAAAGATAAGTGCAAGATTTAAGGAAGCCAATGGAGGATAGGGTACCCCGGAGCTAGTGACAGCAGGGAGGCTATTACCACCTTTATCCTGAAGACACAACAGGAAGGGATGGTCACCAGAACACCGAGAAGGTAGTTACATGGAGACCTGACCTGGCAGCCTCTGTGGTCTCTGGTACAAGTACGTAGCCAACCGGTGGTATCTGATAGGGAAGGAGCTGTGGGAAAAACACCCAACCTCGACCTCCCCCATGCCCTGATCTGTCAAGGTCTCCCCCTGGTGAATCCCAACCTGATTTGGAAGCAAGGGTCTTATTAACTTTGTTCATCAACTCAGCCTCCCAAGCTCAGAGAAGGATAAATGTTGGAGGTCAAACAAGATATCCAGTATAACTTCTCTTGATACAAAGATACTATTCTGAAAAGATTAAGACTTCCTAAGTTTGGATGTTTCAAGTTCTTTCTTCAATTCTTTGGATATTTGTCCATCCTTTTCTCTTTCATTCTTATCTTGCAGGAAGTGTCTTTTTTTCCAAAGCTAAAATAATTCCATTTCTCTCACCTGTACTACTTCTTACATTGTATGGGAGATGGGAAGGTAAATAGTTGCTGCAGAAATTTTCAGTGTTCTTCCAGTAAATCCTAACACTCAAGTATGCCGGAATGTAAAGCAGATATCATTATTGGGACAAATTTGGATATGTTCTAATTTATTTAAATAGCAAATCATCAGCCCACTTTAGTATTCTCACTGTTATCTTAACAAATTATCTGTAGTGCTCATCACAAGTGATTGTGACACGAGATTGAGATTGGTGGCCTCCAGCAGTGATTTAGAGGAGAGTGATAGTCTGAGGAGACCTGTATTTTAGAGCAGTTGCTGGCCATGTTAGGATGGATTAAAGATCAGTAAGTTGGAGGGGCGCCTAAGTGGCTCAGTCAGTTAGGCATCCACCTCTTGGTTTTGGCTCAAGTCATGATCTCAGAGTTGTGGGATTGAGCCCTGAGTCTGCTTGTCCCTCTGCCCCTGCTCTTCTCTCTCTCTCTCTCATAAATAAATAAAATCTAAAAGAAAAAACACACAAAACATCAGCAAGTTGGAGGTAGGGCAATCTGAGGATACTTTTGGTCATCCAGGTGAAGGCGATGGCAGTGGGGGTGAAGTGAGGGGTAGAATATGGAGATTTCAAAGAGGTACAAGGGTAGACCTGAGGAAGTGAAGGATGGGAGTGAGTGCAGGATGACTCCTAGGTTTTTAGGGGATGTGGCTGAGTGGGCAGTGTGTTAACTTAGTTATCAGCCAGATAGTTGGATGCTTTGAGCTACAAGGAACAAAAAGCCCAGTTAAGAGTGGCTTAAGCCATTTCCCAGCCAGTGTGCCTAGAGACAATATTGTGCAGCAGGTTGGTTGCAGCTGCTTTGAGATATTGATCTCCTTAGACCCTGGGGCAACCAGATAAGAGCCTGGGGTGCCCTGGAGCCCCTGGGAGCTACCCATGAACATCCTCAACTGCTTACCCCAGTGTGTCACGTAAATACCAGTTTTTTACGATGTGCTATAAAATGAAAAAGTTCACTTGGCTTGAACAATAAGCCATGTAAATTCTGGTTGAATTTAGATCTAAGATCGATTAATTCAGTAGCAAAACACAGTTGTCAGGAACCCAGATGATCTCCATCTTTACATTCTGCCTTCATATCAGCTTTCATCTTCATGCTTGTTCCAGATGGTTCCTGGGTATAGGTCAGTTTCCTGTCCCTCAATTTGGACTTTTCTGATGTTGTTCATGATTGAATTCAGGTAATGAATTTTGGTAGGAATGTATCCCCCCAACCCCTTCCCCCCAGTGAAAGGAAATTTTCCTCAGAAGCTCCCCATGAGACTCGCCTTATGTCCCCTTGGCCAGAACTTAGTCACACATCCACTGCCAGACCAGTCCTGGCAAAGCGGAATGAGATCACCATGACTGCTTGCCAAACCAAATGTGTGGTTACACCTTCTTCATCTTGTGCTTGGGGTCCTCTCTGCATTATAAGTCAGATTCTCATTCCCGCACCTTAAAGCCCTTCAATGCTTTCCCCATTTGCAAAGCCAAAAGTTTTGGTCTGACATCTGTGTTACTGAAATCTTTTCTGTCGCTATTCTTCATACTCAATGTTCTAGTCATTGTGAGCTTTTTTTCTCTTCTTTTTTTAAACTTTTGATGTAACTCTTTTCTTTCTTTTTTTGGTATTGGTGTATTTTCTTTATTTTCTCTTATCTTTAATTGAAGTATAGTTGACATATTAGTTTCAGGTGTACAACATAGTGATTCAGCAATTATATACATTACAAAATGCTCACCACAATAAATGTGCCATCTGTCACCACCAAAGTTATTATAATATTATTGACTCTATTCCCTATGCTGTACTATTCATCCTTGTGACTTGCTTATTTCATAACTAGAAATTTAAAAAAGTTTTTATTCATATTCCAGTTAGTTAACATACAGTGTAATATTAGTTTCAGGTGTACAATTTAGTGATTCAACACTTCCATACAACACCCGGTGCTCATCACAAGTACACCACTTAACCCCATCACCTATTTAACCCATCCCCCCACCTACCTCCCCTCTGGTAACCATCAGCTCGTTCTCTCTATATAACTGGGACTTTGTACCTCTTAATCCCCTTCACGTATTTTGCCTGTCTTTCCATCTATTTCTCCTCTGGCAATTACTAGTTCTTTGTATTTATGGGTCTATTTCTCTTTTTGTTGCTGTTGTATTTTGTTTGTTCATTTGGTTTTTTAGATTCCACATATAAATGAAATCATATGGTATTTGTCTTTCTCTGTCTTACTTATTTCACTTAGCATAATACCTTCTAGGTCCGTCCATGTTGTCATGAATGACAAGATTTCATTCTTTTCTATGACTGAGTAATATTCCTCTACATGTGTGTACGTGCGTGTGTGTGTGGGGGGTGTGTGCAGAGTTTGCTTCCATATCTTGGCTATTGTAGATAATGCTGCAGTAAACTTGAGTGCATATATCTTTTCAAAGTGTGTTCTTTTCCCTGGGTAAATACCCAGAAGTAGAATTACTGGATTGTATTGCATCTTTAGTTTTTGAGAAACATCCATACTACTTTCCATAGTGGCGACACCAATTTATGTTCCCAACAGTGCACAGAGGTTCTCTTTTCTCTACATCCTTGTCAACATGCATTATTTCTTGTCTTTTCCATCCTAGATATTCTAACTGGTATGAGGTGATATCTCATATCTCTTGTGGTTTTGATTTGCCTTTTTCTGAGAATTAGTGACATTATTTCTTGTCTTTTCCATCCTAGATATTCTAACTGGTATGAGGTGATATCTCATATCTCTTGTGGTTTTGATTTGCCTTTTTCTGATAATTAGTGACATTGAACATCTCTTCATGTGTCTGGCCATCTATTTGCTATGGCTAGAAACATCCATACTACTTTCCATAGTGGCGACACCAGTTTATGTTCCCAACAGTGCACAAAGGTTCTCTTTTCTCTACATCCTTGTCAACATGCATTATTTCTTGTCTTTTCCATCCTAGATATTCTAACTGGTATGAGGTGATATCTCATATTTCTTGTGGTTTTGATTTGCCTTTTTCTGATAATTAGTGACATTATTGACATTATTTCTTGTCTTTTCCATCCTAGATATTCTAACTGGTATGAGGTGATATCTCATATCTCTTGTGGTTTTGATTTGCCTTTTTCTGATAATTAGTGACATTGAACATCTTTTCATGTGTCTGGCCATCTGCATGTCTTCTTTGGAAAAATATATATTAAGGTCTTCTGTCCATTTCAAAATCAGATTGTTTTTTTGGTGTTGAACTCATGGTTGCATGAGTTCTTTATATATTTTGGATATTAACCTCTTACTTGATATGCCATTTGCGAGTATCTTCTCCCATTTAGTGGGTTGTGTTTTCATTTTGTTGATGGTTTCCTTCACTGTGCAAAAGCTTTTCAGTTTAATGTAGTCTTAATTGTTAATTTTTGCTTTTTCTCTCTTCCCTGGGAAGACATATCCAGAAAAATATTGTTTTGTTTTTTTAAAGATTTTTTAAAATTTATTTATTTGACAGAGACAGGCAGCGAGAGAGGGAACACAAGCAGGGGGAGTGGGAGAGGAAGAAGCAGGCTCCTAGTGGAGAAGCCTGATGTGGGGCTCGATCCCAGAATGCTGGGATCACGCCCTGAGCCGAAGGCAGATGCTTAACGACTGTGCCACCCAGGCGCCCCCAGAAAAATATTGTTAAGGTTGATATCTAAGAGATTACTGCCTATGTTTTCTTTTGCAAGTGTTATGGTTTCAGGTCTAACATTTAGGTCTTTAATTCATTTTGAGTTTATTTTTGTGTATGGTGTAAGATAGTGGTCCAGTTTCATTCTTTTGCATGGAGCTGTCCAGTTTTCCCAGCACCATTTATTGAGGAGCCTGTCTTTTTCCCATTGTATATTTTGTCTCCTCTATCATAAATTAACTGACCATATGAATGTGGGTTTATTTCTGGGCTCATAATTCTATTCCATTGATTTATGCATCTATTTTTGTGCTAGGCATACTATTTTGATTACTATAGCTTTGTAGGATGGTTCAAAATCTGGGACTGTGATACCCCCTACTTTGTTCTTTTTATCAAGATTGTTTCGGCTATTCAGGGTCTTCGGTATTTTCATACGTATTTCAGAATTTTTTGTGCTAGTTCTTCGAAAAGTATTATTGTTATTTTGATAGGGATTGAATTGTATCTGTAGATTGCTTTGGATAGTATGGATATTTTAATAACATTAATTCTTCCAATCCATAGCATGGTATATCTTTTCATTTGTGTTGTCTTCAATTTCTTTCATTAATCTCTTATACTTTTCAGAGTATAGGTCTTTTACCTCTTTCACCACATTTTTAAAACTTTGGTTAAATTTATTCCTAGGTATTTATTCTTTTTGATGTAATTGTAAATGGGATTGTTTTCTTTTTTTTTCTTTAAGATTTTATTTATTTATTCGACAGAGTTAGACACAGCCAGTGAGAGAGGGAACACAAGCAGGGGGAGTGGGAGAGGAAGAAGCAGGCTCATAGCGGAAGAGCCTGATGTGGGGCTCAATCCCATAATGCCAGGATCACGCCCTGAGCCGAAGGCAGACGCTCAACCGCTGTGCCACCCAGGCGCCCCAATGGGATTGTTTTCTTAATTTCTTTTTCTGCTATTTCATTAGTACTGTATAGAAATACAACAGATTTCTGTAAGTTGATTTTTGTATCCTGCAACTTTACTGAATTAATTTATTGGTTCTAATCCTTTTTTTTTTATAGAGTCTTTAGGGTTTTCTATATATAGTAGCATGTCATCTGCAAATAGTGACAGTTTTACTTCTTCCTTAGCAATTTGGATGCCTTTTATTTCTTTTTCTTGTCTATTTGCTATGGCTAGGACTACCAGTACTATGTTGAATAAAAGTGGTGAGACTAGGTATCCTTGTCTTTTTCCTGATCGTAGGGAAAATACTTTTAGTTTCTCACCATTGAATATGATATTAGCTGTGGGTTTGTCATATATGGCCTTTATTATGTTGAAGCATGTTCCCTCTATATCTACTTTGTTGAGAGTTTTTATCACGAATCAATATTGAATTTTGTCAAATCTTTTTCTGCATGTTTGAGACAGTCATATAATTTTTATCTTTCATTTTGTTAATGTGATGTATCACATTGATTGATTTGTATATTTTAAACCATCCTTGTATCCCTGGAATAAATTTCACTTGATCTTGGTGAACTACCTTTTTAATGTATTTTTGATTTGGTTTGCTAATATTTTGTTGTGTTTTTTTGCATCTATGTTCATCAGGGATACTGGTCTATAATTTTCCCTTTTTTTTTGCAGTGTTTGTCTGGTTTGGGTTTCAGGGTAATGCTGGGTTCATAGAATGAACTTGAAAGCATTCCTTCCTCTTCTAGTTTTTTGGAATAGTTTGAGGACAGGAATTAACTATTCTTTAAATATTTGGTAGGATTCACCTGTGAATCCCTCTGGTCCTGGACCTTTGTTTGTTTGGAGTTTTGTTTCCTGATATAATTTTATCACTAATTATTTGGTCTGTTCAGATTTTCTATTTTTTTTCTGATTCAGTGTTGGAAGATTGTATGTTTCTTTGAAATAATCATTTTCTTATAGGTTTTCCATTTTTTCTGGCATATTTTTCATGGTAGTCTTTTATAATCCTTTATATTTCTATGTTTTCAATTGTAACTTCTTTTTCATTTTTTATTTTTTTATTTGAGTGCTCTATTTTTCTTTTCTTTTTTTTAAAAGATTTTATTTATTTATTTATTTGTCAGAGAGAGAGAGCACAAGCAGGGGGAGCGGCAGGCAGAGGGAGAGGAGGAGGGAGTGACAGGCAAAGGGAGAGGGAGAAGCAGGCAGAGGGAGAGGGAGAAGCATGCTCCCTGCTGAGCAGGGGCTCGATCCCAGGACCCTGGGATTATGACCTGAGTCGAAGGCAGTCGCTTAACCAACTGAGTCACCCAGGCACCCTGCAGGAGTCACTTTGGATGGGATCTTGTCCTGGCTGTTGCTGCCCACAGGGTATGGTGATGTGGGATCTTCTTTGGAGGGGCATGGATGTGGTAGTGGGTGGATTGGATGGAATGTGTCTGTAGGAGAGTGTCAGGGTGGGGCTGGAGTCCTAGTAAGGTAGATGAAGAATGTTAGAACTGGCTCCCCAAAACCTCTAGCCATGTAAGCTGGGAGACGGCAAAAAAAAAAAAAAAAAAAAAAAAGTAGTGCTGGCCAGCTCTTTTGTTCCCAGAGAAATGTGTGGATCCCTGCTTCTCTGGCACACTAACAAAATTAGTAAATCATCTTTTCAAACTGTTTTGTGCTGTGTCTCTGGCCAATTTATTTAGTGTGCCGGTCCTTAAGGACAGAGACTCAGTTTCCTGAGCCATAGTGGACTTTTCTTTTCTCTAGCTCTCTTTTTTTTAAAGATTTTATTTATTTATCTGACACAGAGAGAGAGAGAGAGAGAGAGAGAAACGGAGAGGGAGAGAGAACAAGCAGGGGGAGCAGCAGAGGGAGGGGGAAAAGCAGGCCCTCCACTGAGCAGAGAGTCCAATGTGGGGCTTCATCCCAGGACCTGGGATCATGACCTGAGCCAAAGACAGATGCTTAACTGACTGAGCCACCCAGGCAACCCCTTTGTGGACTTTTCAAAGCTGGACATTATGTGGACTTGCCTTCCCAGTGTGGGTTCTTAGGGCCAGGGGGGCCTTGTGTGGGGTCTGATCTCCTCTCTCCTCTGTGCTTGTGATGTCCTTCCCATTTGTGGTTGGTTAGTCATGCTGCGGGTCTGATTCCTGATTTCATCTCTGCCCCTCCCACCCTTTTTGATGTGGGCTTCTCTCTAGGACCAGCTGTGGAGTATCTTCTCTGACAGTCTCAGATCATTTTCAGAGTAAGTTACAATACATGTAGTTATTTCCTCAGTGTGTCCATGGGAGGACGGGAGCTCAGGACCCTCCTACTCTGCCATCTTCCTCTGAGATCTCTCCCGTGGTAAGCTTTTGAATGTTCTTTTGAAGAACTATTCTCTCTTAAATCTCTAGTTCATATGACATTCTATTGTTCAAAACACCCTCTACCCTCCCCCCCCTTTGCCTCTCTATGTCCTTTCTCAATTTTCACGTCTTGGCTTAAACTTCACTACCTATGGGAACACTGAAGCCCAATTCGGGCTGTTACATCACAACAATTCACTCTTAAACAATCTTTGCTTGTTGAACAACTAGACAATAAGCTCTTTGAGAAAGAGGGAACACATCTAGGGTGTTTCTTGCAATGAGGTACTTAATAAATTGTTGTACCGAGACTGACCAACTAAATGAATATGTTCAAATCCCTTGGGACCCTTGATCTTGGACTTCCCAGCCTCTGGAACTGTGAGAAATAAATTTCAGTTGTTTAAAAGCTTTAGATGGTATCATCTAAACACTACCAATATCTTAGTTCCTGACAATGAGATGTGTGTGTAAGTAAAGACAGAGCAATATTTTTATGTATCTTCTCAATTTTTTCTAACAAATGATGAAACTGAGACTTATGGAGTTTTAGGATCCCCTTTCCCCCCAAAAAAGTTGCATCTTCTGATTTCTACTGCCACCCCCCTCACAACGTTTGTCTTAACTCTTGCGGTTGGGAAGTTTTATCTAAACACATTTCTTCACTACTTTTTAGAAATTATAGTAAGACTCTGGTTGGGTCATCAGATTCTTCTTTTTTTTTTTTAACAATAATATTTTTTTTATTATATTATGTTAGTCACCATACAGTACATCCCTGGTTTCTGATGGAAAGTTCGATGATTCATTAGTTGCATATAACACCCAGTGCACCATGCAATACGTGCCCTCCTTACTACCCATCACCAGTCTATCCCATTCCCCCACCCCCCTCCCCTCTGAAGCCCTCAGTTTGTTTCTCAGAGTCCATAGTCTCTCATGCTTCATTCCCCCTTCTGATTACCCCCCCTTTCTTTATCCCTTTCTTCCCCTACCGATCTTCCTAGTTCTTATGTTCCATAGATGAGAGAAATCATATGATAATTGTCTTTCTCTGCTTGACTTATTTCACTTAGCATTATCTCCTCCAGTGCCGTCCATGTTGCAGCAAATGTTGAGAACTCGTTCTTTCTGTTAGCTGAGTAATATTCCATTGTATATATGGACCACAACTTCTTAATCCAGTCATCTGTTGAAGGGCATCTCGGTTCCTTCCACGATTTAGCTATTGTGGACAACGCTGCTATGAACATTGGGGTGCATATGGCCCTTCTCTTCACTACGTCTGTATCTTTGGGGTAAATACCCAGTAGTGCAATGACTGGATCATAGGGTAGCTCAATTTTTAACTTTTTAAGGGACCTCCACACTGTTTTCCAGAGTGGCTGTACCAACTTGCATTCCCACCAACAATGTAGGAGGGATCCCCTTTCTCCACATCCTCTCCAACAATTGTTGTTTCTTGCCTTGTCTATTTTTGCCATTCTAACTGGCATAAGGTGGTATCTCAGTGTGGTTTTGATTTGAATTTCCTTGATGGCTAATGATTTTGAACATTTTTTCATGTGTCTGTTAGCCATTTGTATGTCTTCATTGGAAAAGTGTCTGTTCATATCTTCTGCCCATTTTTTGATTTGTTTATTTGTTTCTCGTGTATTGAGTTTGAGAAGTTCTTTGTAGATCTTGGATACCAGTCCTTTATCTGTAGTGTCATTTGCAAATATATTCTCCCATTCCGTGGGCTGCCTCGTAGTTTTTCTGACTGCTTCCTTGGCTGTGCAGAAACTTTTAATCTTGATGAAGTCCCATAAATTCATTTTATCTTTTGTTTCTCTTGCCTTTGCGGATGTATCATGAAAAAGGTTGCTTTGGCCGATGTCGTAGAGGTTGCTGCCTATGTTCTCCTCTAGAATTTTGATGGATTCCTGTCTCACATCGAGGTCTTTCATCCATTTGGAGTTTATTTTTGTGTATGGTGTGAGAGAGTGGTCAAGTTTCATTCTTTTGCATGTAGCTGTCCAATTTTCCCAGCACCATTTATTGAAGAGACTGTCTTTTTCCCACCGGATGTTTTTTCCTGCTTTATCAAATATTAGTTGCCCAAAGAGCCGAGGGTCCATTTCTAGGCTCTCTATTCTGTTCCATTGGTCTATGTGTCTGTTTTTGTGCCAGTACCATGCTGTCTTTGTGATCACAGCTTTGTAGTACAGCTCGAAATCTGGCATTGTGATGCCCCCAGCTTTGTTTTTCCTTTTCAACAGTTCCTTGGAGATTCGGGGCCTTTTCTGTTTCCATACAAATTTAAGGACTATTTGTTCCAGTTCTTTGAAAAATGTCCTCGGTATTTTGATCGGGATAGCATTGAAAGTGTAGATTGCTCTGGGTAGCATGGACATTTTAACTATGTTAATTCTTCCAATCCATGAGCATGGAATATCTTTCCATCTTTTTATGTCTTCCTCAATGTCTTTCAAGAGTGATTTATAGTTTCTAGAATATAGGTCCTTTACGTCTCTGGTTAAGTTAATTCCAAGGTAACGTATGGTTTTTGGTGCTATTGTAAATGGGATGGATTCCCTAATTTCTCTTTCTTCGGTCTCGTTATTCGTGTATAGAAATGCAACTGATTTCTGAGCATTGATTTTGTATCCCGCCACGTTACTGAATTGCTCTATAACTTCTAATAGTTTGGGAGTGGCTTCTTTTGGGTTTTCCATATAGAGTATCATGTCATCTGCAAAGAGAGACATTTTGACTTCTTCTTTGCCAATTTGAATACCTTTGATCCCTTTTTGTCGTCTGATTGCTGTTGCAAGGACTTCTAGTACTATGTTGAATAATAGTGGCGAGAGTGGGCATCCTTGTCGAGTTCCTGATCTTAAGGGAAAGGCTTCCAGCTTTTCCCCATTGAGAATAATATTTGCAGTAGGCTTTTCATAGATGGCTTTTATGAGATTGAGAAATGTACCCTCTATCCCTACACTCTGAAGGGTTTTAATCAGGAAAGGATGCTGTGTTTTGACAAATGCTTTTTCGGCATCGATTGAGAGGATCATATGGGTCCTGAGTCTTTTCTTGTTGGTATGATGTATCACGCTGACCGATTTGCGAATGTTGAACCACCCTTGCATCCCAGGGATGAATCCCACTTGGTCATGATGGATAATCCTTTTAATGTACTGTTGGATTCTATTAGCAAGGATCTTGTTGAGAATTTTGGCGTCCATATTCATCAGGGAAATTGGTCTATAATTCTCCTTTTTGCTGGGGTCTTTGCCTGGTTTGGGGATCAAGGTAATATTGGCCTCATAGAATGAGTTTGGTAGCTTTCCTTCTGTTTCTATTTTTTGAAATAGCTTTAGGAGAATAGGTATTATTTCTTCTTTGAATGTTTGGAAGCCCTGGGAAATCCGTCAGGCCCTGGCGTTTTGTTTTCTGGAAGGTTTTTAATCACTTTCAATCTCTTCATAATTAGTTGGTCTGTTTAAAAAATCGATTTATTCCTGTTTCAGTCTTGGTAGTTTATAGGTTTCCAGGAAGGCCTCCATCTCTTCCAGATTGCTTAATTTATTGGCATAAAGCTGTTGATAAAAGTTTCTACTCATCCTTCCAATTTCATTGGTGTTGGTTGTGACCGCTCCCTTTTCATTCATAATTTTATTAGTTTGGGTCCTTCCTCTATTCTTTTGGATAAGTCTTGCCAGTGGTTTGTCAATTTTATTTATTCTTTCAAAGAACCAGCTTCTAGTTGTGTTGATCTGCTCTACTGTGCTCCTGGTTTCTAATTCATTGATCTCTGCTCTAATCTTGATCAACTGCTTTCTCATGCGTGGATTAGGCCTGTTCCTCTGTTGCTGTTCCAACTTCTTGAGGTGAGAATATAAAAACTGCATTTTAGATTTTTCTGTTCTTTTGAGTGAGGCTTGGATGGCTATGTATTTTCCCCTTAGGACTGCTTTTGCAGTGTCCCATAGGTTTTGGACCATTGTGTTTTCATTCTTGTTGGTCTCCATAAATTGTTTAAATTGATTTTTGATTTCCTGGTTTATCAAATCATTCTTGAGCAGGATGGTTCTTAGTCTCCAAGTTTTTGAGTTTCTTCCAAATTTTTCCTTGTGGTTGAGTTCCAATTTCAAAGCATTGTGGTCTGAGAATATGCAGGGAATAATTTCAGTCTTTTGA
>NW_024427107.1:23706470-23710168 GCF_017311325.1 Ursus maritimus
GAGCAGGATGGTTCTTAGTCTCCAAGTTTTTTTTTTTTTGAGTTTTCTTCCTAAATTTTTCCTGTGTTGAGTTCCAATTTCAAAGCATTGTGGTCTGAGAATACAGGGAATAATTTCAGTCTTTGGTATCAGTTGAGACCCTGTTTGTGACCCAGAACATGGTCTATTCTTGAGAAGATTCCATGGGCATTAGAATAGAATGAGTATTCTTTGGTTCTGGAGTGTAATAGTTTCTCTATATATATCTATGAGGTCCAACTTCGCCTGAGTATGGCATTCAAAGCTCTGTTTCTTTTGTTGATTTTGCTTGGGGATCTATCATGTGCTGATAGTGGAGTGTTGAGGTCCCTTACTATTAACGTATTTTGTATCTATATGTCTCTTTTTTCTTGTTATACACCCAACGCTTGACCTGTATCTTGCTGCCTCCCTGTTTACGGGGCAGTATATATTTATAATTGTCAAATCTGCTTGTTGGATACATCCTTTAAGAGTAATATAGTGCCCTTCTGTATCTCACTTTATAGTCTATAATTTAAAATCCAATCTGTCTGATGTGAGAATTGCTACCCCAGCTTTCTTTTTTGAGGTCTATTGAGGCGTGATGAAAGATGGTATTCCATCCTTTACTTTCAGTATGGATGTATCTTTATGTTCAAATTCTCTTGTAGACAGCAAATGGAGTCATGTCTTTTTATCAATCTGTAACCCTGTGGCTTTTTATGGGAGCATTTAGGCCATTTACATTGAGACTGATTGAAGAGAGATATGATTTTAAGTCCATGTTGCCTTTAAAGTCTTTGTTTCTATAGATTGTGACTTTCTGTTCTGTATCACTCTTGGGGCCTTTTACTTTTATACAACCCCTAATATCTCCTGCTTGGGCTGGTTTCATGTTACAATGGTGGTCAGTGATCTGGCGATTCTGGAAGGTCTTGCATCTCTCCATCAATTTCTGAATGACAGCTTTGCTGGATAAAAGGATCCTTGGCTGCACGTTTTCTCTACTAAGAAAGAGCTCTTAAAAATGCCCCCCCCAACCCTTTCTCTCATTCCAGGTCTGTGTAGACAGGTCTGACCGTATTCTGATACTTTTGCTTAGTACGTGAGGAAATTTCTTTGCCCTGGCTGCTTTCGAGTACTGCATCCTTGGATCTAATATTTGCGAATGCACTATGATGTGACGCATGGCGTAGGTTTGTTGTGGTTGAGCTTCCTGAGGGGTCCTCTGCCTCTTGGACACGAATGCTTATTTCCTTTGCTAGATTAGGAAGTTTTCAGCTAATTTGTTCATATATCTCTTCTAGACCTCTGTTTTTCTCCACCCCTCGGGGATGCGAGATGATTCTGACTACTGGAACATTTCATTGAGTCAGTAATCTCCTGTAACCTACATTCTTGAGATTGGATTTTTAGCCAAGTTTCTATTTTAGCTTTCTCTTCTACTAACCCATCCTCAATTCGCCAATCGTGCTCTTCTGCCTCATTCACTCTGGCCATCAGAGAATCTTAGGTTTTAACTGTCATTTGATCTCATAGAATTTTAATTTCTGCCAGATTCGCTCTCATTCCGCCCTGAGATTGTATATTCTCGTCTAACTCTATTTTTCAGTAGTATTTTTTTTCAAGTCATATATCATCTTGGCCATTGTTACTCTGAACTCCATTTCTGATAATTTGGGTTTATATCCATATGCATTTGGTTCTTTGCAGAGGCCACGAACTCATTGTCTTTTTTTTGCTAGGGTTTATTACCTTCCTCATCGCTTCTGATAGAGGAGAGGTTGTGGGTGTCCAGAGCCCAAATTAGTGACCAGGACCAGGCAGTGTGCACTTGTTTTATAGGACATAGGGATGTGGGAACTGTTGATTTTTCAGCCAGCCTTCTGGGGCAGGTGGCCGTGCAGCCGTACAATCAGGCAACCCCTGTTTGAGGTAGAGTCTCGGCGTCCTCTGCGGGGATGGGGATAAGGCACTCTCTGAGCCGGTATTTCCAGGCTTTTGTTCTCTGGCGGCTTTCCCTGGCGGTTTGCAGTGCCTCTCTGAGAGTCAGAGCAGCAGTGGCGAAATCTTCAGCCTCTCTGTCACGACCAGAGGGATTAGCCGGTTTCTACTAATGTTCTGGCCACTTTAATCTCTGTACTGTTGGTGCTGCTCAACCCTGCAGCGTCCCGGGATGTGCGCCCCCACACCGCGTCCCAGCTCCTACACTTCCAGGGCAGGCGCGCTCTGTCCTTTTTGTGTTTCCTAACGCCGGCCAGCCGCCAGCCGCCTCACAGACGTCCGGGCAGCTCAGCTCCGTCCAGTCTGGTCCAGTGAGCACTTTTACCGGGATTCCGTTGTTCCGTGAGATATTCCCTGGGGCGGCCTCGCTCCGGCTCACCGGTCTCAGTCGCTCTCTCGCTGGCTGCCAGTAGTACCGCCTGCTCCCCTGCAGGTGGCTACCGCTTGCGCGCTGGCTCCCTCCCTTCCGTTTATCTTCCGATATCTGTGCGAGGTTTCACGCTCCCTGCTTCGCACCTCAATACTCAGGCTGAGATGTTCATTTGTAGAGATCAGATGTCATCTTCCGCGCGTTCAGGCTGATTCCATGGATGTTCAGGCTGGTCTGGTACCTATCCAGCGACCTCGGGACTCCGGGCTGAAAAGGGGGTCCTACTCCCTCTGCCATCTTAACTCCTGGGTCATCGATTAGCTGAAATATAAAATTAACTACCTATTCCAAATGGAGCCTATTTAAATTAAGTGTCTTTCAAATGGTACCAAAGCCACAAGATTTTGGCTGACATATGGACTACAGTTATCAGCCAACAGTGCTCCAAATCTTTCTATAGTTTTTATAAATGACTTTCCTAATCGATTCTTCCTTAGGGTGTGCCTCTCATTAGATTGCTTTCGTGTGGTCACCTCTGCTGACATAAGGCAAATATTCAGTCCAGAGAGAGGGACTATGGAGACTAGAAATTCCCAACTATTCCACTCTGTTTTAAAATTTTTCTTTTCAAATGATTTTAGATAGTTCTATATGATTTCCCTGTGACTTTCTAAGGGAGATCTTATTTTTATCCATCAAAAGTAATGGATGGATCAGTTACCTAAATATAAAGTTAAAATGATAAAAGTCTTAGAAGAAAAAATATGGGGTAAGTCTTTATGACTTTGGACTTGACAATGGAATCTTAAACATCAAAGCATAAACAGCAAAATAAAAAAATAGATTAATTGGACCTCATTAAAATTAAAAAACTTATGGATCAAAGACATTATCAAGGAAAAGAGATGACAACCTACAAAGAGTGAGAAATATTCACAAATCATATATGATAAGGGTTTATCAAAGTATATAAAGACCTTCTAAGAAGTAAACAACAAAAAGACAATCCAATTATGGGCATTAGAATAGAATGAGTATTCTTTGGTTCTGGGGTGTAGTGTTCTATATATATCTATGAGGTCCAACTCGTCTAGTATGGCATTCAAAGCTCTTGTTTCTTTGTTGATTTTCTGCTTAGGTGATCTATCTATTGCTGATAGTGGAGTGTTGAGGTCCCCTACTATTAACGTATTTTTATCTATATGTCTCTTTATTCTGGTTATACACAGCCAACTGCTTGTGTATCTTGCTGCTCCCCTGTTGGGGGCATATATATTTATAATTGTCAAATCTGCTTGTTGGATACATCCTTTAAGAATAATAT
>NW_024427107.1:23710193-23787863 GCF_017311325.1 Ursus maritimus
AGTGCCCTTCTGTATCTCAACTTTATAGTCTATAATTTAAAATCCAATCTGTCTGATGTGAGAATTGCTACCCCAGCTTTCTTTTTTGAGGTCTATTAGGCGGTGAAAGATGGTATTCCATCCTTTACTTTCAGTATGGATGTATCTTTATGTTCAAATTCTCTTGTAGACAGCAAATGGAGGTCATGTCTTTTTATCCAATCTGTCAACCCTGTGGCTTTTTATGGGAGCATTTAGGCCATTTACATTGAGACTGATATCGAGAGATATGATTTTATGTACCATGTTGCCTTTAAAGTCTTTGTTTCTATAGATTGTGACTTTCTGTTCTTGTATCACTCTTTGGGGCCTTTTACTTTTATACAACCCCTAATATCTCCCTGCTAGGGCTGGTTTCATAGTTACAAAGGTGGTCAGTGACGCCTGGCGATTCCTGGAAGGTCTTGCATCTCTCCATCAATTCTGAATGACAGCTTTTTGCTGGATAAAAGGATCTTGGCTGCCGTTTTCTCACAAGAAAGAGCCTTAAAATGCCCCCCCAACCCTTTCTCTCATTCAGGTCTGTGTAGACAGGTCTGGCGATTCTGATGCTTTTGCCTTTGTACGTGAGAAATTTCTTTGCCCTGGCTGCTTTCGAGTACTGTCATCCTTGATCTAATATTTGCAGTGCACTATGATGTGAGCATGGCGTAGGTTTGGTGTGGTTGAGCTCCTGGAGGGGTCCTCTGCCTCTTGGACACCGAATGCTTATTTCCTTTGCTAGATTAGGAAGTTTTTCAGCTTACAATTTGTTCATATATCTCTTCTAGACCTCTGTTTTTCTCCACCCTCGGGGATGAGACGATGATTCTGACTACTGGAACATTTCATTGAGTCAGTAATCTCCTGTAACCTACATTCTTGAGATTGGATTTTTAGCCAAGTTTCTATTTTAGCTTTCTCTTCTACTAACCATCCTCAATTCGCCAATACGTGCTCTTCTGCCTCATTCACTCTGGCCATCAGAGAATCTTAGGTTTAACTGTTCAATTTGATCTCATAGAATTTTAATTTCTCAGCCAGTTCGCTCTCATTTCCGCCCTGGAGATTGTATATTCTCGCTAGCCTATTTTCGTAGTATTTTTTTTCAAGTCTATATATCATCTTGGCCATTGTTACTCTGAACTCCATTTCTGATAATTTGGGTTATATCCATATCCATTGGTTGTCAGAGGCCACAGACTCATTGTCTTTTTTTGCTAGGGGTTATTACTTCTCATCGTCTGATAGAGGAGAGGTTGTGGGGTGTCAGAGCCCAAATTACGTTGACCAGGACCCAGGCAGTGTGCACTTGTTTTATAGGACCATAGGGATGTGGGCTCTTGATTTTTCAGCTCATGCCTTCTGGGGCAGGTGGGCCCGTCGCGCCGTACGTATCAGGCAACCCTGTTTGGTAAGTCTCGGCGTCCCTGCGGGGGATGGGGATAAGGCACTCTCTGAGCCGGTATTTCCAGGCTTTTGTTCTCTGGCGGCTTTCCCTGGCGGTTTGCAGTGCCTCTGAGAGTCAGAGCAGCAGTGGCGACGATCTCAGCCTCTCTGTACATGAGCCAGAGGGATTAGCCGTTTCTACTAATGTTCTGGCCACTTTAACTCTGGTTACTGTTGGTGCTGCTCAACTCCTGCAGCGTCCCGGGATGTGCGCCCCACACCGCGTCCCAGCCCTCCACTTCCAGGGCAGGCGCGCTCTGTCCTTTTTGTGTTTCCCTAACGCCGGCCAGCCGCCAGCCGCCTCACAAGACGCTCCGGCAGCTAGGCTCCGGTCCGTCTGGTCCAGGAGCCCTTACCGGGATTCGGTTGTTCCGTGAATATACCTGGCTGCGAGCTCCTCCGGCTCACCGGTTCAGTCGCTCTTCGCGGCTGGCCAGGTAGTACCGCCTGCTCCCCCTGCAGGTGGCTACCGCTCCGCCGCTGCTGCTCCCTCCCTTCCGTTTATCTTCGATATCTGTGCGAGGTTTCACGCTCCCTTGCTTACGTACCTCAATACCAGGCGCTGGAGATGTTCATTTGTAGAGATCCAGATGTATCCTTCCCTGCTTTCAGGCTGATTCCATGGATGTTCAGGCTGGTCTGGTACCTATCCGCTGACCTCGGGACTCCGGGCTGAAAAGGGGTCCCTACTCCCTCTGCCATCTTAACTCCTGGGTCATCGGATTACTTGAAAAAAAATTAACTACCTATTCCAAATGGAGCCTATTTAAATTAAGTGTCTTTCAAATGGTACCAAAGCCACAAGATTTTGGCTGACATATGGACCAGTTATCAGCCAGCAGTGCTCCAAATCTTTCTATAGTTTTTATAAATGACTTTCCTAATCTGATTCTTCCCTAGGGTGTGCCTCTCATTAGATTGCTCTGTGGTCACCTCTGCTGACATAAGGCAAATATTCAGTCAGAGAGAGGGACTATGGAGACTAGAATTCCCAACTATTCCACTCTGTTTTAAAATTTTTTCTTTCAAATGATTTTAGATAGTTCATATGATTTCCCTGTGACTTTCTAAGGGAGATCTTATTTTTATCCATCAAAAGTAATGGATGGATCAGTGATAAATATAAGAGTTAAAATGATAAAAGTCTTAGAAGAAGAACATATGGGGTAAGTCTTTATGACTTTGGACTTGACAATGGAATCTTAAACATCAAAGCATAAACAGCAAAAATAAAAAATAGATTAATTGGACCTCATTAAAATTAAAAAAAACTTTATGGATCAAAAGACATTATCAAGAAAAGAAATGACAACCTACAAAGAGTGAGAAAATATTCACAAATCATATATGATAAGGGTTTATATCAAAGTATATAAAGACCTTCTAAAAGTAAACAACAAAAAGACAATCCAATTAAATCTGTCTGATATGAGAATTGCTACCCCAGCTTTCTTTTGAGGTCCATTGGCATGAAAAATGGTTTTCCATCCCTTCACTTTCAGTCTGGATGTATCTTTAGGTTCAAAATGAGTCTCTTGTGGACAGAAAATGGATGGGTCATGTCTTTTTATCCAATCTGCAACCCTGTGGTGTTTTATGGGACCATTTAGGCCATTCACAATGAGAGTGATTATTGAGAGATATGATTTTAATGATGCATGTTGCCTTTAAAGTCTTTGTTTCTATAGATTGTGACTTTCTGTTCTGTATCATTCACATTTCTAAGTTTAATCTCTCCCACTGTGGAATTCATCTAATTCTTCCAGTTTCTCTAGGAACTTCTGCCCACCTATTTGGATTATTAACCCCTTTGTCTCCATCGATTTCTTCTCTTCTACTTGAGTGCAAGTAATTGTTATGTGTGTTAAGCACATTCTCTGTGCAAATCCTGATGCCCAGGTTGCAGAATGACACAGACGAAGATGACCCTGGATTCTTAGTGGCACTCAGATTCTCCAGGAAATAGGAAAGAGATGTTGGAAGATCACTTTTTGAGATATTAATCTGCATTTTTTTCATTATATTTTTTCCTCTTTCATATATCAGACACATGATTAAGCCCTTCATATTCCCTGGAGTCAGTCAGGAGTTTTTGCAAGGCAGAGAGCCAAAGAAAGCCGCTCGAAATTAGAGACCTTTCCTGCCTTTCTTAAAAGTGTAAGGGACAATATTCCATTGTATAAATGGACCACATCTTCTTAATCCAGTCATCTGTTGAAGGGCATCTCAGCTCCTTCCACAATTTAGCTATTGTAGACAATGCTGCTGTGAACATTGGAATGTACCATGAGAGACTGTGGACTCTGGGAAACAAACTGAGGGCTTCAGAGGGGAGGGGGTTGGGGGAATGGGAATACGTTCTTCTGCCTCATTCACTCTGGCCATCAGAGAATCTAGTTTTAACTGCATTTGATTCATAGAATTTTTAATTTCTGCCAGATTCGCTCTCATTTCCGCCCTTAGAGATTGTATATTCTCGTTAATATTTTCGTTAGTATTTTTTTCAAGTCTATATATCATCTTGGCCATTGTTACTCTGAACTCCATTTCTGATAATTTGGTTATATCCATATGCATTGGTTCTGTGGCAGAGGCCACAGACTCATTGTCTTTTTTTTGCTAGGGGGGGTTTTACCTTCTCATCGTTCTGATGAGGAGAGGTTGTGGGGTTGTCCAGAGCCCAAATTATTGACCAGGACCCAGGCAGTGTGACTGCGCCACCCAGGCGCCCGGGTTGTGGGCTTCTTGATTTTTCAGCCTGCCTTCTGTGTTCTGGGGGAGGGGCCTGCCGCGCCGATACTCAGGCAACCCTGTTTGGGTAGAGTCTCGGCGTCCCCTGCGAGGGGGGATGGGGATGGGCAGCCCCTGAGCGGGGATGTGCAGGCGTGTGTGCTCTGGCGGCTTTCCCTGGCGGTTTGCAGTGCCTCTTCTGAGAGTCAGAGCAGCAGTGGCGAATTTCAGCCTCTGTCACAGACCAGAGGGATTGCGGCCCGTTCTCTACTAATGTTCTGGCCACTTTAACTCTGTTACTGTTGGTGCTGCTCAACCCTGCAGCGTCCCGGGATGTGCGCCCCACACCCGGCGTCCCAGCCCTCACTTCCAGGGCCGGCGCGTCTCTGTCCTTTGTGTTTCTAACGCCGCCAGCCGCCAGCCGCCCCGCGCGCGCTCCGGGAGCTCCCGGTCTCAGTCTGGATCCAGTGAGCACACCGGGATTCCGGTGTTCCGTGAGATGCCTGGTGGCGCGAGCTCCCGGCTCACCGGTCTCAGTCCGCTCTCTCGCGGTGCCGTCAGTGAGTCCGCCTGCTCCCCCTGCAGGTGGCTACCGCTTCCCGGCGCCCGAACGCGGCGGCTCCCTCCCCCTTCCGTTTATCTTCCGATATCTGTGCGCGGTTTCATGGCTCCCTGCTTCGTACCTCAATACTCAGCGCTGGAGATGTTCATTTGTAGAGATCCAGATGTATCTTCCTGCGTTTCAGGCTGATTCCATGGATGTTCAGGCTGGTCTGGTACCTATCCAGCTCGACTCGGGGGACCGGCTGAAAAAGGGGTCCCCTACTCCTCTGCCATCTTAACTCCTGGGTCATCGGATTCTTGAAATAAAATTAACTACCTATTCCAAATGGAGCCTATTTAAATTAAGTGCTCTTTCAAATGGTACCAAAGCCACAAGATTTTGGCTGACATATGGACCAGTTATCAGCCAGCAGTGCCCAAATCTTTCTATAGTTTTTATAAATGACTTTCCCCACTGATTCTTCCCTTAGGGTGTGTCTCTCATTAGATTGCATGTGGTCACCTCTGCTGACATAAGGCAAATATTCAGTCAGGAGAGGGGACTATGGAGACTAGAAGATTCCCAACTATTCCACTCTGTTTTAAAATTTTTCTTTCAAATGATTTTAGATAGTCTATATGATTTCCCTGTGACTTTCTAAGGGAGATCTTATTTTTATCCATCAAAAGTAATGGATGGATCAGTGACCTAAATATAAGAGTTAAAATGATAAAAGTCTTAGAAGAAAATATAGGGGTAAGTCTTTATGACTTTGGACTTGACAATGGAATCTTAAACATCAAAGCATAAACAGCAAAATAAAAAAATAGATTAATTGGACCTCATTAAAATTAAAAAAAACTTCTATGGATCAAAAGACATTATCAAGAAAGAAATGACAACCTACAAAGAGTGAGAAAATATTCACAAATCATATATATGATAAGGGTTTAATATCAAGAGTATATAAAGACCTTCTAAAAGTAAACAACAAAAAGACAATCCAATTAAAAAGTGGGCAAAGGACTTGAATAGACATTTCTCCAAAGAAGGTATACAAATTGCCAATAAGTACTTGAGAAGATGGTCAGCATCACTGATTATTAGAGAAATGCAAATCAAAAACCACAATAAGATACCACTTAACACCTACTAGAATGGCTATTTTAAGAAAAGGAAAGTAACAAGTGTCAGCAAGGATGTATAAACATTAAAACGCTGGTACATTGTTGGTGGAGAAAAATGGTGTAGTCACCATGGAAAAACAGTTTGGTGGTTCCTCACAAAGCTAAATATAAATTACTAAATGACCCAGCAATTTCATTCTGAGATATATACCCCAGAGAACTGAAAACAGGGACTCAAACTGATACTAAAATACCAGGTATTGTAGCATTATTCGTGATAGCCCAAAGATGGAAGCAACCCAAGTGTTCATCCACAGATGAGTGGAGAAACAAAATGTGGTATATACATACAATGAAATATTTTTCAACCATCAACAGGAATGAAATTTTGATATATGCTACAACATGGATGAACTTTGACAATATTAAGCTAAGCGAAATAAGCCAGACACAAAAGGACAAATATTATATAACTGCACTTATTTGAGGTACCTTGAGTGGTCAAATTCATAGAGACAGAAGGTAGAACATGGATTACCTTCTAGAGGCTAGGGCAGGTGGGCAGGGAGAGTTATTGTTTAACAGCTATTGTTTAAGAGTTAAGAGTTTCTGTTTGGGGTGATGAAAATGTTTGGGAATAGATAGTGGTGATGGTTGCACAACATCGTGAACGTAATTAATGTCAGTGAGCTGTACACTTAAAAATGGCTAAAGTGGCAAATTTTATGTGAGATATATATAGATAGATATATACAGATATATCTATCTATATATATCTATACACACACACACACAAAAGTACAAAAGAAAGTACCAGATTAATTGTAAGGCAATCCCCTCTCCCACTCTCTTTGCTAACCGCTAATATAACTCATTGCTAATTCCTTTTTAGGATTTGAGTCCTTCTGCTTTTTTTTTTTTTTTAAGTCCTGATTACTGTTTTATCTAGGAATTCTTCTTTTCAGAGGCACATAGAGAGCGCTCAGCATGCCAGGCATGTTTTACATGCTGTCTCTGAGTCTGTAAGCAGAATGATTATTTCTCTCTGTTATGGTAGACTTTTTAAGAGCTTAAATGTGTCAAGGGTCACAGAATTTTAGGGCAGTTGTTGAAAGCTTTCCCTCTCTCCCACCTCAACATCTTAACAGAAATGAAAGTTTAAAGAAGATACAGAAAAATGGGTAGTGGAAGTTTATATATTATTGTTCAGGTAAAATGTTACTTGTGCCTTTTCAACTTTGATAATATTTCCAAGCTGTTCTCCAAAATAGCTGTATCAATTTGTACTCCCACCAGTAAGATATGAGTTCTTCTGTTCCCCATCTTTGCTAATATTTGATATTGACAGAGCACCTTCTGAGATAAGGGTAGAATGAGGGAGAGGATTGGATTTTTGTGTATATTGTGTTATTTATTTTTTTTGAAATTTCAAATTGAAGTGTAACCTACACACAAAAAAGTACTCATATCACACATGTACATCATGGTAAAGAATCACATGGTGAGCAAGCCCACATTACCATCACTCAAATGAGCTACACTTTTTGCCAATTTTATGGAGAACAAATGGTATCTTATTGTGGTTTTGTTGCCCTAATTTTTTTAAAAAAATATTTATTTTTGTGAGAGAGAGAGCAAGAGCGTGCACACACAGGTGAGGAGTAGGGGCAGGGGGAGAAGCAGATTTCCCACTGAGCAGGAAGCCTGATGTGGGACTTGATCCCAGGACCCTGAGATCATGATGAGCCAAAGGCAGACGCTTAACTGACTGAGCCACCCACACCCTGTTTCTCTGATTTCTAATGAGGTTGAGCATCTAAGCATCTAATTTTCCATTCACATTTAGTCTTTTGTGAATTAATAACAGTGGCTAACACTTCTTGAATGTGTCTGGTGGACCAGATATTCTCCTTCATGCTTTACTTGTATCAACTCACATTTACTCCTCATAGTGCTCCTATATGGTATGTCATCTCCACTTCATGGATGAGTAAACTGAGGTAGTCACGTGGTTAGTCACTTCCCATGTCACACGATTAGTCAGCAGTGAAGCCAGAATTTGAATCTGGACAGTTTGGCTCAGCATTTGTGCTCCCAGTCAGTATGCTATTAAGGTACAACTGCCTGTATTTATTATCTATTATTTAGTTATCTATTATAACACATAAATCCTATACTAGCAACTTACAAGAGCAAAATTTTATTATCTCATGATTTCTGAGTGTTAGAAAATTTGGGAGTGGCTTAGCTGTATTATTCTGTATCAGGATCTTTTGTAACGTCTCAAGATGTCAGCTGGGATTGTGGTCATCTGAAGACTTGACTGGGGCTGGAGAATCTGCTCCCAATATAGTCACTCATATGGTTATTCACTGGAGTCCTCAATTCCTTGCCACAAGACCTCAGTTCCTTGACATTTGGACCATTCCATAGGACTGCTTGAGTGTCCTCATGACATGGCAGTTAGTGTTTTCCAGAGCAAGTAATCCAAGATTGAGCAAAGACGAAGTCAGGATGCCTTTTATGACTTAGTCTAAAAGTCACATACATGCTATCATTTCCATCTTATTCTATTTTTTGGACATGAGTTACCCAACCCAGCTCACTCTCAAGGAGAGGGGAATTAACTCTACCTTTCAAAGGGAGTGTGGACAGAATTTGTGACATATTTTAAACCACCACATTTATACTACCTATATTCCTATTATTTTGTTTATTTTTACTTTGTCTTGTATTTTTAAAAATTTTTTATTTTAATTCCAGTTAGTTAACATACAGTGTTATATTAGTTGCAGGTATACAGTATGGTAATTCAGCAGTTCCATACATCACGCCGTGCTCATCTCAACAAGTGTAGTCCATAATCCCCATCACCTATTTAACCCATCCTCCTCCCCTCTGGTAGCCATCAGATTTTTCTCTATAATTAAGAGTCTGTTTCTTGCTGTCTCTCTCTCTCTGTTATTTTTTCCCCTTTGTTTTGTTTCTTAAATTCCACATATAAGTGAAATCATATGGCATTTGTCTTTCTCTGACTTATTTCACTTAGCTTGTATGATTTTTTAAAATATCTAAGATACACATTCTTTGTTCAATATATGCATTACACATATTTTCTCCAAGTCCGTGGTGATCTTGTAGGGATTATGATTGGAATTGCAATGAATTTACAGAGTACTTTAAGGCAAACTGACATTCTTATGATATTGAGTCTTTCTATTCATGAATCCAGCATATCTATTTAGGTCTATAATGCATCTTATTTTTTTTTTCACTATATGCAAACATTTATTTGAAATGAATCATAGCCTTAAATATATAATGTAAAATATAAAACCTGTAAGAGAAAAGATAAAGAAACCTTTGTGACCTTGAGTTAGGCAAAAAATGTATAGGACATATGAAGCACAAACCATAAAAGAAAAAAATGATAAATTGGACTCTATCAAAATCTAAAAAAACCTACTGTTTGAAAGACACGTCAAGAAAATTTTAGAAACACAGACTGGGAGAAAACATTTTCAAAACACACGTCTGACAAAGAACCTGTACCCAGAATATACTTTAAAAATGATCACAATTCAATAATAAGAAAACAAACAATAAAAGGACAAAATATTTGAGCAGATGTATATCAGAAAGTATACAGATGGCAGATAAGGACATAAGGTCAACATCATATAACGCATTTTATAATTTTTAATCATTTTCTTCATAAAGGCCCTATACATCTTTTGTAAAATTTATTCCTAATTATTCTTAAATTTTATATTTTCTAATTATTTTGTTATAGCACAAAAATGTAACAGATTTTTGAACATTAAGTGTATAGCCACTTTTGTTGAGTTCTCATAAAACTTTTGGCTTATTAAATTTTGGATTTTTTATATAGTCAATAAAACTAAGTCCTGGCAATTTAGTTTCTTTCTAATTCTTGTGACTTTACTTTTTTCTTGTCTTACTCTGTTGTCTGGGACCTCCAATACAATAATGTACATATAAGAGAAATCCCTCTCTTATGTACTTACTAAAGAGAAGTTCTTGCATGTGTGCCTGAGGAGCCATGTACAAGAATTTTATAGTAGCCCTTATTTCTAGCCAATAAAAAAACCCAAAAATCAACCAAGCAAAAAACCAAGATAAAATGAAAGTTAAAGCAAGAAAAACAATCCAGGGGCGCCTGGGTGGCACAGTTGTTAAGCCTCTGCCTTCCACTCAGGGCGTGATCCCGCGTTCTGGGATTGAGCCCCACATCAGGCTTCTCCGCTAGGAGCCTGCTTCTTCCTCTCCCACTCCCCCTGCTTGTGTTCCCTCTCTCGCTGGCTGTCTCTATCTCTATCAAATAAATAAATAAAATCTTAAAAAAAAAAAAAAGAAAAACAATCCAGAAATGGCAGCAATATCCATTAACAAGAGAATGAATGGATAAATTGTGATATAGTCACTCAATGAAGAATTTATACAGCAGTGAAAATGAATGATTAGGATGACATGTACCAACATTAAGTCTAAAAAAACAATAGGAAAAAAAAGTGCAGGCTGCTGACAGATTCATACAGTATGGTAATAGTATGTTAAATATATAAAATATTATACGTTGATAGTACATATACAGGAATTAGAACAATAGGGGAGTTGGGTGGGGGGACAGGGTAATTGGGTGGTGGGCATTAAGGAGGGCACATGATGTGATGACCACTAGGTATTATATGCAACTGATGAACTGTTGAACTCTATATCTGAAACTAATGAGGTACTGTATATTGGCTAGTTGAATTTAAATAAAAAAATATAAAATAATATTATACATTGTATACTACATATACATGAATTAGAAGGATAAGCACCAATTGAAAATGGTGTGTATTGGGGAAGGGAATGTTACTGGAGGCTTTGGCTTTATTTGTGTTGTATTTCTTGTGGATGGTGATACATGAGTCTTGGTTGGATTGTACTTTTTTCTAAGACAGCACATGAGGAAAAGGAAAAAAGAGCTTCATAAATTGCAAAGTACTATGCAAACATAAGTTGTTATCAAAGTGCAAAGATGAATCATGTGGGCTCTGCAGTGAGACTATTTGGGTTTAAATTCTGGTGCTTCCCCACTTATTATATAACTTTGGCCAAGTTCTGTATCTATCTTCTCCATGCTTTGGTTTCCTCATCTATAATATGAAAATTAGTAATATTACCTATCTTATAGGACAATTGAGATGATAAAGAAGGCATAATGTATATGAATCCCTTAGCCTGGTTTTAGTACTGAATACCAGTAGCTATTAAAACAACATCCACAGCTGAGACAGACATGCATTTCTGCAACATTTAAAGCGAGAGGCCACTTTCTTCCATGCCCTGGTGAGGGAGGAATGTTTTTAGAGTTGAATGCCAACGCCTGAATTTTATTCGTGTGTGAATGGTGAAAATGTTAACATGGTATACGGGATATACTTCAGACTGTATAGGAGAATTCAAATCTATCTGGGCATCCTATGTTTTTATTTGCTAAATCTGGCAACCCTTGATGTGAGGGAAGGGCACTCCAAGCAGAAGACTCACGTGTGCAAAGGCAAGAAAGCATGAAAGAGTAGGGTATCTTCGAGAAGTATCAGTTCAGTAAGGCTGAGCATAACGTGAGTGTGGGAGAAGCAGGTGTGCATATGTATTTTGCGTGGGGGTGCCATGTGGGGAAAAGTATGAAATGAAGTTGAAAAAATAGGTAGAGTCCAGGTTTTTTAAGCCTTACATCTTATCCTAAGAAATAGTACTTTAACCTGTTGGCATTGGAGAAACACTGAGAGATTTGAGCAGGCAGGGAAGTAACGTAAGCAGATTGTGTTTTAACATATCACCCTGGAGGCAGAATGGGGTGAAGGCATGAGAATGGAGGCAGGTGGACTAGATAAGAGAGGATGAAGGCTTAACCAAAACAGCTGGGGATGAGGAATGCCCAGATGCAGTTGACGCTCAGGAGCAGATGTGGCGAAACCAGAGACCCTTGGATATGGTGGTGGTGAGGGTGATGGAGGCACTGATTCTGAGGTCCGTGCCTTGCATTCAGGTGAGCAGGGATGTTATTAATGGTAAGGCTCAGGTGAAGGAAGAGGTTTGGTAAGAGAGAGACTGTGTGCTCAGTATTGAACATTCTGAGGTGATATTTTCCAGGAGCAGAGGCAGGAGCCTGGAGTGCAGGAGAAAGTTTGGGTTCAGGTGTGGGAACCATCATTGTTCAATGGAGGTTGCAGCCATGTTGTACTTGAGAATCTTTCTGGGAGAGAGAAGATTGGGATGAACTTTGAGGAGGCAGAGGGAGAACTGGGGAAGACAAGTAGCACAGAAGCTAAGTGAGGAGCAGGGTTTACAAAAAGAATGCCAGCTGACATTAGCTGAGTGGTTAGGCAGAAAAGAGGCCACTGGGCAGTTAGGGTGCTGGTGACCTTACAGAGTGCAGGAGGGAAGAAGCCAGAAGGAAAGGTAGATGCAAAATGATTGGAGCCCAGTAATTATGTTCTTCCAAACAGAGAAGGGAACTCAAAGGACAGACACTGGAGCAGATTAATAATATGGTTACTCACGACACACCAAAGCTTGCAACTTTCTTCAATTTGTTTTAAGTTCTGTTCTGGTATGAGATGCTGACTTGTATATAGCCAGTTCCCCCATCTACCCCCCCCTTGTTGCAAAATCAATCAATCTTTCCTTTTACCTTGCCACTGTTCTCTTGAAAAAAATTTTTATGAGTCTTTATTAATAATTTATTTTATACCCTAAACCAGAAATATGACATTTCTTAGTTTTGCTGTGAAAACTCCCAGTCCTTAATAAACTGTTGAATTTTTCATGAGACTGTGCATTGGGAAGCCTATTCAATAAAACAATTCTTGAATGAGGAACACAAAATATAGAGAATAAAACGTAACTGAGGAGACAATTTTACCTCTCCTGTATCACAAAAGAAATCCCTAGAAAATGACATGATTTCATTAAAAAAAAAAAAAAAAAGTCTCCCAACTCCGGTTCATTGTTGTATCTCACATCCAGTTATAGTGACTTGCACCAATAAATTTTTGTCAATGAATTAAAGACATCACCCACTAGGTTTTAATCACATGTTAGGTTACATTTAATATAATATGCTTACATCTCACTTTGTTTCTTAAATGACTATGTTTAAAACTCTACAATAGATTTTTTGTATCCTCAAGGTCAGGATTTATAAACTATTACCCCTTGCAGCTCAGATCTGGAGTTTAGTAGGTTCAGCAATGTTTCTTGAATTGTAAAGGAGATCACATTAGCCATTCAATGGTAGCATCTCCAAGTGTATTTATAGCTAATACTAACTAAACACTTCCTGCAAGTTTTTTTGTGGATCCACTTTATCAGAATAAGGATGCTCCCTTTTGTTCGTAGATTGCCGAAGTAAGGAATCCTTGATATTATCTTATGATTTTTCTATAGATGATTATTTATTTTTCTCCTCTAATTTGTTAATGTGGTGAATGCTATTAATTGTTCATCTAATACGGGGGCACCTGGTTGGCTCAGTCGGTTAAGAGTCTGCCTTTGGCTCAATATGTTGGGCTCTCTGCTCAGTGGGAGCCTGCTTCTTCCTCTCCCTGCAGCTGCCCCTGCTTGTACTCTCCCTCTCTGTCAAATAAATAAAAAATCTAAAAAAAGATTTGTTCATCTAATACTTAACTAATCTGTAGTCACGGAATAAAACTAACTTGGTTATGAGAGATATTTGGGTTTTTTTTTGTTTTTTTGGTGGGGGATGAGTTTGTTTCGTTTTTTTTTTTTCAAGGCTGGATTCAGTTTGCTAATATTTTTAAAATTTATACCAACTTTATGAGAAATAGTTTACATAAAATGCAGTTGTTTTAAGTATATAGTTTGAGGACTTTTGACTGATATGTACATCTGTATAATTGACACCACAATTAAGATATAAAACATTTCCATTACCTCCCAAAAAGTTTCCTTGTTTTCCTTCCAGTCAGTGTTCTCCATCCCTAGGTCTGAGAATCCAGTGGTCTGTTTTCTGCCATTATAAATGATGTTTTCCTTTCTAGATTCATATACATGAAGTCAAGTAGAATCTACTCTTTTGAGATCCAGCCATGTTGAATGTATCGAGTTTGTTTCTTTTTACATGAGTGATATGCCATTTTAAAGATTCAGTACAATTTGTTTATACATTGAAGGGGATCAGAATATGCCACCTCAAATTATGCCACTGTGGCACGAGAATTATTTCAATACAATTGAGAAACAGCAACAGAGAAATAGCAGGTGCAAAAAGAACTTTTGCCTCCCCTCTCCCTCATCTGCCTAAAAGCAGGGCATAAATTTCCCTTCGTGAAGGTGCTCCCCCTGCCCTCTTCTGTACCAAGAGGGGGAGAACTCTCCCTTCAGGGTCTTATCATTGAAGACAGAAAAAATCAACATGGGTCTGCATAACAAATCTTACTAAAATAATCTTTATCTTCCATTCTTTCCCCCCACATGTTCACCTTTCCATAATTTATCACCCCTAGAATTTCAACCCCCTCTTCGTCTTGCCACTTCTCTGCAATTTATTACCTTTGTTAAGATGGTATATAAGCCTCAAATTCTAACCACCCCTTTGACTTACATATCACTGAGTTTTCCTGTGTTTATCTACAATACACATGTAAATAAACTGTTTTTCCCCCTCCTGTTAATCTGCCTTTTTTCAGTTTAATTTGCGGGCCCCAGGCATTGAATCAAAGAAGATAGAGCAAAAGTGATTTCCCTCCCCTACATCACTTATCTTAGGACAGACACTTGGTTTGTTTTAGCTTTTAGCTACTAAAAATAAAGCTACTATGAATATTTATGTACATATCTCTATGTGAACAAATCATTTATCTTGGGTAAATACCTAGGAGTAGAGTTACTAGGTCATAGGGTGAGTATATGTCCAACTTTCTAAAAAACTGCCAAAATGTTTTCTAAATAGTTATGTCTTACATTCTAACCTGCAGTGTTTGAGAGGTCTAGTTACTCTGCATCCTCTCCAACACTGCATATTGCCAGTCGTTAGCCATCAGTGGGTATGCAGTGGTACCTCATTGTGGGTTTTTTTTTTTTAAGATTTTTATTTATTTGTCGGAGAGAGATAGAGTACGCACAAGCAGGAGCGGCAGGCAGAGGGAGAAGCGGCAGGCAGAGGGAGAAGCGGCAGGCAGAGGGAGAAGCAGGCTCCCCACTGAGCAGGGAGCCCGATGTGGGACTCAATCCCAGGACCCTGGGATCACGACCTGAGCCTAAGGCAGACATTTAACTGACTGAGCCACTCAGGCGTCCCATCACTGTGGTTTTAATTTACAGTGATATTGAGCATTTTTTCATTGGTGCTTGTTGATCATTCGTGTATCTTCTTTTATGAAGTCTCTGTTCATATCTTTTGCCCATTTAAAAAATTGGGTTATTTTCTTGTTACTGAGTTTTACGGATTCTTTAGCTATTCTGGATCCAAGTCCTTTGTCATATAAGTGTATTGTGAATATTTTCTCCATGTGATTTCTTTTCTTTCTTTCTTTTTTTTAAGATTTTATTTATTTATTTATTTGACAGGATAGAGACAGCCAGCGAGAGAGGGAACACAAGCAGGGGGAGTGGGAGAGGAAGAAGCAGGCTCATAGCAGAGAAGCCTGATGTGGGGCTCGATCCCATAACGCTGGGATCACGCCCTGAGCCGAAGGCAGATGCTTAACGACTGAGCCACCCAGGCGCCCCTCTTTTCTTTCTTTTAATGATGTCCTCTGAAGAGCAGAAGTTTTAAAATTTCATGAAGTCCAATTTATTATTTTTTAAAGTAGTTTTTGGCTTTTGTCTTCCCCCAGAAGTGTTCTCCAATGTTTTCTGAAAGTTTTATCATTTTAGGTTTTGGTCTGGAATTTATTTCAAATTAAAGGTGTGAAGTGGACATTTTGTGGCTTGCACATGAGAAGTGTTGTGTCCCTCGTATACATATCATCAGGAGACACTGGGGATGGCATCCCGATCTCTTGGACGAACAGTGACATTCCTTACTTCTGACCAAGAAGAATCCACATGCTCCTTCAGTATCATATGAATGTCCAGTTCCCATCAACCATTCACCTAATGCTTTTAGCTTTCATCAAACAACAATCCATTCATTCACTTGTTAAAAAACAGACCAATAATTTCATTAAGAGCTGTGAAGTGAAGAGTTCTAATTAATTCTATCATTCCTTCTCTATTTGTTAGCTAGTATTCTTCTGTATAGTAGAGCCATTTGGTTCTCTTGAATTACATTTTACACTAGAAAGACAAGATAAATGCCTAATTCTTTCCCTTTACCAATTTTCAAAATAAGAATTTGGTTTAATAGCCTCTTTTGGATGGTGACAAATGAGTTTCCCCTCTCCACTAACTATGTATCTTTTTCAGTATAGTGGAATTTTGCATTTTTATATATTCAATGTATATCATTCAGCTATAATCATTATTCTTTCTGATGCTTATTTATCACTATTAGGCCACTTAGATATCCTTCAACTGAGTCTTGGGTCATTTTGTCATGAATCCAATTATCTCTGAAAGTTTCCTTGTTTTTAAGCACTATCAAAATGTTCCAGGCTCCCCTTTGTATTTTTCCTGTCCTACCTCTGGAATTAGCTCTTTCTCCAGAGATCCCTGGTTTCTTTTTGTGGGAAATAGTACTAGAGACCAAGATCAGGATATAAGCAGTTTTTATTTTCTTGCCAATGTAGGATGCATTTTTTAAAAATTTAAAATATTTTATATGGTGTATTTTTGAGTTTTTTTGTTTTTTGTTTTTTTGTGGAAAAGCGTTGTTGTGGGTACCTAGTATACCATATTGCCAGAAATGAAAATTTTGTTACTGACTATCCAGTGTCAAGCATTTTACTCCACAATTAAATAATTTAATTCTCACATCAGTGAAATATGGTAGGTCTCTTATTATCATCCTCATTGTAAAGATTACAAAAGTGAGACTGAGAGACTAAGTAACTTGCCTTAGGTCACACAGCCAGCAATTGGTATGGCAGCTTTGGAGCCAGGCAGTTGAACTCTGGAAATGAGCTCATTACCACTATACTATGATGCTATTCAGCTCTCAGAAACATTACTCAGAGACTTGGCAGGAAGTAACTTACATGGCATCAATTGCCTTGTAAGGACTTTTTTTTGAGAAGCAAAGCTTATGAAGTATGCAGAAACAGGGTTAGAAGAAACAGATAGAAATCTGTTTTTGTGGAAACAAAAAGTAGTCCAGTATTTTATATTGCCAACAGAGTTAACCCTTCAGTGTGTGACACTCCAACCAGTCCTCCTCTGGCCATCCTCAAAATTGACTTCACTTGACTTTTGTAATTAAAACATCTTTTAGAAATAAAAAAATGATATATACAAAAGATTGCATGTAACATCACTATTAGTTATCAAGCTTAATAATATAATGCATACCGTGTATCTACTACTCAATCCAAGAACTAGAATATTACCAAAAACTGGTATCTACCTTTTCCTATTGCAGTCTCCTACCTCTCACCCTCAGGCCCACCTTTTCAAGTGAAAGTATGGTTTTAGCTCTAATCTATGTCTGCTTAAGTACTGTATTGTTCAGCTTTGCTTTTTTCTTTGAGTACTGTACAAATGATATGTAGTCTCTGTCTCTTGCCTTTCCCTCAACATTGCTTCTTTCTTTCTTTTTTTTTTTAAAGATTTTATTTATTTATTTGACAGAGAGAAAGAGAGAGAACACAGCAGAGGGAGAGGGGAGAAGCAGACTCCCCACTGAGCCCAGTGCGGAAGCCCAATGAGGGACTCGATCCCAGGACCTTGGGATCATGACCTGAGCTGAAGGCAGGCACCTAACAGACTGAGCCACCCAGGTGTCCCTCAACATTGTTTCTAATATTTATTCATGGTACGTGTAGCGGAAGTTAATTTTCTCACAATCGTATGTTGCATTGTGTGGATATGCCACAGTTTACTCAACTATTTACCTGTTGGTGGCCACTTGAGGTGTTAGTTTTTTGGTATTGCAGACATTGCCAGTGGTCTTACATATATCTCCCATACACAAGTGTCAAATGCAGACATTTCTTTGGGATATACAGTCAGGAATGGGATTACTGAGTTGGGAGGTATGTGAATGTTCAACTTTGCCAGAAAAATGGTAAACAATTTCCCAAAGTGGTTGTACCAGTTTATACTCTACCAGCCATTGATTCACGTTATCTCTAACAGGTCAAACTTCTAAATTTTGCCAAACTAATGGGTATAAAATTGTATCTTGCAATCCTGGTTTGCATTTCTTAAATCTTAACGAAGTTAGCATTTTTCATATTTTTATGGGCTGTATATGTTTCTTCTGTAAAATACCTGTTCCTTGCAATTTATTTGTTCCATTAACTCTTTTTAAAAAAGATTTTATTTATTTATTTGAGAGAGAAAGTGTGAGCAAGTAGGAGTGGGGGGAAGGGGCAGAGGGGGAGGAAAAGGGAGAGAGAATCTGTAGCAGACTCAGTGCTGAGCACAGAGCCCTACGTAGCACTCAGTCCTACCGCCAGGAAGATTGTGAACCTGAGCCAAAACCCAGAGCTGGACACTTAACTAACTGAGCCACCCAGGCACCCTTGTTTGTTCCTTTACCTCTTCTAATGGATACATAATCGTCTCCGCATGGCTAAAATATAATCAACCCTCTAATATTTTCCCAATATTTTGCTATTATAAATTAAACTGACCTGATAATCCTTTGTGTATATCCAGGATCATTTCTTTCAAATCTTAAAAGTAGAGTAGGCTGAGGGGGCAGATAAGCTCATTTTGGAAAATTTTAGTACGCACTGACAAATTACCTCATGAAATGATGCCAATCTAAATGGAGGGGCTTTTTTTTTCTTTTTTCAAACCTGTGGACAATCTAAGCAGTTTTAGGGCCTTTAACAAAGTTGTCATCAAAGAGGAAAAGCTCAAAGATCTAGGGAGGTCCTGAGAGTTGCTGGAAGGAGATGAGGCCATGCTCTTCTGAGGAAGGTGGGAAGCATGTGTGAGTTTGGCGTGAGTGTGTGGGTGTGTCAGTCAAGGCCAGAGAAGCAGAACCACTAGCACATGTATACAAAGGGATTTGGCCTTATGCAGTCAGGGGAACTGGTTAAATGATCGTTGCCCTCAGGCTGTGATCCCAGGGTCCATCTGATGCTGGAGCTTGAAGTCCAGGGGGCAGTCAGGAATGAAAGATAGATGGAAAGTTGCAGAGAGCAAGGGCAGCCTGGACCCCATAGGCAAGAGCTAGAGCCCACAGGACAGTGTTGAAACCTGTGTTGGTTCTTGTTGTCTCTGACTTGATGTGGGCATTTTATGGGAGCCCAGAGTTTTTGTCAAGGACCTAAACACACACACCTGGCTCAGGAGTCAGAGGCGCTGGAGGAGGGAAGGGGGGGCTGGAGTGGTTGTAGTGCAGCTGTGGCTTCCCACCAACAAGCTGACTCAGCAACTTAGCACTTAGCATGAGAGCAGGAGTGGGTTTGCAGCTGTGGGCACGTAGCAGCGTCGCAGTTGCTTTCTCCATATTATCTTTGTCGGGCCTCACAGCAGCCCTGTGAAGTTGGAAGTGTAATCTTTTCTCCTTTATCGGTGAGTAAAATGAGATTCTGGAGGGAAAGTGGCTTGCTCAACTCCTTTATTCAGGGAGCTGGAGTTGAGACTGCTTTGGGCCAGCCAATCTTTCATTTCTATGACCAAGTACTGCAGGACAGGTTTTGAGTTCTAACTCACGTAGTTTTTCCACAATGTGTGGTTACTTAGGTTGGCCCTTGCTATATTAGGAAAGAAAGAGATTGGTGAGTTTCCTATAACTTAAAGATGACAATAGTCTTTGGATAGGAATTTAGACTTCTTTCATGGCTGATTTTGGGGATGTCAGCAATTTAATGTTAATGTAGATGAAACAGTTCAGCTTTTTAGAAAATAAAGTGGGAATGTTAAGGTATGTTGTATTTCTTTGATTTCTTCTGATTTTAGTTGATCAGAAATCTTTTAGTGGCAATGGGAATGTTTGGCTTATAATTTCTGCTTTTGAGAAGTGAATCGGGGATGCTGAAATGAGTATTTTAAAACCTAGGTCAGTCCTAGAGTTTTTCAGTTAGTAAAATGTATAAGAAATGGAAGAGAACTGTTGTAAATTATATCATCTGGAAGCAAACGAGGAGACACAATTTGGTGTAAACTACTTGACTAAGGATCAGCACCTGTGAATGGAAGGAGCTGGGAAGCAGAGGGAAAGGACCCACTGAGATGCAGGCCTAGCAAAGCCTTCGCCAATGCAGTGGGGCTCTCTGGAGCAAACCTTGTACATCAGAGTTGTCTGTGCTCGTCAGACCACAAAGCTGGGTCTATATACCCCTGCCTTACTTAGCCACTGAAGGCGGGCTGCTTGGAGAATGGTGTGATCCAAGAGACGTGGCTTTGTACAGCTGACTCTGATCTCCAAGGAGCTGGAGTTGGAGGCTGTCTATTGACCTCCTGCCCTGCAGCTGGGCTACAGTTTCTCCTTGAAGGGGGCTCTGGGTGGTGTGACTTTCTGGTTCCCACAGGAACTGTTCTAGACTAACAGACTTAAGGAATAGCAGCCAAATGTGAAGGATTCCTGATTCCAGCAAGCAACCACAATAAGACACTTTTGAGACAACTGGAATTGATCTTGTGGTTGTATTGGAAAATGTCCTTATCTGTTGGTGATATATCTTGAAGTAGTGAAACAGACAAAAGCAGAAGGGTGACAGCACAAACAAGAATGCTGAATTGTTGATAACCATTGCAGCTAGAGATGGGCTCACGCAGGTTTATACCATCCTTTCCATGTATCTGCAATTTTAAACACAATAACAAGTTTTTAAAAATCCCACCAAAGATCATTTAAGAATAATTACTTTTCTCTTGTTGAAAGGGTAGGCCTATATTACTGGGTGTTTCTTATATCCTTGAGCTCAGCATGTAAATCCAGAAAAAACTGCTATTTGAATATCAAGACTGTCTCCTCTGTTCAGGAAACAAAGCGTCCTATAATGTCAGCTCATAGCTCTCAGAGGAGCTTGAGGATTTTCCTGTTGAGTAGGGCCAAATGAATAACTGGGAAAGGTGGGGCTAGAAGAACAGAATGGGAACAAGGCAGGGAAGGACGAAAGCTACTAATTTTTGAGAGCTATCAGCCACAGAACTGGATGCTGCTTTATATCATCTTATTTCATCCTTACAACCACCCATTCTATTATTCTAGATTTTCTAGAATAGGATTCCCATTTTGCAGATTGGGATAGTAAGACTCAGAAATGTGGCACACAACTCCAAGTGTTGGAGTTGGGATTCTGTCAGGTGGTGTCTGGTTCCTAGGCCCGTGCACTGGGCCATGGGAGTTCAGAGCTGGTCACTTCTCTGGCTCCTGGGGCATCTGGCAGCAATTTGGGGGCAATCTGGGACAGCACATTCTCTCTCCTGGAAAATGCAAGAAAGGCAGGTCCTCTCTTGGCTACCATGTACATGCCCAGACCTTCCAAGTCCTGGCATCACCCTTTCTAATCATGAGACTCCTGCCTTATTTCCTGAAACTAAGAAAAACTAGGGCAAAGATACTGTTCTACACCTTAATTAGAGGTTGTGAGATTTCCCTCTTCCTTGGGGACTTTTTCTGCTTTTCCTTCATCTGTCCATCTTCAGGTAATGCCCTTTATAATTTGTTGGCTTTCTGAAACCAATATACTTTGGTCTCCAGTAAAGATTGTGTAACAACTTTGGGAGAGGGTCATGGGAGACTTCTGTGGTGAGATAGTGAATTCTGAAAGACAGAGCCTAAAAACCGTGTGTGTCGTGGGGAAAGAGGAGGAGCTGATCCTTATCCCTCTGTCAGGCTGCGGATATGCAATGAAGGCAAAAGGAAACAGAAAAATCAGGGAAGGCGAATCTCTTCCTCAAGTTCCCATTGAATATCATTGTGATGGGAAGGGATGGAGGCTGTGTACCTGGGCGGGAGGGAAAGGACATCTCTGCAGATGGTGTTTAGCGGTGTTGTTCAAGATCTTTGGAAGGCCAGCAAGACCTTCCCTGAGTAGTAGAGCCAGCTGTCTGTCAGTCCGGGTGCATTAAACAGGGCTTAGAAGCAAGCTGCAGGAAAATCTATGCTTAAACACCTCTGCGTTTAGCCCAATCAACTTTGATTTCTTCCCAAGATCTTGGTGTCTCATCAAAAGCTCTTTTTGCTGCTCATGGCCTTGGTTGGAGAAAACTACTAAGGAATCCAGGGAGGAGGATGGCAGTGAGATACACTGAATCTTAAAATGCTTTCAGGTGGGGATGCCTGGGTGGTTTGGTCGGTGGGACATCTGCCTTCGTCTCGGATCATGATCCCCGGGGTCCTGAGATCCAGTCCTGCATCAGGCTCCCTGCTCAGCGGGGAGTCTGCTTCTCCCTCCGTCTCTCGCCTGCTGCTCGTGATCTTTCTCTCGAATGAATGAATAAACTCTATAAAATAAACTCCTAAAATAAAATTAAAATAAAATACTTTCAGGTGATTTTGCTTAACTGAGTTGTGGAGGTGCTGGCAACCAGGCTTTGAAATGTACTTACGCGGCTGTGTACCTACACTGAGAGGGGGAAATTTGCAGAAAGATCTGGAAATGAGGTTTAGATAAGTGCAGGTTTTCAGGATGTTCATATGAAAAACTTTTCACCATACCTTCTCTGCTATCACTTTGTTCCAGTAATTTTTATTTCTCCCATACCGCTGACCAATTTCCTGCTTCCCAACTTTCCTCCAAAAAGCTCCTTATACATTTCTTGCCCAGGGAGAGAGCTAAACCTTGATACAAAGCGTGGAAGTTCTCAGCAGGAAGCATGTAGGCCCCACCTTGCGGATGTGGTTTTAGCTTCTCTTAGGACTTCAGCTCTCTGCTGGCCCCTGTGGGTGAAGGTGAGGTTTCTTTCACTGGCGCTTTAGTTTTCAGACTTACCTTGGGGTGTCAGACTCTGAGCAGAGGAGAGACTAAAGCAGTTTAAAGTCACAAACCACATACCTGGTTATTGACTTTCTTACTGTTCTAGTTTTCTTGTGTTGCTTATCATTTTGGCTTCCGGAAGATTGAGTGGAGGCTTGTACCTTTCACAGCGTCCAGCCAAGTCCAAGCAGATTGACCTCCACTTCCTTCTCCCTACTCTAGATGTCAGAGTCCCTCCCTCCCTCCTTCCTCACTCCTTATCTGGGATGCTTCCGGGTACCAGGCTTCATGCTAAAACCAGGAATAGGAAGGTGAATACAACCTGGTTCCCTGAATTCAGCAGCTCACCGTGAACTGGGGGCAGAGAGTAATGCCCGGAACTCTCGGTCAGTGACTCTTTCCCTGGCTTTTTCAGTGTGATTGCACTAGCTTTTTGGCTGACCATATTTCTGGACTGGCTTTAGTCCAACATATAGGTTATCAGTAAATGTTACTCATTATTGTTATTATCATGTCTCATGTCAAAGGCTTTCAATGTCTCCAACTCAGGGAGCCCTTGGTAACCAGTGAAATGTGTTTAGAAGCACTAATCTTAAGGAAAACTATAAAGTTATTTTAAGATATTTCTGATTTTTTTTTTAGTTCTTATTAAAAACACCCTCCATCTCCCTACTAGATTAGTTTGAAGCAAATTCCAGGCATTATATATACTTTACATGTAATATACATATATATATATATACATATATATTACATGTAAACAGATATATATAAATATATATATATAAATATATATATAAATATGTATTTCAGTATATATTTCTAAAGGATTAAGGACTCTTTAAAAAGTAACCACAATACAATCATCACATCTAAACGTTAAGTAGTAATTCCTTAATATTATCAAATATCCAAATTTCACTGTTTATCATAAGCTTTTAATTTTGTAATTGATTTGAGTCAATCTTTTGATAGGTTCATATTTTGCAATTAGTTGGGGTACTTCTTAAATATTTTTTTAATCTATAGGCTTCCCCTCACACTCTTTATGTTTCCTTGCAATGTATTTGTTGAAGAAACAGAGTGATTTATCCAAGAGATTTCCTAATAGTCTGGATTTTGCTGATTGCTTCCCCGTGATGTTTAGCATGTTCCTCTGTTCTCTGTAGTTCCATAAAGCTGATAGTTTGATCGAAGATTTAGGCTTGAGTTTCAGGCTGAAATGCTACACAGGTGGTGGTGGTGCTACACTTCTGTCAGGAGATGTGAAACGCTTGGTTTTCTCGCTTTGTGGTGTAAGCACCCCCAATCATTACCTCCATCTGTTCATTATATTGCTGAATGGTAATATTTTAATTCTATCATTGCTTTTTTATTTTTAAAAGATTTTATTTGTGAGAGAGAGAGCAAGAGAGTGAGAGCACAAGTGGGGAAGGAGCAGAGGGACAGGGAGAAGCAGACTCCCTGCTGAGCAGGGAGCTGTATGTGGGGCTTGATTCCAAAACTCCAGGATCATGACCTGAGCCAAAGGCAGAGGCTTAAGTGACTGAGTCACCCAGGTGCCCCCCTATCATTGCTTCTTATGGCTTAGCTAGAATGCTTTTTAAAATTAAAAATTTTTTTTAGAGTGAGGAGAAGGAGAGGGAGGGAGGGGGGAGAGAGAGAGAGATCTTAAGCAGGCCCCACACCCAGCATGGGGCCTGACATGGGGCTCAATCTCACCACCCTGAGATCATGACCTGAGCTGAAATCAAGAGTTGGATGCTTAATTGACTGCACCACCCAGGTGCCCCTAGAATGCTTTTTATAAAAAGAAACTTCTCCCATTAATGTTTGATTACCCTGAAATGCAGTGTGTACAGGAAAAGCAGAATGACAGCTTTCTTCTTTCCCTAGATTAATAGTTTTTAGAGAATTGAACACTATGAAGATTTCAGAGGCTATAGCACTCCTCCCTCGTCTAGTCTTCTCTGCTTTTCCTTTGGTTCCTCTGAAATCTAGAAGTTGTCTCCCACCACCCCACACCTCCAAACCTCTCCACTCAAATCCAACTTTGTGGGGCTTTGGAGAAAGAATTGCAGACTCATTCACACTAAAGTGCAAATGACTAATACCAACTTACAGTGTGGCTACCCCAGGGAGATTTTCTGTTCAATTTGTATCAATGTCTTAAATTAGAGAAACTGAAATGAAGCTTCTTGGATAAGAATAGCATTTATATGCACTTACTATTATGTGCCAGCTGCTGTAGTCAATGATTTCCATACAGTATCTCCTAGAATGCCCACAACCTTATGAGTAAGGTATTTGTTTCCCCACTTTACAGATGTGGAAAACAAGGCTCAGGCTGTTTAACTTGCCAGCTAAAAAGTGGCAAAGGTGAAACTAACACCTGGGTTGTCTGCCTTCAAGGCCAGAGCATTGAGTCTGCCTTTTTGATCAGATTTCAGGCGTCTTGAGCAAGGAGAAGAGGGTGTGGAAAAGGGGATGGTTCCCAAGCTTGAAATCCTCTACCTGGCAGACGGAAGTCACTCATTGCATCAGTGTGAGAGGCAGAACTTGGCAGTCACCCACAAAACCAAACATCTGTCACCAGAACTGTTAATGGCAGAACTGTTCTCTACCCCCAGAGCAACAGTGTCTCCTCTGCCTCCTGTTGACTTTTCCAGTTCCTCCTCCCTCTTGTTCAGATTCCAGCTACACTGGAATCTTTCCTTGTCCCTCAAATCTGCCAAGCTCTTTTCAGTCTCAGGGGTTTGCATCTACTGTTCTTCCCCTGGATCTTTACATGCTCGGTGGCTCCTTGACATTCAGGTCTTAGCTTAAATGTCTGCCTCCCCAGAGGCCTTTCCCCTGACCAGCTGTCTAAAATAGCTACTTCCTTCCTCCAAATCTCTTTCCCAATTTCTCAGTGTCCATTATCATCCTTCCCTACAAAATATAGGGAGAACATGGCCATTTTGTTCGTGCTAGAAGCCTAGCATGCCGCAAACACTCAGAAAGGATTTGTTGAATCAATGAGTTTAGGCATCCTTTGTCATTGCATCCTACGTGGGGGGCCTGCCTGACCAGCCCAAACCTATCACAGCTGGTCCAGTTAATTAGAGCCGCTGCTACAGTCTGCTCTTCCATCTATTCAAGTCAAAGATCCCTGCCTTTTGTATTTATAAACCAAATCTTTAAATGGTCAGATTTAGTTCTAGTGAAGAAATAGGCTGAGGTCCAAGATGGTTAATATTTTAACTAGAACCTGTGTGCTCCAGCCGAGTCTGTTTCCCCAGACGTAAGATGGATGGTTCTGGAAAAAGGAAAGGTGAGGATGTATTTTGAGGCTACTTCTCAGAGCAGATCCACACTCCTCAGTGTTGTACTGTGGGCATCTTAGCTTGGGCCACTATAGCAAAGTACCACAGGCTGCTGGTTGAAATAACAGACGTTTATTTCTCACAGTTCTGGAGGCTGGGAAGTCTAAGGTCAAGGTTCTGGCAGATTCGGTTGTTGGTGTGAGCTGTCCTCTTGGCTTGCAATTGGCCGCCTCCTTGCTGTGTCCTCATGCGGCAGAGAGAGAAGAAGCACTCTGGGCTCTCTTCCTTTTCATATAAGGTAAGTCTTGGATACTAGAACCAGATTCCTTAACTTTTGGGGATATATATATATATATATATATATATATATATATGCCAAATTTTATAATCTCTTTAAAATCAACACATTGAAATATATTTCTTAGGAAATTGTTTTTTTATTTAAGTAAATGATTGACTTTAATTTTTAATAAATGCCTTCCTGGGCAGGTTGGTTATTTGCAAATGTAAGGTTGATGTAGGTTTAGTTAACTATTAGGAAGAATTTTAGGAAAGATGTAGCTTTGTTGAATATAAGATATAAAAACAGTTAAGCATTTATATTGACTGAGACTGGGATAATTTTGGCAATCTGAACCATCCATGTGGCCTTCTGACATTTTTGATGACACATACTCTTGGCTACAAAGCAGTCCTATAGAAGAAGTGTGGTGTGCCAGTAAAGAGCACAGATGTGGGAGCCAGAGCCCCTGGTTTTGAAGCCCACCGGTGCCACTTACAAACTGTAACTTTGGGAAGCTTATTTCACCTTCTTTGCTTTGGTCCCCACCTGTAAAAAAGGTATGATATTCAAGGTACCAAATCATCAGATTTTTGTGAAAATTAAATCAGTCGATGTATGTAAAGCACCCAGGACAGTGTGTTGCATGAGTCTAAAACATACCATATGTGGTAGGCAGATGACTCCCCCAAAGATGTTCACACCCCAATCATTGGACGCGATGAGTAAGTTACATTACATGGCAAGAGGGTCTTTGAAGGTATAATCAAGGGGTCAGACTGTAAAATAGGGGAAATTAACCTGGATTGTCCATTTGGGTCCAATGTTGTCACGTGACTCCCAGACGCATGACCTCATCTAAACCCAATTACCTCTCAAAGGCCTCACTTCCAAATATTATCACCTCAGGGATTAGGATGTCAACATATGAAATTTGGGGGGAAATAAACATTCAGTGTATAATAGCATCTCTCAGATTTTCCCTTTGTGGTGTGAACGTTGAATGCTTCTAGGGGAAAGACAATCGTGACGGAAATGGAAGCATCTCAGATATTCTTCCAAAGTTGGACGGCAAAAGCTGCCAACATCCTAGAAAACTAAATCTGAAGCTTATGGGTTTACTTGGGAGACCATTCATAGGGCAGGACAAAATACAGTCCTAGAATCACCTTGGGGGGGGGGCATTATTTAAAATGCCCGAGTGACCAAACCACAGTCAGATCTGCTGAATCAACATCTTGGGGGGATGGGGCCTGCTGGTCCACGTTTTGACAAGTGCCCAGCTGTATGTTATGCTCCCTAAAATTTTAGAACCACTGTCATTAAGAAATGGGTTTGTACTTTATCACAACCTAGTTATCCTAAGGAGCCTGAGGTAAGTTGCCCCAAATAACGTGGTCAGGACTCCTGTGTCATTGGCGTTGGTATCCCCTGGGTCCCACCCCAGAGATTCTGATGTCGTCCATCTTGCTGTGGTCTAGACATAGGGAATTTTACAAACTTATGGGTGGCCAGGGTTAACTATTGCTCTACAAAGGCCTGAATCCCATCACGTTTTCACTCGGGCGTCGGGGGAGGGTTGCTTCTGGCCGGCCAACTCTCTATTGTACAGGGTTGTGAAAAGTGAGACTTCCTAACAGTCCAACAAAAGATGCCTCTCGTCACAAGAACTTGCTTTGCTCCTTTAGATGTTCCCTTTAGTTAGTTCTTTTACTGGAAGGAAGGCATAGTTTGGCTTCACCCTGTTGTAAGCTGTGCTTAATAGCATTAGTTGGCCACAAACGTCTCTCTCCTCTGTTCTGGTCTCGGTAGGTCTTTCTCTGAATGCTTTTCTTCCTGCCACTAATTTTTTTTTTTCTTTTTCTCTTCTCCCTGCTACTCGTCTGAATCTACCCTGTGCTTCAAGAACAAATTCAAGTCTGTCTTCATCAACTAAACTCTTATCCTTTTTCCTTCTTTGAATTCTCAAAGTAGTTGTACCATATTGTTCTTAGTTGTGTTCTCACTGTGGTATAAATGTGCAAGACCAAGAGCCTCAATGATACTTCTGTTAAGTACCTGGTAGGCACCTAATATGTTCAGGTGGGTTGACTGGGTATTAGGTGACCGTCCCAGAAGAACTGGGATGGATGAGGCTGGGTTAATTACAATCACTAAAGCTCACGAAGGAGGGAAGTTCAAAAGTTTCTAGCATATGTTTATACTATTGATGGACAATGGATTTTTGGCAGTTGTAGACTTTTTACTCTTCCCAATATATTTAAAAGCAGGTCTTGGTCCAGAAGCATAACTCTTTATGCCTTTATATCCTCAAGTTTCACAGCGAGGCAATATCCGTTTATATTTATGAAACTATTTTTTAGACCTGAAGGAGGCAAAACATTGTAGAAAACCTTAGAAAGGAAATGAAAATGAATTCCTATGTTATACATAAGGTTCTATAAATTTTCTTGTTCCATATTACGGAATGTTAAGCAGTTTTCTACAAGATTCTGTCCAGATAAATTTCTTTGGATTGAATGAAAAGGAAATCTAATTTTCATCCTACATTTAATATTTTGAGGGATGACTAGAGATTTTACTAGTAACTACTCTGAATGTAAAAAGTGCCTTTGTCTGCCAGCTTCTCGTGACTGCCTTCATCGGGGGGGAGGAGAGAAGCAAACTGAGAGGCAAAGCAAACATCTTCAAAGTTTCATGTTTTACTGTTCTGTGACTGCAGACAGCAGCCTTCTAGCCAGTACCTAAGGATCTCAAAAAGATGATAACTGCCTATGATCTCGTTCTAGCCCCTGTCTAAACATCGGGGCTTTATGTTCCTCTTTATGTTTCTATATGGATCACCAAGTCCTCACTCTGTTAAGTGAAACAGGTGTGAAAGAGTTCTTTAGCACATCTGACTGCTTCCCTCACTCCCAGGAATCTTGCTTGTTTTGTGTGATCCACCCTTCTGGAAAAACCCTGCGAGGGCTTGCCAGTCCCACGTACTCGGACACTTCCTTGGAGAGCCAGCAGGGGTCAGTTGGAACACCCGCGGCTCTGGCTTGTCCTGTTCACTTCTCTTGCCAAGACTAGGACAGCACCAGGAGCCTTTTTCTTTCTTTTTTTTTTTTTTAGTTCCCTGAGCTGAGACAAAGCAGTTGCTAACTCTTCAAAGATGTTGGGGCGCCTGGGTGGCACAGCGGTTAAGCGTCTGCTTTCGGCTCAGGGTGTGATCCCGGCGTTATGGGATCGAGCCCCACATCAGGCTCCTCCGCAATGAGCCTGCTTCTTCCTCTCCCACTCCCCCTGCTTGTGTTCCCTCTCTCGCTGGCTGTGTCTATCTCTGTCGAATAAATAAATAAAATCTTTAAAAAAAAAAAAAGATGTTTTATGTCCCTTCCTTACCTTTCTGCACTAGTCCCTTCTTTGCCCCACACGCCCCTAAGCACTCTTTCCCCGACTCAGTACCCTTTCTTCCCTCCTATCAGCATCTAAGTGAAAACCACTAACCATCTCTTTACTGGATTGGAAATCTCCTGTTTATTTTAAAATTAAGCTCCACAGTAAATTTTACAATTTTGTCTATGTTAAGATGCTGTTGCCTCTCTTGCCTCTCCTCGACACTGACCCTGGTGGTGGGGAATTCCAGCTTGTGACTGGTGAGAGGGGGATGGGGGTGGGAAAGGTGCGGGGAGAGAATTGCCGGGAACATTCCCATGACTCATTAAGGGTTTAGCTGTCCTAGACTAAAAAGAGTGAAAATCCCATATGCCTCGGGAGCCATGCTCCCTTCCTTGAATTAGTGGCTCCGACTTACCAAAAGGGTCAGGCGCTGTGAGGACAGTTCATCTTTCAGTGGATGTTTTCAGTGAGCTATTTTATTCACACATCTCTTACCCTGAACCCTCAAAACAGGACCAGCTACATAATTTGTGAGGTCCAGTGCAAGATGAAATCACAGGTCCCCTTATTCAAAAGCTCTTAAGAATTTCCAGTTGGTGACTACAGAGCCTTAAACCAAGTGTCAGGCCCCTCTGAGCATGGAGCTCTGTGACTGCATGAGTGATAACACCCATGAAGCTGGCCCTGCCCCAAAACATGTAGGACAAGCTCTTCTTTGTCCTGGACCAGGGGATTAATGTGAGGGCTTTCCATATTGGGCTTCTTCCTTGTCCTCGGGAACCATGGTCCTGGAGAATGAGAGAAAGATACACAGGGAAAGTGAGTGATGTTTCATTTAACAGATATACGCCATAACACTGTTTTAGGTTCTGGAGAGGCCAGGAAAAAAATGTTTTTGTCCTTGTGGAGTTTACAATCTACTTAGGACAGACAACAATAAATTAAAAGGCAGGGACTGGCACATAGGAGGTCAGATGGTGATAGGTATTATGGAGAATGGTAGAGCAGGGCAAGGAGGATAGGAGTGCTGACATGGAGGGGTGGGGGCCTTTGATTTTATGCCAGGTGGTCAAGATGGGCTATTTGTGTGTTTTTTTTGTTTTTGTTTTTTTTAAGATTTTATTTATTTGACAGAGAGAGAGGGCGAGAGCTAGCACAAGCAGGGGGAGTGGCAGGCAGGGGAGAAGCAGGCTCCCTGCTGAACAAGGAACCTCATGCAGGGCTCGATCCCAGGACCCTGGGACCATGACCTGAGCCAAAGGCAGTCACTTAACCGACTAAGCCACTCAGGTGCCCCAAGATGGGCTATTTGAGCACAGACTTGGAGAGAGTAAGGGAGTGAGTCATGCAAGTATCTGAGGGATAAGCATTCAGGCAAAGGGACTAGCAGGTACAGAGGCCGTGAGGCTTGTCAGGTTTGAGGAGGAGCGGAGCTGATGGGGATTGCGAGGGGATAGACGTGGAGGGGGAGGCTACATCTCTGGCAGTGAGGACTCTGGATTCTACTCTGGATGAGATGGAAACTTTGGAAGGTTCAGAGCAGAGCAGGCTTGTCATCTGGCTTAGATTTTGAAGGGTTCCCTTGCTACTCTGTTGAGAAGTGCTTTTAGAGACAGAACCAGTGAGAAGGCTTTGCACAGGGTGTTCATGGTGGAGGTGATGAGAAGTGGTCAGACTCCAGAGATATAGTTGGCCCTTGCACAACAAAGTTGGTCCACTTACATGCAATTTTTTTTTTTTTTGGATAAATACAGTACAAATTTATTTTCTCTTCGGGTTTTCTTTTTGCTATCTTAAAAAATATGGTACATAATACATATAACATATGAAATATGTGTTAACTGACTATTTGTTACCAGTAAACCTTCTGGTCAACAGTAGGCTGTTAGTAGTTAAGTTTTTGGGGAGTCAAAAGTTATACATGGGTTTTTTACTGTATGGAGTGGGGGTTTCCATGCCCCTGACCCCCATGATTTTCAAAGGTCTGCTATATTACAGTCTTCAAAAGGACAAGGGGCCAGGTCGGCCTTGTTTACCACTGTAATCCTCTTGCCAGATACATGGTCTGACACGTGCAGGTACCCAATAAATTATGTACTTAACCAGTGAAGGGAATACAAATATTCAACAAGTTGTCCTGTAATGGAGATGTAAGTAATAACATTAAAAGAATGAAGTGAGGCCGAATACCTGGCAGGCTTTTTATAGTTTTTACCCCTACTTTGCTTTATTAAATCCATAAAAATGGTAAAGGTCAGTTCATATGAAATAAATTATGTGACTCAAAGCCGTATAGCCTGTCAGCCTGAACAGACTGTATTGGACCATAAGACTAGTCTCAGCATGTGGCCAATAGGTGGCGCTGTACTTTGTTAGGGTGTCATCTCCACTAGGTCATGAGTGTGGAGGCCTAACGGGGATCAAAAATGTTAAATGCAGTTGTAACTGGAGTCTATACTTGGGCTATTAAAAATTAGATTACCTTCTCCAGTAATTTGGAATTACATGTAGGAAACTAACATTTGGAAATGTCAGTCTTCCGTAAGTGGAACATTTAGATATTATTTAAATGCTAGAAAATACATCTTAATGTTGGAAACAAAGCAGTGCCCACATGCTACAGATGCTTTCAGTGCTTGATGAAAATTTTATTCCCTTCTCCATGTGATTCTGGTATATGTATTTTCTACGTGTGTACACGTGCACACATACATTTTGGCTGCTATTTTTTAAAAAAAGACTTGAGAGAGAGAGCAAGGGGGAGGGGCAGAGGAAGAGGGAGAGGGAGAATCCCAAGCAGGTTCCACACTCAGTGCAGAGCCTGGCACAGGGCTTGATCTCATGACCCTGAGATCATGACCTGAGCCAAAATCAAGAGTGAGCCCCTTAACCAACTGAGCCACCCAGGTGTCCCTTTGGCTGCTATTTGTAAAAAGACCACATAGGTATCATTAGATTTATTTTCCTTATTGAATCTGTACAGGGAGGTAGAAGTACAGGAAGGAGTGGTGTCGGAAGGGGGATAGTCAAAGGGGAAATGAGGCTGCAGTAAAGCTTAGGCGGCTGTGTGGTTTTGTGGGAAGTTCTATGAACACTTCTTGGAAGGCGAGTTTCCTCTGGCTGCTGGAGCATCTTTCTCTACCCAGAGAGCTCGCTGAAGCAGCATCACCTTGCAGGACTACTTCACCTGGAAGCCGGCAGGAGGCTAGTTCTGTCTTGTCCAATGCCCACCTTCCTACCCTTGGAATTGGTCCTTGCAGATGAAATGCAGCCATAGTCAGGCACTCAGACTCCTGTACTGTCAAATAGCCAATGCTGGAAAATCCGATGAGCAAAGATTCTGGGGGTGCATGGTTTTCCCCTGGGTCAGACTGAATAAACATTGCTTTACAAGATGACTTTTGTCCCCTAAAAAGTCCCTGCATGGAGTTTTGCTGTGAGCTTCAGAAGACAAGCCTGTTCTTTCACAGTCTTAAGGATGTAGAGCCCCCAAACATAAGGCCTTTAAGAACTGCCCTGCCAGTGGACCTGCAAAAAAGTGCCCAGGCCAATATTTTGGCTCAGATGGCTTTCTCTCCAAGCTGTACTCCTGTCTCTTTCTCTGGAATCTGGGACCTGAAACCACAGAGGGCACAATGAGCCTGCTCTCCCCTCCTCACCTTCCGCTGGTACCTTCTTCTCTCCTCGCTGTAATCAGAGACCTCTGTCCAAGGAACAAACTTCTCTGATTGACCAGCCTACCATATCCCCAGCCTGCTCATCTCTTTCCTTTCATGGAGGCCACCTTGCTTTGCTGGCCTTCCTTCAAGCCCTTCCACTAAGCTATCCACCCAATATTTGTTGATTCAGCAAATGTGTGGTAAATGCTGGGTGCTGGGGAAGCAACAGGATACAATTCCTATCCTCATCCTTTCCTTAGAATACATCTCCCTATTCTTTCTTCTTTGACCCATTTGAAGCCTGATTTTCCCCTGATGATACTGCCTTTCTTTGGTCTTTGCCTAAAATTTCCCTATATCCCAGAGCTGGACTGTGGGGCTCCCTAATTTTCACCTCACCATCATTAATGTATTGGCTTTTTGTCATCTTATGGTGACCAGCTAGCTCCAAGAACCTCTAAGCATCATTTCCTCATTCAAGGCAGACCAACTGCGTCTGTTCCTTGTATCAGGGAAGCGAGGGTTTCCCACTGGCTCCCAGCCCAGTTCCTGTATCCTAGCGTTGTCACCTCTAAGTAAACAACCAAACATCGGGGAAAATGAGTGTCTAGCTTTAAGAAGGAGAGGTTTGGGAACGGCTTCTGAGTTCAGCAGCTGAAAACACGCACTCATGGTATCCACTCCATGCCGTTCGTTGTGCTCTTCCGTACGTGTTGCCATGACCTCTCAACATCCAGGTCATTCCATCAGATCCGTTCACTTTGGGGAATCCATTTCTCTCCTGCTTTTGTCTCTTGTTTTCATACTGGCTGACTTTAACTTCAGCATGAATGACTCTTGGCCTCAGAGTTGCTTGGCCCCCACCCCTCTCCTCCTGCACTTTTAGACAATCTACCTAATAGCCAGTGCTGAACTCGTTTCTTCGCCCAGACTTGCTCCTCCTGCATTTCTGCTTTTGGATCATGACAGTCTGTATCCTCTGTCATTGTCATTAGGACCACTGGGTCCACCCTATGTTCCTGCTGCTTTACCTGAATCTACGGATCCCTGAGTCCTGTTCATCTCACCTCTGGAAGAGTTCTTGCCTCCTTCTCTTCCTTTGCTCTGGCGTAATTCCTCTTCTAGTCCCTATTTCCTCATCCTGCTTCAGTTCATCCTTCAAACTGCAACAATAATCTTCACATAATTTGAGTGAATTGTTCTTCCTTGGTTAAAATGCATTCATGTTTCCTTAGTATTTCAGAATAAAATAAAAGCATGACATTCAAAACCCATCCTGTCCAACCTGTCATACCAGCTTTATCTCCTCTGTGCCTTTCCCCTTGTCATTCTAGGTTTTCCCGTTCCCAAATAGGTCTTAGAGCTTTGCTGTGTCTGGAACTCTCTGGAACTCTCCTTCAGTCCTCCCTCAGTGAACTCGCGCTCATCCTTATGAACCAAGCTCAAATATGATCTCGTCAGTGTGGCTTTCCTCAATCTCCCAGGCATAATGAATCATGCTGCCTTTTTTCCCTGTTGCACTGTTACTGTAGTATTTGAGACTTTTTTTTTTTTCCCACATACACATCCATCCCCTTTAAGAGAGAACCAGTCTCAGACTTAGCTTTACGTTTTTAATAGCTGCTAAAGTGCCTGGCACATAGCAGGTGCTTAATAGATGATTGTTGAACAAATATTTTTGAACTATTGTGGATATCAATGGAGGAAATTTTCTGAATGCTGTATGTTTGGTACATTCTTAACATGTGGTAGATCTGAATCCTAAAAGTTTAGTTAAGAAAACTTCAGAGAACAAATGTTTACTGCAGTGTAGAGTTCTTCAGTTTCCAGGATCGGAGGTGGTGTATGTGTGGTTGATGTTTTTAGAACAAGGCAATGGCTCAGCCCCGTGGGAGCAGATTGCATGAGACAAGCACCCAGAATGGGGGAGATAATGCCAGCCAATCTGTCAGATTTCATCATCTGCTGGTCTTGGGCTGGGAAGATTCTTAATATATGCCTCTCAAACTTACATCTTGTGAGGAGCTGCCTTCAGTTTTCATCTTCTGCAGGTTACTTATACCACCCATCTAAAAGTATTTTAAGAAAGCATATTATTTATTTTGAGTTTAGTAAATGAGTCTTGGTATAATTATTAAGCACAGATTCTGATTATTTTTACTCTGTGATGAGTTCTACAGGCATGGAGAAGAGGCAAATCTTTTATAGGTTACTTCTTAGTCAAACAAGGAATAACAACATTTTTTCTTTTAATCTTACACTGCTAAAATTGTAATTATATAATTATGAAAATGCAGTTTGGGGAGTAGTCCACTTACGACTCAAGTATAGAGAGTGTTGTTATTATGGACAAAAAGGCCCAGTGATTTTATTTTTTTTAATCTGGGAAACCTACTTGCTGGTGGGGTGTGGGCGCTGGCAATAAAACGTGTGGGTTGGTAAGTTGTATAATACTTGCATGAATGTTGGTGAGTGAGTGTGTGCGTGTGTGTGTGTGTGTGTGTGTGTAGATCAGTAATTACAACAAAAGCAGTGGGAATGACCTAGTGAATTCTTGACTGTCTGTCCATCATACGTAAACATATGTACTGCCTTTCTGTACGAATAGTATACAGATAACCTTGTTTTAAAAAATGCATAATATTTGAAACAGTGTTTTAAGTGGGTTAAATATCTTTTGTGAACACTATTGATGTGTTAGTTAATTTTCTTTGCAGTGCCCTCTTTTCAGTCATGCTACAAAAGGAATCTTCAGTCAAGGTTGAATTACTGTTATTTTCATAGTGGGATCTAAAATAATGAGATTTTTACTGAAATTTCCCCCTTTTTTAGCCATAGAAGTTAATGATAGCTCTTTCCATCGAGTGAGACCAAGCAGAAGGTAAGCAGTGTAATGTCTTAGGGACTTCTTAGGAATATATTTATCTTCTGGTATAACTGGGGAAATAAGCAGTTGGTAAATTGCTAATGAGGTAGAAGGTACTGTTCAGGAATTTTTGAGGCAGATCTTCCATATTTGAAGTAAAGAAATTCTGATGGGTTTAAGTATATCATCTCTTCTGCATTCCACATATGGCTTTGTGTGAAAAAGAAAGAGACAGTTCTAAATGGGTAACTTGGCAGGAATACTGGTGACAGGAGATGATTTTACGGGAGACGGGGTGTGTGATGATGGAAAGAGCAAGCTTGGCCTTGAACGTAGAAGTCTGGCCTCTTTGGATGGAATACTGAGAGAGAACGGCATGCGTTTCCCAATATTGTTGTTCCAGAGGTGTGGCAACAATATCAAAAGCAAAAATCTATTGTTGGAGCAGTGCATCTCCAGTCGAAGAAGAATGTTGCACGCATCCCTTTTATGTAATGAAGTAAGTCCAGGTTTCATATGAGTGATGGCTTAATTGCTGGTAGGTGACCTTTATTTATTTTTTTTCTTCCACTTAAAAGATTAAGCTTATTCAGGACAGAATTGAAGAGAGAACAAAGAGTCAGTAAATTAGCAGCCTAATCTATTGAGTCATGAGAAAATGAAGGTTTATACACACACAGAACATCTCTTCTTGGCTTACACACAAGTCTGTCCCTTAAATGCCAAGGCACTGTCACTTCTTTCTCCTCCCCTCCCTAAAGCTTTAGTGCCAGGCACTGTGCTCCTTTCCTGTCCTTTTTTTTTTTTTTTTTTTTTAATCATTGAGGTTTTCTGTCCTTTTTGAGGATAAAACAGTTCCTCTCCTTACTCCCCTGAAACTGCTTGTGAAGGTTGCCCATGGCCTCTCCCTTCCTAAAGCCAAAGCTCCGTCCTGTCTTTGCCTTGCTTGACCTTTCAGCAGACTTGACACGGTTAACCGCCCCCCCCCTTTTAGCAAATGCTTCTCTTGACTTCCATGATGTCCAGTTTCCTGGTTTTCCTCCTACCTTACTGGACACTTTTGGGATCCTTGCTGCTTCCTCTCTTTTCATGGACACATCCAGAGCTCAGATCCTGGATCTTAGATCTCTTGTTTTTCTTGACTTACTCCCTTGGAAATCTCATCTGGTTTCATGGTTTATATGCTAACAGCTGTCATATGTACATCTCCAGTCCACATCTGTCCCTGATTTCAGACTCCTGCAGCTAACCGTCTATTCTATGTCTCTGCATTTCTGCCTTTGCATGTCCGAAACCCAACTCTGTATCTTCAGGTTAACTTCCCTTGGTGTCTTTTGCATATCAGTTAAGCACAACTTCATTCTTCTAAGTGCAGGAAGCACCCCGACTCCTCTCTTTCCCTCGCAGTCTACATCTAACCCTTCAAGAAATCATGATATCCAGAATCTCACTACCACTTCTCACCACCTCACTGTTACTACTTTAGTTGAAACCACCAACATCCCTTGCATGAAGCTTGTAATTGCCTTTTAACCCATCTCCAGACTTCTATCCTGGTCTTCTGCAGCAGTCAGCTGTGTTCTTCAGCACAACAGTGAGATCCTGTCACTTCTCTGCCCCAACCCTTAGCGACTCCGTCTTTCCCTCCGGGTAAAAGCCAAAGTCCTTATCAAGGCCTGTAGGGCTCTGCAAGATCCGCCCCTTTCCCCTCCCTGACTTGGTCTCTTGTTACTCTTTCACTGCAGGTGCAGCGGCTCCTGCTTTCCCTGAAACATTACAGATGTGTTTCCATTTTCAGGCCTTTGCACCTGGTACTCCATCTGCCTAGAATGTTCTTCCGTAGATATATGTGTACCTCTCATTTAAGTTGCTTTCTTCCAGATGACCCCAATTACCATTGCAGTCATACTGTCTGCCCCCAGCACTCCTGACCCCTCTGCTCTATGACAGGTTTACCCTGGAGAAATTGAGGGTTTGGTTCCAGACCACTGCGATAAAACGAATATTGCAATACAGAAAGTCAAATGAATTTTTTGGTTTCCCATGAGTGTAAAAGTTCTGTTTATATTTCGTGGTATTCTGTTAAGTGTGCAATAGCATTAAGTGTAAAAACAAATGTACATACCTTAATTAAAAAGTATTTTATAAAATGGTAACCATCAGATGAAGCTTTCAGTAACTTGTAGCTCTTCATAGGTCACCGTAACAAATATAATAATGAAAAAGTTTGAAATATTGTGAGAATTACTAAAATGACACAGGGACACAAAGTGAGCAAATGCTGTTGGAAAAATGGTACCAATAGACTTGCTTGACACAGGGTTACCACAAACCTTCAATTTGTAAGAAAATAAAAAGGCAAATCTGGGAAATACAATAAAGCAAAGTGCAATATGCCACTGTTTTTCCATAACACTTATTCAGTAAGAGACTGTGTACTATACATATTTATTCTCTCTTTTTCATTGTCTGCTTCTCCCTTTAGAATGTAATCTTCATGAAAGCATTCCAGCACCTGGTATGTTAGATAGTACGTGTTTAAAATATTTAAAATATAGTCCTAATAACTCAGCTTGAAAACTGACATGTGTAAGCAGAGAGATTATCTTGAATTGCTTTTAGAAACCTAAGAGTAAGGTAATAGTTAAGAGCATAGGCTAGAGTTCGGCTATCTGGGTGCAGATCCTGGCTCTGGCCATTTCTAACTGTGTGACCTTAGACAATTCATTTTAATTGTGCCTTAGTTTCCTCCGCTCTAAAAATTGTGATAGTAACCGTACTTATACAGTATCTGGATCTGTAATAGTAACAGGGTTACTTTTTGGAGAATAAAAGAGTTAATATTGCAAAGCACTTAGAACCCTGCTACTCAAATTGTAATCTTCAGACCAGCATGATCAGCAATACCTGAAGGCTGGTTAGAAATGCAGACTCTCAGGCCCCGCCCCAGGCGTAAAGACTTAGAATCTTCATTCTGACAAGCTTCCAGGTGCTTCCCATGCACGGTAAGGTCTGAGAAACATTGACTTCACACAGTGGCTGGGACATATCAAATACTACGTAACGTTGATTCAGTTTTAAAGTAGTTGCAATTTTTCACCAGTCAAGACCTCTGAAACTTATTTCTTATCTGTGTCAGGCAAGATTTTCTACTAAGTAGCTGTGGGATCTCAGCCCAACCACTGCACATCTCTGAGCTTCAGTTTCCTTATCTGTGTTATGAAAGAGTCAGAAATGAATAATTTCAGAAATATCCTACTAGCCCTCTTTCTCAGGGTTCCACTGCTGCTTATCGTTTCACATTTTACTGAGCAGGGAATTTTAAAAGACCAGAAACTGGTGTTTTGGGAACTGGATGAGTAAGGCTTTGGAAAAATGGTTACAGATATTCCGTGTGGTGCAAGCTAACCCCACCAGAATTATTATTTTTTAAATCTCACAGGTCCATCCTATTTTGTCTTAATGTCTGTTTCTTGGAACTAAGAACTAGCAGAATCCTGGTGCTCTTGGTAGAAGCTGCTGTCCATGATCATTAATCCTTTTAGAATAAAGAACAAGAGTCCTTAAGAATTATTTATCTTTTGGTGACATAATTGCTTCATAGGCTGTATATCAGAGCAAAAAATTCAAAGTGACTAATCTTCTAAAATGTAGTCAGTAATCACAGCATATCAGCCTGGAAGGGCTTCTGGAAAACAGCTCTTGTTTTATAGACCAGGAAAATGAAAAGGATGGTGCTTCCCTTGAAAACATTTTCATAACCACTTTCAAGATTTCTAATATCTTCCTACCATTGACAGAACAGAGGTCAAACTCCTTGGCCTAGTTAGTAACCTTGACATCTCTTGATTTGGCCCCAAACCATTTGTTATGGATTGAATTGTCCCCCCAGTTTCATATATTAAAGCCTTAACCCAGTTAGGGGTTTAATGCAATGGTTTTGGAGCCTTTAGGGAGATAACTAAAGTTGAATGAGGTCATTAAGGGTGGGACCTGAAACCTATAGGATTCGTGTCCTTATGAGAAGAGGAAGAAACACCAGAGAGCTTGCTCTCTTGCTGTGTGTACACACTGAAGAAAGGTCATGTGAGGACACAGTGAGAAGGTGGTCATCTGCAAGCTAGGAAGAGAGGTCTCACCAGAACCCAACCTCAATAGCACCTTAATCTTGGAATTCTAGCCATCAGAACTCTGAGAAAATAAGTGTTTCAGCCAGTCGTCTGTGACTTTTTGTTATGGCAGCCTGAACAGACCCAGTACATCATCCTTCTAACTTTCGTATAGATCCCCTGGGGCGCTTCTCACCTCCCAGGTGCCCAGGACTTGCCTGCTTCATGTCTTTGCTCCTGAATCCTCTTTGGATGGCTTTCCTCTCCATTGTTGATTTCAAAATCTTAGTAGGCCCTTGGCAGGTGTCATCAGTTAAGGATATGAAATGAAATCATCCTCTATGTAGAGTGGACCCTAAATCCAACAACTAGTGCCCACCTAAAAAGAGGGCAGGACATAGGGACCCAAGGGAAAAGACAATGTGAAGATGGAGGTGGAGGTTGCAGTTACGTTGCCACAAACCTAGGAATTCCAGGAGCTCGAATGGGCAAGGAAGATCCTTCTCTAGAGCGTTCAGAAGGAACATGGGCCTGCTGACACCAATTTTGGCCTCTTAGCCTCCAGAACTGTGAGAGATTAAATTCCTGCTACTCTAAGCCACCAGGTTTGTGGTGATTGGTTAGCTCCAGGAAACTAATATACTTTCTCTGCTCCTCCCAGAGAGACGTTCTCAGGGACCCTCTACCTCTTCCCTGAACTTTCTACCTTCTGATATAGCGTGTTTAAGTGCATTCCATTGTCTCATCAAGACTGGCCCCTGGAGAGGATAATCTTTGGGACAGTAAAGGGCTCATTACAGAGTCTTGGATGTCACAGTGTTTGTCTACACAAAAATGTTAGTGTAGGACTGTCAAATTTCCTAAGGAAAATAATATTAACTTCCTGAGATTAAAAATCTCAGAGTGATGACACCTGCATGTGATACTATCCAGATTAATTTACATGGAAGCATGTGGTAGAGAACAAGACTTTCCTGTACAATTGATTTAGTGGTGGTTTATTGAAAGTTTGTCAGCAATATTTTTAATTTTTAATATTTTAAGTAATCTCTACACCCAATGTGGTGCTCAAACTCACAACCCCAAGATGAAGAATGCATGCTCCACCGACTAAGCCAGCCAGGCACCCCTGTGAAGAATGTTGTGTAGTAGAAAGGAACCAAGGTGGAAATTGAAAACTCTGCGTTGGGGTTTCAGTCAAGGTCCTGCTTATTCCTGGCTGTGATACCTTGGGCAAATCACTTAGGCTCAGTGTTAATATTAGCAAAGTGAGAATAAAAATGCCAATGCTCCCTGCCTTGTGGGGCTGTTATGAAACTTCTGTGAGGTAGGTTATGAGAGAGGGTTCTAGAAGCTGCAGAGCCTATAAGAATGTGAGCTGGGTTGACCATTATCTAGATGGCCTCATGGAGTCAGGGAGACACAGGATTTAGCTCTACAAGGGAATTAAAGGATCATGTAGTGAGTTCCCTAATCTCACATGAGGAAACTGATGCCACAAGAAATTGTATCTTGTCTTGATCAATCTAGTTTGAATCAAGGGGATGCATGGTGGGAGTCTGTGTCCCTCCTCACTGAGCTGAGATTCTGTGTGTACATAACAAAGGGCCACAGTGAGCAGGAAACTTGCAAAGTTTAAGAAACTCTCTAAATAATGTTATGTAATTATGTAATATATATAATTCATTTTAGGAAATGATTTTTTGGAATTCATTCTGAAAAATGCGATAAAAGCTTTAGCAGCCACTGTCTGGTATGGCACACTTTAGAATGGCATTTGTTCAGGATTTAGGTTACAGTATAATATTATGACCTAGATTATTTGACAGAGAGGGGTATGGATTTTTAAGGCAAGTGGACTAGATGTAGAGGCCCAGAGAAGACACTGGCAAGTCAGCTGTTCTCAATGGAAGAGTAAAATGAACGTTGTGTCAATAATATGATGTGGAGATTGGTAGCCTAGTTCTTGGATTTGAGACTATTAAAATGCAAATTCTGGTAATCTCAGCTGCTTTCTGAGGGAGGAAAGATAGAAACATACTATATTGTAGGTGCAAGTGACCTGTTAATTTTAAAATATCCTTTACTATGGGAAGGAAATAACAAAGGTCAGAGCAGAAATAAATAGAGACTAAAAAGACAATAGAAAAGATTAATGAAACTAAGAGCTGGGTCTTTGAAAAGGTAAACAAAACTGACAAAGCTCTAGCTAGACTCACAAGGAAAAGGAGAGGACTCAAATCACAAATGAAAGCGAGGCCACAATACCACACCAAATGTCGTAAGAGACTATACTATGAACAATTATGCATCAACACATCTGACAGCCTGGAAGAAACTGATAAATCCCTGAAAACATACGATGTACCTAGAGTGAATTATGAAGAAGTAGAAAGTCTAATAGACTGATTACTAGTAAAGAGATTGAATCAGTAATCAAAAATCTTTCAACAAAAACTGGTGAACTCAACCAAACATTCAAAGAAGAATTAATACTAATCCTTCTCAAACTCTCCCAAAAAACAGAAGAGAAAGGAACATCTCTAAACTCATTTTATGGGGTTAGCATTACTGTGATACCAAAATCCAGGACACCACAAGAAGAGGAAATTACAGGCCAGTCTCTCTGATGAACATAGATGCAAAAATCCTCAGTGTAATATTAGCAAACTGAACTCAACAGTCCATTAAAAGAATCATATACCATGATCAAGTGGGATTTATTCCAGGGATGCAAAGATGATTCAACACAAAATGGATAAATTTCATATAATCATCTTAATAGCTACAGAAAAAGCACTGGACAGAAACTCATCCATTTATGATGAAAATCCAATGATGTGGGTGTAGAGAGATATACCCCAGCATAATAAAGGTCATATACAACAAGCCCACAGCGAATATCATACTCAATGGTGAAAAGCTGAAAGCTTTCCCTCTAATATCAGGAATAAGACAAGGATGCACATTCTTGTCAATTATAGTCAACATAGTGTTAGAAGTCCTGGCCAGGACAATTAGGCAAGAAAAAGAAAGAAAAAGGCATCCAAATAGGAAAAGAAGAAGTAAAAGTGTCACAAACTGCAGATAACATTTTATACAAAAAATCTTAATTCTCCATCAAAAAATTGTTAGAACCAATAAATGAATTCCATAAAGATGCAGGATACAAAATCAACATATAAAAACCTGTTTCTATACACTAAAAACAATTAGAGAAATTAATAATCTCATTACAACTGCATCAAGAAGAACAAAATACCTAGGAACAAACTTAACCAAGGACGTAAAGACCTATAAACGGAAAAATAGAAGACATTGATGAAAAAAATTGAAGATGACACACAAAAAAATGGAAAGATATTTTATGCTCATGGATTGGAGGAACTTATATTGTTTAAATGTCCATACTGCCCAAAGCAATCTACAGAGTCATGTAATCTATCAAAATTCCAAAGGCATTTTTCATAGAGCTAAAACATGATGAATCACCGAGTTCTACCTCTGAAACTAATAATACACTATGTTAATTGAGTTTAAATAAAATTAAATTAAAAAAAAAACCCTAAAATTTGTATGGAAATGTAAAAAGTCACAAATAGCCAAAACCATCTTGAGAAAGAACAAGGCTGGAAGCATCGCGATCCCTAATTTCAAACTATATTACAAAGCTATGGTAATCAAAACAGCATGGTATTGGCATAAAAACAGACATATAAATCAATGGAACAGAATTGAGAGCCTGGAAATAAACCCATGCATTTATGATCAATCAATGACAAAGGAGCTAAGAATATACAATGGAGAAAGAACAGTTTCTTCGACAAATGGTATTGGGAAAACTGAATAACCACATGCAAGAGAATGAAACTGGACCCTACCTTACTCCATACACAAAAAATTAACTCCAAATGGATGAAAGACTCATGAATGTATGGCCTGAAACCATAAAACTCCTAGAAGAAAACATGGATAGTAACTTCCTTGACATTGGCCTTAGCAATGGTTTTTTGGATTTGACACAAAAGCAAAAACAACTAGGACTCCCTTCAAACTAAAAAACTGCTGCACAGTAAAGGAAACCATCAACAAAACAGGCAACCTATGGAAGTGGAGAAAATATTTGCAAATGACTATATCTGGTAAGGGATTAACACAAATATAAAATATATAAAGAACTCATAACTCAATGGCAACCCCCCAATCTGATTTAAAAAATGGGCAGAGGATCTGAATAGACATTTTTCCAGAGAAGACTAACAGATGGGCTACAGGCACATGAAAAGATTCTCAACCTCGCTCATCATCTGGGAAATACAAATCAAAATTACAGTTAGATATCACCTCACACCTGTTAGAATGACTATTTCCAAAAAGACAAAAAATAACAAGTATTGGTGAGGATGTGGAGAAAAGGGCACCCTTGTGCAAGTGTTGGTGGGAATGTAAACAGGTGCAGCCACTGAAGAAAAGAGTATGGAGGTTCCTCAAAAAGGTAAATCTAGAACTACTTTATGATTTAGCAATTCCACTCCTGGGTATTTATCCAAAGGAAATGAAAGCAATAATTCAAAAAGATATATGCACTCCCTTGTTCATTGCTGCATTAATTATAATAGCTGAGACATGGAAATAACCTAAGTGTCCATTAACGGATGAATGGTTAAAGAAAATATGGAATTTGAATATATACAGTGGAATATTCATCCGTAAAAAAGAATGAAATGTGGCCATTTTTGATGACCTGGATGGACCTGGAGGGCATTAAGCTAAGTGAAACCTGTCAGACGAAAAAGATACTGTATGATCTCATGTGTGGAATCTAAACAAATGTACGATAAGAAACTGAACTCATGGATATAGAGAGCAGATTGGTGGTTGCCTGAGACTGGGGTGGGAGGTGGGGAAAATGGGTGGGTGGGGCCAAAAGATACTCGCTTTCAGTTATAAAATGAAGGTCACAGGGGATGTCATGTTCAGCATGGTGACGATAGTTAATAATACTGTATTGCATATTTGGACGTAGCTGGGGGAGTGGATCTTGAAAGTTTTCATTACAAGAAAAAAAACTTGTATGTATGATGATGGGTGTTATTTGGAGTTACTGTGGTGATCATTTTGCAATATATACAAGTATTGCATCACTGCATCGTACTTACGAAACTAATACAGTGTTGTCCGCTATCCTTTTTTTTTTTTTTTGAAGATTTTTTATTTATTTATTCGACAGAGACAGAGACAGCCAGCGAGAGAGGGAACACAAGCAGGGGGAGTGGGAGAGGAAGAAGCAGGCTCATAGCGGAGGAGCCTGATGTGGGGCTCGATCCCATAACACCGGGATCACACCCTGAGCCCAAGGCAGACGCTTAACGACTGAGCCACCCAGGCGCCCCTGTCCGCTATCCTTTAAAAAAAGAAATACTATGAGCAAGATTACATGGTTGATTACATGAAAGAATGTTCTGTGTGGTCATGAAATAAGAAAGACGAATATGAAATGTGGATACTATTTTCAGATGGGAGCTTATTTTATTTTTTAGTAAGGAAAACATTCTGTGGCGAGGTTCTGTGATCGTGGCGAGGTGTACGTCTCCGGTGAAGGTTATGCTTTGCTATCTATAGGAAGAGCTACATCTTTAAATGACTTAACAGGATAGTTTCAAGCGACTCAGCACTTGGCAGATTTAATTTTGATGAGCAGGAGCAGGTGGGTGGCTCAGGCTTCTCAACCTTGAAGAGATGACCCCAAATGACTTTGGTTTTTTCCTGGTAGCTGCAAGATAAAATACGATTTAACTAAGGGCCTTGGGAGAGGTATATCCATTGTTCAGGTGAAAGGGAGAGGAGTGTGTGACACACAATAGAAAGAAACAGGTGGAACAAAAGCACAAAATGATGGAAGCCCTGGGAAGCACGCCGGCAAGGAGTCCCTGGGGTTGGCGCAAACTCGTAAACCCGTGAGAACAGTTTCTGTTTAGCACAAAGAAATTAAACCCACCCAGCAAGGGGGCTCACACAAGCGTGCGTACTTTTGTGACTTCTGCCTGCGAGATCTCTTTTCTGTTTTTCTATGTCTGGATGAGAAACCTCAGTGCCGGAAAATACCTCCAAGCAGGTTTATGCCTTTTATGAGCCTTGGGAGGCTTTAAATGTTTGAGAAAATGTGTAACTTTTCTGAAATTATTTCCTATCGTAATCATTTTGACACCATCTTTCTCTTTTTCTAATGATATTATTTTCTTCCTTCGTCCTCCTCCCCCTTCTGTTTCCTCGCTTCTCTTTCCCTCCCCAACTGGGTAAAGTTTCTGGCACCTGGTTTGTTTGCCAGGAAAAAGACAACTGCTTGCAAAGGAGAAAACCCTTTCCTGCTTTCGGGGCTGCACTGGGACCCTGCACTCCTGGGATGGAAAGCCTGCCTGCACAATGGTTTCTGTGCTCTTGGAAGGGCACGTGCCCCGTCTCATATTCCTCTTCGCACAATGTGGGCAGGTTCAGGGTTTCATGAGAGATTTTGAACACTGAAGTCCTTAGTCCACCTATCTTTCTAAAAAACTCTTTGGTAGGTTAATCATTTACTTAACATTTTGTACTTGGGAGCATGATTATGGGGACGGAACATGGTCTGACGCCTGGCTTCTCGGAAAACTATGGATTGGAATTTGGGAGTGTTGTGTAGAAGCTTCCATCTGCGAGTGCTGGGAGAATCCATACACTGGGATAGGGTTAGAGTGAGGTGTTGAGTTTGGTTTTGTTTGACATAAAAAGTCTGTCAGTTTCTCTTATACTCACATCGCACTGACTTCATAAAAGTTTTTAAACCGGGATAAAGATGTATTTGTTATATGTCCACGATCACCATTGTTTTAAAAAATCATGACTCCGATTCAATTTGTACTGTTCTGTTTTTTTTTTATCAATATCATTTCCTCCCCTTGTTATTATTCATAGATGTTCACGGGTCTGTCTACACCTATGAAATGGAAAATTAACAGTAATTATGTATATAACACAAATCTCCCAAAGACTTACATATGAAGCTGTCAGATAATTTAAGAATTGCTACTCCAGATTTTTCAAGCTTTCATTTCAGTTTTGTTTTGCTTACTCCCTTCCTCTCTCCTTCCCTAAACCTCTCTCGCTTTCTCTTTCCAAATATATATATATATATACACACACACATATATATGTACATATACATGTGTACATATATATACATATACATACACACACATAAATATTATATAGAATCTTTTTTGAAACCTTGATCACTTGATTAAAGTGGTGTTTACCAGGTTTCTCCTCCATAAAGGACTATTTTTCCTCTTTGCAATTAGTGAACAATTAGTAAAAAGACGCTCTCTGACTATGCAAATATGCTGTTTCTTACTAAATTTTCACCCACTAATTAATGTTAGCATCCATACAATTTCCTAACTCCATCATGCTAAGTAATAAATATGGAAGAAATGGAGATATAAAATCAACATGGTTTTTACGAACAATCATCTGCAACACTCCCTTTACTATTCTGCAGTGTGCTTTATAGATGATATAACTACACAACTTCAGTTGTAAGGGACAAATGAAAGAATGGTGATTTATAGGAAAATCTGTATTTCAGTAAGTAAGTGCTTTGACATTTCTACACAAGAGGACACATTGAAGGGGTCGGATTTGAGAAATCCTGGTGATGGATATAGCTACACATGCAGAGGTGGCTTCTTGGTGGCTCAGTCAGTGGCACTGTGTTAGTAACATGATTTTTGAAAACAATGAACAACTCTCGGTAAAGTTTGGAAAAAGATAGTGCAAAATGTTCCCTCAATTTCCCCCATAGTGGCGATCTGCGCAGCACCGCTCCCACCCTGCAAATCTCCCAAATGCATTACAGTAGTGCAGAAATTAAATCTAAAGCCTATGCATAAGATTTAGACAGTTATAAATAGGTTTTTCACCTCCATGGATTTAGGGGAAGACACTATACAAATTATACAGAATGTAGACTATTTCTTTGCACTGTGGCACCAAGCTGCTTCTTTCAGGACATCTGCTATCTCTCACCCACATCCACTAAATGTCTTTAGCATCTTTTGACCATTTATTTTTTATAAAATTTATTTATTTTAGAGCCTGCACAGAGGGGGAGGGGCAGAGGGAGAGGGAGAGAGAATTCCAAGCAGACTCTGCCCTGAACATGAGCCTGACATGGGGCTCGATCCCACGAGCCTGAGATCATGACCTGAGCCAAAACCAAGAGTCCAATGCTTATCGACCGTGCCATCCAAGAACCCCATCTTCTAACCATTTAGACAATAAAATAAACTCCACAAATGTCTAAAATGGCCCCTGGAGGTGGTATCATTGGTTGAGAGGCACTGTTTTAAGATTTCTCATAAGCATAGATTCCTACCCATTCTCCCACCAATCAACCAACCAAAACATATATTTTCTCTTGGCATCGTGTGTGTGTGTATGTGTCTTGTCATTCTTAAGTAAATTCTGTTGTCCCTTACCTGTTTGTTTAAGGCTTCCCCATTGCAAGACTTTTCTGTTTCCAGAGATGTATAGTGTATTGATTTGAGGTTTAGGAGAAGAATGTCAAATAGTGTGATCCACCGTACTTACCACACCATGGGGATGAATACAACGATTAAGATCTCCTTCAGTTAAGACCAGAAATATAGAGACATTTCCTAGAACTCAAACCAAGGTTCTAAACATTCTGCATACTTCTTCCCCTTGTAGATGTCCTTACCTTCGCTATAAAAGATTTTGCCCCTCAGTGTTCCTGAATTGAGATTAACTCTGCAACAGAAATGTGATCAGATAACAGATAGGTCTAGTTTTGAAGGGCTGTCTTGCCACATTGGAATAGGAAGCATCATAACTAGTACTTGAGTGGCCAGCATTCCACTTGTGGAGACCCAGCCTGTCGAGAATCTTCTAAGTAATCAAGAATGTTTTGACATGGGAGTGCCTTGATTACCTGAATAATTAAAGATTTTATTTATTTGTCAGAGCACAAGCAGGACGAGCAGCAGGCAGGGAGAGAAGCAGGCTCCCTGATGAGCAAGGAGCCCGATGAGGGACTTAATCCTAGAACCCTGAGATCGTGACCTGAGCCAAAGGCAGATGCTTAACTGACTGAGCTACCCAGGTACCCTGGCCACCTGAATAATTAATCTGTTATGAACAATGATAAATTGAAAGGAATTAGTTGAAGGAGTCAAGAAGGAGTCTACTTGATCTGAGGAGTTTTTGTTGACTGAGTTTGCGCAGACATGTTAACGAAAACATTGTTTCACTATTTGTCATTGTTGGAGTTTCCCCGAATCAATTTTCTCTGTCTCTTTCACTTTCACATTTGCTTTCTCAGGCCTCCTCTAATTCGCCTTCTTTAATGCTTTCGTGTTCCAACTTTTCAGACCTGATGAGTCTGACTTCTGAGCTGACCACATGGTTTTACTGCATTCATGCCCTAAAATCACATTTACAATTTTCATGGGTCAGCAACAGAGATAAACTGGAAGAGCCAACTCAGCAACAAGGGGGTGCATTAATTTTGTGTTTTTTAACTTTGTGGGTGTGTGGGGTTGTTTTGTTTTGTTTTGTTGTTGTTCTTTTGGGTTGTTTCATGCAATCTCCCCTGATCAACTTCTTCTCAGGAGTGTTCTAGGTGCTTTGACTTTGAACAGTTACTGCTTTGGCTTGTGGCAACACGACAGACCGGCACAAGTTGATTATTTCAGCTGAATTTTCTGGGAATTTCATTCACAGCACGAGAGAGGTAGAATGAGTAGAAAACTGGAACATGTAGCTCCTCGTTTTCCCTTTGTTGTTCGTCCTTTCAGCAAATGTTTGCAGACGTCTCTGTACGCTTCGTAGTAGGAGAATATAAGGAAGAGAGACTGGGTTCCCATGGCTACGCTACGGTGAGCTGGTTTAAAGAATTCAGGACGAGGAGCTTGATGGCCTGGGTTCCCCTTCTGGTCCCACCTCTTACCAGCTAACATTGTCTGAACCTTAGACTCCTTCAAAAAAGAATGCCCGTTTTGTCTACAATCCAGTGTGGTCATGAGGGTCAAGTGAAATAAGAAAATCCGAAGAATGATTTAAAAAAAAATTTTTTTTAAAGAATTTATTTATTTATTTGACAGAGATAGAGACAGCCAGTGAGAGAGGGAACACAAGCAGGGGGAGTGGGAGAGGAAGAAGCAGGCTCATAGCGGAGGAGCCTGATGTGGGACTCGATCCCAGAACGCCGGGATCACGCCCTGAGCTGAAGGCAGAAGCTTAACCGATGTGCCACCCAGGCGCCCCTAAAATAAAAATTTTTTTTTATACTAAAACACAAAGCAGCTTTTTTGGGACCACATAGATGAGAATTAAGTTTTGGGAGTCTGGGGTGTAAGTCTGACCACCAACCAGATAGCTCTGCCCTGTGCCTCCCAGGGCAGCTGAGAGACTGTGTGTTACAGAGCAAACCCTTTGAATGAGGGCAGAGTGGGCAAGAGAACAAGCCAGCCGTCCTATTGTCTCCTCAACCTCAAAATGTCAACATTGAACTCATCACATCTTAACCTTGGCTTTAGGCCACGACTTGTCCTTTGCAGTCCTTTCTGGCCCTAAAGCCCCAGCCTTTTGAAGTTGATGGCATGGAAGGCAGCCATGTCCTCCCCCAGTAGGATCCTTGGCTACACTGGCAGAGGGACAGAGATGGGCCAGAGTGGACGCGTCTCTGACAGTGTGTGGTTCTCCCCACTGTACGCTCATGACTCTTTCCTGCGTCTGCCAAGGGCGGAGACTACCTAGAGGTTTTCACGAAATAATTGAGATTGTTTTGAACAAAATCACATGGCAATGATAAAGCTGAGGGAAAAAAGCTGGATTTAGATCCAGGTTCTGGTCTGGGCTCTCTACCCACATTTTTGAGGCTTGGGAAAATTACTACACCTTTTTGCACCTTGGCTCCCCAGTCTGTGAAAGGAGACTACTGAGACCTGCTATGGCCATGTTACAGAGCTACTGTGAGAGTTCCATGGAAGGGGTATTTGGAATGCCATTGGCTAGACTACTCCCTAGTGAAGCAGGAGAGCAAGGTTCTTGTCACATGGAGTAGAAGATGAATCTTGCGGATGAAGGAGAGTCAGCAGAGCGATAGAGTTTTATTAAGCAAGGATACAGAAAAAGCTCTCAGCACTGAGAGGGGCCTGACCAGGTTGCCAATGAGGGCTTTTCATCTCTGGCCTCTCATTACGACTTTACCAGGATCCTCCCAGTGGTTAGGTCAGTGGTCTGGATCTATCTTTATAGTTTATAAACTGTCTTTATAGTTTAGTTCTCCTTTGAGGCCTGATCATTTCTCATGGCTATTTTCTATTTTCTGTGGTTACAGTGTAATTATTAGAAAAAACATTTTAACCCTAGCAGTTGGGACAGCGGAGTCTGATTTGTCTTCCTTATCTTTATTTTTGTTCCGTCTCAGTGTCTGCATCCCTGAAATACCCTCAGAGCTCAGTTGGGGCCCCTATTCTATCCCTACCTAAAGTCCCATTCTTTCCCTATTCACTAGGGCACAATGAACACAAAACACAAAGGTTTGGATTGTAATCACTATTAAAGGCAATTGAAAGGAAATGAAAATTTATTGAGCATTTATTAAGAAGCCGACTTAATGTTAGGCATTATATATATATATATATATATATATATATATATATATATACCTATGTATACACACACACGTATATATATATACGTGTGTATGTGTGTGTGTGTGTATGTGTGTGTGTGTATGTGTGTATGATCACATTTAATCTTCACAACAATCCTGTGAGGTAGGTATTATCTCCACTTCGGTCAGAGAGGTTAAGTAAATTGCCCAAGATGACACACTGCCAGGTGGACTTACAGAAACTCAAATCCAAGTTAGGCTGCCTCCAAAACTCTTGCTCTTCCCATGACACCTGCTGCCTCAATAGTAGAACGATGTGCTCTAGGTAGTATGTTAGTGATTTCTGTGCTGGAATATACAGAGACAAAACAAAACAAAATTAAAAAACCAAAAAACCCAAAAGATCTAATCTTTGTATCTTAATCCAAATAGGATTTTTGTATTTGGGAAAGGAAAGGCCAGGCTAAATGCATGTATCAGAGCGATTCAAAGCTGAGGGTTCTTCAAACACCATACCTAAGTGGGTGTTTAATCTAGGAGTATTAGAAGAATGCCAGTTGACGAGACTGCCATGAGATTCCACAGGGAGAGTAGATAGCCATCATGATATCCTCAAGCCAGAACACATGACATCAGCAGGTGGTTGGATTGACAAATCCGGCTGAATCTGCCTGCTGGGAAGCATTTCACATCATCCTTGCTGGCCAGAACTAAAAGTCACTAGATTTAAACGAAAACTACTGACAGGAAATGCAAAGAATTTTTGAAGGAGTGTGTTAAGTGGAAACTAAAGTGTAAATCTCCATTTTTTTTGTTTCTAGGGATCTATGAGAAGGTTTAAAAATCTGAGTATTATAGATGTGTTTAGCGCATGGCCAGTTTGTGGCCTTATGTTAGAGTCACATTTTAAAACTGGCCCCTGGATTGCAGGAAGACAGAAAAACAATATAGCCATTTGGTATGACTTGTTATAAAACATAGCTAGTGCTTTTTAAAAATAGTTCCAAACCAAATTAGCTCTGGGCACCTGCTGGAGCTTAGTGTGTTTTCAGATAGACTTGTTTGCTGTCAGCCAAAAAAAAAAAAAAAACAAAAAACACACCACAAAAAGCCACCCCCAAGCCCCCAAAACAAAAAAATCCCACACAACAAAAAACCCCAAAACCCAACTCAACAAAACCCTCCACCCATATGGTTTGTTACAAAACCTGACATTCCTAATGCTTTTTTCAAGCCACTTCTCTTAGATCAAATCATTCAAATAAAAAAGACATTTCACATCTTGAAAGAATGGAGCAAATTATTTGTTGTCATATATAGTCTCAGGGTCAGGGGAAGAAGAAAGATAGTAGAGGTTGGATAATATGATGTACTAATTACATTGTGAAAGTTTTTCTAATTCCTTATATAAATTTCTTTCAACACTGATTTTACAATATGGCTGGAATTTTGGGATTTACGGTTTCACTGGGTAGGCCCCTTAAACCATCTTTGTTATCCTACTGTTTGGACAAGACAGGCGTGGGTAGGTGTTTCAAATGATTTGGACATTTGTTCATTTATCTCACAGAAAAGATATAGATGGTGTCTAAATGAACAACTGCAAAAATTATAGCAACAAAAATGGCAAAAATCATTTAACAGATCTTATATTTTAGGCAATAGCCAGAGTGGTCAGTTGCTCACAGAGGATGCTGAAATCTGGACCAACATTGACAAATGAAAAACTAATTTCCGCAAAGCTCTGGCACTGATTTAGATTTTGGATTCCTCAACAAAATTTTCACCTGTGTTAGTTCTCTGATTCCAGTCAGGACAAAATTCTGTTTCATTATATATATGTTTTATATAGTAGAAAGGCTTAGAAAAGCCTATCTTACTATCACTAGGTACATATCATTAAATAAAATACACTGCCTTACTACTAGTGACTCACTCTGCCTTACTGAATAATTTTGAGTAATTTTCTTAACCACTGCAGTTTCTTGAAATCGAATTGGTATCTTAGAGGTCCTGATGGGGTAATTGGAATAATAGCAACACAAAAAGTGAGGACTACTCTGCTGCTACCACTTATTAAATACCTGGTACTGAAATAGATGCTTTATTTGCATTTTTTAATATACCTGATAACAATCCTGTAAAAATAGTTATTATTAGCCCAATATTAGAAATGGGGAAACTGAACACCTTAGAATCCACACCGTTACAAAATGGAAATAATAGAATTTGAATCTCAGTCAGCCTGACTTAATGTTGTTTTTATTATACAAGGGGAAAAAAAGAGAAGGTAAGAGGAGACATTTTCTCTAGGAGGTGACCTACAAAATGGCTAACGTGTTCTGCTCTTCATTGGGTTCTGAAACGTGAAACATAAACATGATATGGAAACATAATTCTCAATAACTCTGCATGAGGAGATGCAGATCAAAGCTTTGCAGAAATTCCTAGACACCTTTCTAAACAGGCGTGGTTTAAATTAACCCAGGGTATCAGAACAACAAAAGGTGCCTATTTGCCAAAAGGACTGGTCAGGTATAACCATTAAAATACTTGAGTTCTCTATTGAGTAATCCACTTTTGCCATGGAAATCTTAAAATAAACTCTTCTTTATGAATGTGAAAGCTCACTAATTCTCCCTTCACTAAACCTCAAGCCCTATAATTTCTACTAAGTACCTGAGTCTCACAGATGCTAATACCAGAGCATTTTAGTCTGTTACAAATATTGTTTACATTATCATTGCAATATCAGATTCAGTATTTCCTGCAAGTAACTGAAGCGAATCTACATTTACCAAATAAAAGTACTTTACTGGAGTTAATCCCTGATCTTGTTGATATCAATTTTGTTGAGCCTTTGACATTATTTCTATTACTATTTAAGGTTATCAGATGGGGTTGAAGCATAGCATGGCTATTTACATATTTAATTATTTATCTCATAGTTATTTAGATACTAGTTTAGCAACCTGAAAAAATATTTATTGGTTTTGGAATTTTTTTTCTTTTTTACAGAGAGAAACCAAGCTTTATGTAAATCCTTGTCTGTACACCTGTGGCCAAATCAGAACTCCATTTACTGCCATTTATTTATAGAGCCAAGTGGTGTGTTAAGTATTTGGAAGCAACTTCCACTACTAAGTTAGCCTTCAATTAATTGGATCAGAGTTGAAAAAAAACCCTATTATGATTGAGGTTATGTAGGCTTGGCTAAAAATAGCTGTGTCTCATCCTTGTAGTATATTAAAAAATTGTAAAGATCCATTAACTGAATAACAGTGCATTTATCTCATGATATATGTAATCATGAGACATGTCCTAGCTAAAATTTTTCTCTACTGTCTGATATAAACCTTTTCTCTTACTGCCCAAATATATTTTTCTTATGTAAGATCACCTGCTAGAATATACCCTTTCCTTGTGCATATTGCCAAAATGAACCCCTTTGGCTGGACTAATTACGAAAAGGTACCCCTTCCTCTGGGTTGGGCTAAGGCAGCTCTGTGTAGACTGGATCTCAACCCCACTTGTCTTTCCTTGTGTGTGATGCCCTGTTCTTATGTATAGTCTGTAGTATATTACTGATATTTGTTTTATCATTCATTTAATCAACAAATGTTTAATAAGCACCTGTTATGAACCAGGCACTGGTTATGCTCCGGAGAATACGACAATGAATAAGACATAGACCTGCCCCCAAGAAACTCCTAGTTTAGTGCATAAGAAAGATGCTTGTGGCAGTCAGTGTCACAGCAGCAAACAGATGGTGTGTCCGTAGGGTAAAGAGACTATTCACAGGTCAGGGTGTAGGGATCTCACAAGAGATAGTTCAGGATCTAGGGGCAGGTTATGTAGAGCTTCAGAGAAGTTGGCAGGAGGAAACTGTTACTGGCTGGAGCTGAAATCTAGATGGTGGGGGGGGGGTATACAAGCAGGAAGTCTACTTGCTCTAATTCTGTCCTCTGATCTCCTGATTTTTCTCAACCAGAGGTTAGGTGGCAAGGGAGTTTACTGCTGAGGTCCTTAGAGGTCAGCCTTCTGGGAGCAGAGAATGGGGTGGAAGGAAGTAGAGAATAGATCTGGAAGGGGAAAAGAAGATATCCAATACAGTCCATTCCTTCTATCCCTCTATATCCACTCCTGTCCTCCCCTCCAGTAAATTTTTGTGTCCTAACACAGGGAGCACAATCCCATCAGTTACTCACTGATATTGATGTCATCAATCTGGTCATACTCCAAGCTGAAAATGAAAATATTAGTAATTACCAGTGTTCTTCATTTGAAGTCATGAGCATATGAGGGAGGAAGGGGGAAAATTTAATGCAAAATACAGCTGCTACATTTTGTACTTCTGTAGCTCATCACAAGACTTAATGGATAATCATAGTTGCCTTTGTTCAGTAGCCATTCCATGTTTCCTGTTAACATCTCACCTGGATAAAGCACTTTACTTAATGAGGTGGCTCAAACTTTCATTCCTATGGGATCTAAATCCTTAGATGTTTGTCTTGAGTTGCTGCAATTTCCTAGTGGCCAGAGCTATTGGGCAAGAGAGTACCAAGAGATGCCCTAGTGGATCTCTGCATTTCGAACATTATTCTTCATGCCTCCATTAGGTAGCAGCAGTCCAATTTCCTCGCGGTAAATGGGATCAATCATCCTAGCCAATAGAGTGACCTTCTGTTTGTTGACTCAGAGGCATGAGAATTTTAAAAAGGCCAGAGGACAGCCCCAGAATTCATCATAATGTGATTGTGCTTCTTGGGAGAAGCATGCTTCCCCTGGGCACTAAGACATCTAAGTCCAAAAAGCTCACAGTCAGGTTGACAAGACACATAATTTCCTTGAGTTGTGGGGACAAGAGGAAAAAGCTCACTAGATATTACAGGGGGAGAGAGAGTCCTTCTGGTTCCTGGACCCATGCATTTTACCTCTGGAGGAAGAAACTGCATTTTAGGCATACGCTGTATCCTGTAGGATAGCGTCCTGACCTCACAGTGCGTTATCAGGGGTTTGGTGTTGGCCTCTCCTGTTGGCAAGTTGGGCACTCAGCAGGTGTCGTAGCCCATGCATAGTCTTCATCCCTGCTACCCGGTGACTTTTTATGTGGGCCCGTTGAGCAAACACTGAGGAAGCTAAGGAAAGAGGCTGCTTGGCAGAAACGGAAGGAATAGGTCATTTCTGTCTACCCGATTATTGTGAGCCTCCTCCAAAGTGATCCTTCTGGTGAACACTTTTCATATGACTTCCTATATATTCTAAGTGTCCGTCCACGTATCTCTCCCCTCTTACCTTTGTCACCAATTTCCCAATTTTATTCTTTTCAATTTTGTTCTTCTCAAGTCATTGACCAGCTAACCAACTATGTTAGCCCCTGCCCATGAGTTAGTGTAGATCTAGACTTCCACAGTTTTTCCCTTGTCCTAAAGCAGACAACCAGATGTGTCTCCCAAAGTTCTGCCCAAGGTGTGGACATACATTAACCATAATCGTTCAGGGATGGCCTGAGAGGCAGACTGTGCAGATTTCTCTGTTACCAAGCTCAAGCATTTTTCTCCTCTCTTACCTGATCACAGGGAACTCCCAGTGACACCATAGGTGGACTGAGGGAGAGCTGTGCCTTCCAAACACGCCGAGGCTGCTCTGTAGTGTACCATTTCTAATGTATAACGGAACATTGCTCTGCACAGTCAGTTCTGTGATTTGGCGCATCAGATAAACACCCAGTTCATGATAGTTCAAATTGCAATGCCACTTGATGCCCCGTGGTCTGGCACTCTCTCTCCCAGGGCTTGGGAATGAGCCAGAAGCTACGTTTCAAATGGAGCATCATTGTTGGCAAAAGAGAGTATGGTCTGTTGAAGGCTCATCTGTGGCACCCACCTGGAGATAACAGCTGGAAGAGGAGATAACTGAGTCAAGTTTTGAAGGATAATACTTCATGTGTAAAGATATGCAAAAGTGAAATAATAGAAATGCTAATATGGTTTGGCATTACTGAATTGTGGGGTATAAGGAGATATGCTCAGGGACTTGGTCATGGGGGCCCCCTGAACCCAGCAAGGGAAGTTACTTAATTCTTTTAAGCAGAGGAGTTATCCCTTTATAGAAATGGACTATTTGTTTCTCTTCTGGTGCCTTGCACAGTCCCTTATAATAATTGATCATACAAATTGTTTTGGTTTGAATTTTAATTGGAAATGTGGTTCAAGTTACATATTGTGTTCTTTATTACAGTAAGTTCACAACATGTTTCTATCAGGCCTCTATCTCATTACCAGCAAACTAAAATGTTTTCTTAGACCAGGCATCCTCTTCAATAAATTTCACATACTTGTTTAGGTGTCTCCCTTCCTCCCGCTTCTCCTTCCTCCCTTTCCCCCAAGTAAATGAGACTACATGGGGGCACTTAAATGAGAATTGGTTTCTATTCTGCTATTGGATTTTCATTGTTAAAATTGCTAATCTATTTAGGTTCTTTGCCACATAACTTTCTAAGAAAAAAGTTTTCACCTCCTCATTTCTATGAGTAAGATACTAATGCAAATATATCCCATCTGTTAACCTTTTTGTATTCCCTTACTACATGTAAGAGTATCTTGCCTAAGCTACGTGAAATATTCTGTGGATAGGAGCCTTGTGTTTTGTTAGTGCATAATGTCTTTAAAACATGAATGAACCCATTGCTAAAATATTTATAGATTAGTCAACGTACACAAACTTGAAGAATGATCAGTTGTGGTAACAGATACCCAAATCTTTGAAACATCTTGAGAAATATATTACCTCACATAGAATATCATCAGTTCTGAAACATCGCTCCCATATTTGGCAATTAAACCTTTTGTTGTTCTATGACTGGAGCAGGGCACAGCACCAATGAAAAGTGCCATCTGGGCCAGGATCCCAGGAGACAAGGGAATAGGGAACAAATGGCAGATCAAAAGTTTGGCTCAGAAACTCATGCAGCATTTAGAGTAGGTCTGAGCATAGTGTGCCTTTGATTGATTTCAAAGACAGCTCCGTGCCTGGATAAGTAGACTGTGGAATGAGATAACTGACCCTAGGGAACACACAGAACACCAGGTTACCAGAAGAGAAGATGAAGATCAAGTTTGTAAAGGAAGTGTGAAGGAAACTTTGACCAGTGCCCCAGAATCTGAATTTCCTTCACCAAGCATTCTGAGAAAATGCAGATGATATTCAACCATTACACAGAGTTTCAATTTTTTTGGAATTGGAGTTGAGTGTCTGGAGAGCTGGGTGTTGATAATACAGTCTGTCAATAAGAAAGAGGTGGAGAATGAATTACTTTGCCCCTCAACCTTCATTTTATCCCTTCCCCCTCTAGAGAATGGTATGGCTGTAATATGCAAAGGTTCTTAGCTGCACTAAGCTTGTCCAGACTTGGGTATTGTTCTTAAAAATGTCAATGCAGGGTGCCTGGCTCAGGCAGTTAAGCATCTACCTTCGGCTCAGGTCATGATCCCGGAGTCTCAGATCGAGTCCTGCATTGGGCTCCCTGCTCAGCAGGGAGTCTGCTTTGCCCTCTGCCCTTCACCCCACTTGTGCTCTCTCTTCCTCTGTCTCAAATAAATAAAATCTTTAAAAAAAAAAAAGTCAATGCAATGACCACCATTTTATGTTTAAAGCAAGAGGCTAATTTAAAAGTTAAAAAATCCACTAGAAACATAAATCAGAATTTCTGTTTTGAAAACTAAATGAGATAGTGATAGTGACCAAATATACATTATAAATGGGATAGTGATCACACATGTGTTAGTTACTTTAAGCATCATCCAGAAATATTTAGTAAGCCTGAAATTACAAATGCCCTTAATAGGTGCTGTGCAAAGAAATCTACACAGATTCCGTCCCTCTCTTCTCATGTCTTACAAAACCGCTAGGGATGCCATGAATACTTAGTCATAAGATAGAGAGGGAAAGAAAAGAATCATCATCTTGAACTAAAAGATGGTTATCCCAATCAAAGGGAACAACAGAATTCAACATTGTCATTCTCCCCATTGCAAAATTTTTATTTTTATTTTATTGACTAGAAAGGCAATTTTAGTTACTGTATCAACTCATTATCTAGTTATAGATTTTTAAACTTTTAAATTGTTTCAAGGATTATATTTGGAGCTCTATCGTGCTACATATAGCTATAACTAAATAAAAACTTAGTTTTACATCAAGGTGTTTACATGTCTAGTCTAAGGGTCTTTTCAGGATGAAAAGAAAACTTAATGGAAATTGTGAGACTTTTGGGGAAGAATGAACAAAGGAATCTTACTGTCATTTATAGTTTCCAGATAATGAAAATAATTAAATATTTTTTAAGCTTCTTGAATGATTCCAGATGTCTATAAGGGTTTGTGGAATGAGCAGCTAAAAAGTTCTACAGAGAGTTTGTAGTAGGACTTGTTAAAGACTACTTTACCGCACTTCTCTCCAATAATTACAATGTTTACTGGAACGTACGCTGTAAAACCAAAGTCTCTAGGAAAGGAAATTTTATTTCGTTACTGGAATTAAAGGAAATGTTCTTGAGTGTACTGCAGCTTTCCAACAATTTAGATACCAAATATTTAATATCTGAGCATGTAGGTAATTAAGAAACCAAAATTTAAATCTCTGAAGGCTTCTGATTGATTTTTAACAGGTAAAGAATGACACATTTATCGTTGAGGTAAATTCGCCACCAAAGAATCTAGAACTTCTAAATACTTGACATTATATTTATAGATAACAATAAAAATTATTTTGGGTCAATTACCTCCTGGCATTTATGAAATAATGCTTGTGTGTCTGAACTGGGAAAAGATCCTTCAGGCTCTTTAGTGTAAAAGGGGAATCAGGATTCTGAATAAGATATTGCTTTGTAGGTGCTAAAACTGGTGAAATATTTCTGTTCCTTTAGTAGACTATTTTTTTATAGCAATAAATGCAATTTATTTTTTTTTTATTTTAGAGAGAGAGCGAGCACAAGCTGGGGGAGGGGCAGAGGGAGAAGCAGACTCCCTGCTGAGCAGGGAGCTGGATCTCAGAACTCTGGGATCATGACCCAGGCTGAAGGGGGACCCTAAACTGACTAAGCCACCCAGGCGCCCCAGTAAATACAATTTTTGAAGAGTTTTTAGTTGAATGATTTGTGTGCAAATTGACAGTCCATTGTCTATTGTGTACCATTAGAAGTTACCAGAAATTCAGAGAAGTAAAAAAAAAAAAGTAAAACAATTAAAAACTTTTTATAAGACTTTGTTTTGTGTCTACACGGATCATGTATGGGGTATACCTCAAGATCTCAGAACTCAACAAAATAATGTTATTCTGTGGGATCCTGTCTCCAGAGGAATTAGAAACCTCTCTGGGTATGTCATTATAGCTTGTTTTTTTTTTTTCTTTTTCATCTGCAAATCTATCTTCATGCTGTAAAAAAAACAGTTTCTTACCACATGAAAGATTTGCTCTCTTAAGCATGGCAAGTAAATCATTAACTGATTTTTCTTGATTTACATCACAGCATGTAGTATTGCCTTGTATATATTGCTTGATGAAATGATGCAATTCTAAAAATGTCTAAAAGCAATTATTTGGTGATTAATCCATTAATACTGATGATTGATTAATTCCTGAAACTGCATTATTTAAATTATAGTTCACCATAACCATAAGATACAACGTAGCCATTAAAAACTATGTTCTGGAGAACTTTTAATGAAGATAATAAACTTCTTATATTACTAAATGAAAATTTTAGATTATTGGTACAAACTGTATATTAGTTTGGGGGGAAAAACTGGGTACATCTGTATCTTAAAGGATATATTCCAACTTGCTAACAGTATTTTCTCTGGTTTCCAAATTTTCTATGATGTAGTCTTACTTTTTTCTCCCCTACTTAATGCTTAAAAAAGATTTTTTATTACAGTTTTACATACTGAAGAGAAGAACCAATATAGTAAATCCTCATGCACCTCTCCTCTGGCTTCCACAATTAGCAACATTTTGCTTTTTTTTTTTTTTTTTTTTCAGTTATTCCCTAATTTTGGGAGGGAAAATTCTGTAAATTTTGTTTTAAAACAAATTTCTGACATTATGTGTTCTTATGCAAAAATATCTTCCTTGCTTTATGTTTTCTCCCCCTCCCCCTCCTCCTTCTTCTTCTTTTCTTTTCTTTTCTTCTTCTTCTCCTTCTCCTTCTTCTCCTTCTTCTCCTTCTTCTTTTTCTTCTTCTTCCCCAAACACTATTCTTTCTGGGTATAGAATTCTGAGTTAACAGTTTTTCTTTTAGGCTGTCACTTTATTGCCTTCTGGCTTGCATCATTTCTGATGAGAGGTCTGCTGTATTTTTTTGTCTTGGTTCCTCTATTAGTGTTGTTTCTCTTCTCTGGCTGGCTTCAAGATTTACTCTTTACCTTTTGTTGTCAGCAGTTGACTGTGACTTGTAAAGATGCAGGTGCATATTTGTTTGAGGTTTGTCTCTGACCTCCCTGCAGCTGCAGATCACCCTCTTACACCTGCAGGAGGACTCCCTCTGATCTCTTGCCCTGCCCTTAATCATTCTTGTGAGCCCCCAGTAGAGGTTCATGGAGAAAAGTTTGGGAGTAAGTTCAAATTCCCATTGTGTCTTGGGCCCCATCTATTCCAAACTGCCACACTAGCCCACATTTCACCTGTAACATTTCATTAAAAGTTTAGCCGATTTTTCTTACCTACTTGTGGGGTGGCTACCTCTTTCTCTTACGCTTTGCCAGTGGTGAGACAGTTCACGTATACTGTCTTTCCTTGGAGGGTCTTGTCTCTCCTTAGCATTTTGTTTACTTGGTTACTTTGTGATCTTGGCTTGTGATGAACTCAAGAAAGCTATGATTTTGATTTCCTGGCCATTTCTACTTCTTAGAGTAGGAGTGACATTTTTTTTTTCAACTTCCTACATCCTAAGCAAAGCAGGAATCTGCTTATATTTCTAATTTTTTAAAAAAGATTTTATTTATTTATTTATTTGATGGAGAGAGAGACAGCCAGCGAGAGAGGGAACACAGGCAGGGGGAGTGGGAGAGGAAGAAGCAGGCTCATAGTGGAGGAGCCTGATGTGGGGCTCGATCCCAGGACCCTGGGATCACGCCCTGAGCCGAAGGCAGACGCTTAATGACTGAGCCACCCAGGCGCCCCTGCTTATATTTCTATACCTAATCAGAACTCTTGACTTTTCCCCTGCAATCTGGTCTCCTTCTTGGCTCCTCTATCACAGTAGATGGCAGCACCATCCAGGTGGTCAGGAGTTTCCTTGATTTTGCTCTTTTCTCTCATCTTCTTCCCCCTGCCCTTGTCCAATTCATTCTCAGTCTATACTAACTTCACTTAAAAATCATATCCCAAAAGAATCCACTCCCAAACTATTAGAAGTTATAGAGCAATTCAGTAATGTGGCGGGATACAAAATCAATGCTTAGAAATCAGTTGCATTTCTATACACAAATAATGAGACTGAAGAAAGAGAAATTAGGGAATCCATCCCATTTACAATAGCACCAAAACCCATACGTTACCTTGGAATTAACTTAACCAGAGACGTAAAGGATCTGTATTCTAGAAACTATAAATCACTCTTGAAAGACATTGAGAAAGACACAAAAAGATGGAAAAATATTCTATGCTCATGGATCAGAAGAATTAACATAGTTAAAATGTCCATGCTACCCAGAGCAATCTACACTTTCAATGCTATCCGATCAAAATACCGATGACATTTTTCAAAGAACTGGAACAAACAGCCCTTAAATTTGTATGGAACCAGAAAAGGCCCTGAATCGCCAAGGAACTGTTGAAAAGGAAAAACAAAGCTGGGGGCATCACAATGCCGGATTTCAAGCTGTACTACAAAGCTGTGATCACAAAGACAGCATGGTACTGACACAAAAACAGACACATAGACCAATGGAATAGAATAGAGAACCCAGAAATGGACCCTCAGCTTTTTGGGCAACTAATCTTTGATAAAGCAGGAAAAAACATCTGGTGGAAAAAAGTCTCTTCAATAAATGGTGCTGGGAAAATTGGACAGCTACATTCAAAAGAATGAAACTTGACCACTCTCTCACACCATACACAAAGATAAACTCCAAATGGACGAAAGATCTCAATGTGAGACAGGAATCCATCAAAATCCTAGAGGAGAACATAGGCAGCAACCTCTATGACATCGGCCACAGCAACCTTTTTCATGACACATCCCCAAAGGCAAGAGAAACAAGAGATAAAATGAACCTGTGGGACTTCATCAAGATAAAAAGCTTCTGCACAGCCAAGGAAACAGTCAAAAAAACTAAGAGGCAGCCCACGGAATGGGAGAATATATTTGCAAATGATGCTACAGATAAAAGACTGGTATCCAAGATCTACAAAGAACTTTTCAAACTCAATACACGAGAAACAAATAAACAAATCATAAAATGGGCAGAAGATATGAACAGACACTTTTCCAATGAGTATATACAAATGGCTAACAGACACATGAAAAAATGTTCAAAATCATTAGCCATCAGGGAAATTCAAATCAAAACCACACTAAGATACCACCTTATGCCAGTTAGAATGGCAAAAATTGACAAGGCAAGAAACAACAATTGCTGGAGAGGATGTGGAGAAAGGGGATCCCTCCTACATTGTTGGTGGGAATGCAAGTTGGTACAGCCACTCTGGAAAACAGCATGGAGGTCCCTTAAAAAGTTCAAAATTGAGCTACCCTATGACCTAGCCATTGCACTACTGGGTATTTACCCCAAAGATACAGACGTAGTGAAGAGAAGGGCCATATTCACCCCAATGTTCATAGCAGCATTGTCCACAATAGCTAAATCGTGAAGGAACCGAGATGCCCTTCAACAGATGTCTAGATTAAGAAGTTGTGGTCCAGGGGGCGCCTGGGTGGCACAGCGGTTAAGCGTCTGCCTTCGGCTCAGGGCGTGATCCCGGCGTTATGGGATCGAGCCCCACATCAGGCTCCTCCGCTATGAGCCTGCTTCTTCCTCTCCCGCTCCCCCTGCTTGTGTTCCCTCTCTCAGGGGCTGTCTCTATCTCTGTCGAATAAATAAATAAAATCTTTAAAAAAAAAAAAAAGTTGTGGTCCATATATACAATGGAATATTACTTAGCTATCAGAAAGAACAATTTCTCAACATTTGCTGCAACATGGACGGTACTGGAGGAGATAATGCTAAGTGAAATAAGTCAAGCAGAGAAAGACAGTTATATAATTTCTCTCATCTATGGAACATAAGAACTAGGAAGATCAGTAGGGGAAGAAAGAGATAAAGAAAGGGGGGGTAATCAGAAGAGGGAATGAAGCATGAGAGACTATGGACTCTGAGAAACAAACTGAGGGCTTCGGAGGGGAGGGGGGTGGGGGAATGGGATAGGCTGGTGATGGGTAGTAAGGAGGGCACGTATTGCATGGTGTATTGGGTGTTATACGCAACTAATGAATCATCGAACTTTATATCAGAAACCAGGGATGTACTGTATGGTGACTAACATAATATAATAAAAAAATAAAATAAAAAAATAAAAAACATATCCCAAATCTGTCCATTTCCTTTACTACTTCATTTACCACTACTGTTCTATCCAAGTCATAATCACCTCACACCGGGGCTACCACTGTGGCCTCTTAACTGGTCTTTCTTCATTTTTGCCTTTCCCCCATGTCACCCAGCAGCGAGAGTCACCTTTAAAATATATAAATTGAATTGTTCTCTGCTCAAAATTTTCTAATAACTTCCTTTCCCACGGAGAATAATATCCAAACACCTTATTTTTGCTTACAAAACTTTACATGATCTGGCTTGTACTGACCTTGCTGAACTCATCTGCCACTCTCCTCCTTCCCTGCTGTGCTTGGGACTCTTTTCAGTTCCTGAAACATACCAAGCTTGTTTCTGCCTTAGGGAATGTGTCTTAGCTATTAGTCTTCTGTTCGGAATGTTCTTCCCTCTGACTTAAATGTCCAGCTTTCTTTCTTTTCTTTTTAATTCAGATATCGGCTTACATAACTGTCCCTTCCTTAGAGAAGCCTTTCCTGACTATTTTATCAAAAAAGCCACCCAGTCACTGGTTTTTCTACCACTCTGTTTTCAATTTTTGCATAACACTTAGCACTATTGGAGATTTTGACCTTTAGTGGTTGTTCTATGTTTATTGTTAGCAGTAATGCTTTAAATCTGGGCAGGAGGTGCCCTTGTCTTGAGCTCTTTGCTATAAGGATCCCACTCTGGCCCTCCTAGAGCTGTACCCCATCCCATATACCCAGAGATCCATGAAGACAAAAATACATGTTCTCTTGGAGTCTATACCACCTTTTCCCCAGTTATAAGACCATACTAGGGGTAACTGGCACTCTAGAATTCTCCGTGTAAACTGCTTTGTGTCAGATTTTGAGACCTGCATAGATCTTATTCCTGGACACCTTTTCCTAAGAATGAACTGTATTGCCTGTGTATACATTTAAGGCCTGAGGTATGGCCAGCCAAGGTGTGTGAGCAGCAAATGTGCATAAAACTTCACATACTATCTAGGGAGTCCAAACATGTGTGCTCAAGGTCCCCCGTAACATGGTCAGAGTTGGGGATAGAAGAGACAGGGGATATGAGCTAAGGGCTGGATTCCTACAAACTGAGGAATCAAAAAATTCTAAATTTGAATATAGACAGCTAAGTTGTTATGAAGGAATATTTATCAAGGTAGGAGCATAGAAAATATTTCATCTAACAATTTGTCAATTGTTATAACTTGCTTGAATTATGATTTTTAATTATTTAGGCATACAGTATGTATGCTTGCATATGTACTCTTGCCCTGAGTACTACAAATGTTAAGGGGTAGGACTGAAAATCTGTATCTCACTAGATTCCACTAGAAATGGATCTCGTCTGTTTTGCCTCCTTGTGGTAGGTGTGCAAAAGATACTCATTGAAGAAAAAGGAGATCACCCTCCCATGTGTCTTTTCTCTTGAAAAGAGTTTTATCTCTTGAAGTTTCTTTGGTCTGAAATTAATATTGCTACTCCTGCTTTGTTTTTGTTAATATCTGCCTCATGCCTTTTCCATTCCTTTTAGTCCCAAGACATGTTATTTTAGGTTCCTTTATTATAACAGCATTTGGCTGGATTAGAAAAAAAAAAAGTAATGAGTCTCTGTCTTTTAATAAGTATTTAATCCTTTCACTTTGATTGTGATTGTGTATATGTTTGGATTTATTCTGCCATTCTTAATTTCTACTTCTCTTTAGTTTCTTTCTCTCTCCTCCCCTGGCCTTTTCCTTATATTTCATTCTTGACTTTTGGGTGAAGATTGAGTTTTCTAGGTCCCATTCCTCTATTTCCATTGGTTTGGAAGTGAACTATTATCTGTCTTCTAGTGATTAATTTAAGATTGTTATCACTTACATATAAGCATGTTTTTGTATGGACATCTGGAATTAATTAATATCTATAATCTTTTCCTAAACCAGATAAAAACCAGAGCCCACTTTTACTTCTTTTCTCCTGTCCCAGATATTCCTGCCACAGTCTCAATCTTCTCTCTTTCCCCAGCCACTAATTTCCATGCCAAGTTCATTTGGAATTGTCATTTAACAGAAAATGTCTTTAGCGTTTCACCACCATTTTGAATACGTCACTTCTTTCTCTTGGATTAGATTTTGGTCAGGGCTGATTTTCTGGTATTCTTTCAGATAATAAAACGTGGATGGAAACCTTCCTAAATCCTTGAATGTCTGTAATATCTTATTAATGATAATGTGAGTGGATATAGAATTTCAAAATCATAATTATTTTACTACATAAAATTGAAAATACTGCTTCAGTGTATTTTCATATGCATTATTGTCTAGAAGAAAACTAATGACAATCTTGTTTTTATTTTTTTGTAGATAAACTCCACCCCAGCCTCTGAATTTCATTTTTGTCTATGAGTTTTTCTATTTTCACTCATCTTGATAGACATTTATTGAACCCATTTACTCTGAGAATTTTTATCTTTCCTGGAAATCTTTTTTTCTGTTATTTCTGTATGTCTTTATTCTTTCTTTTTAGAATTCCTATTAGGCGGATGCTGGAACTTTTTAACCTTTTTTTTCCACATTCATAATTTTTCCTTTTGAGCTGTGTTTTATATCAGTTGTATCTTCTAAGTAACCATTTTTAGTTATATCTTTCCTGTTATTCAGCATATTTACTGAGTTAAAAATTTTTAGTAATCATAGTCTTCCTTTCCAAGGTTCCTAGTTCTTGCTAAAAAGATAACCTGTTTTAGTTTAAAAAAGCCATTTCCCTCTCTTAGTCCTCTGAGAATTGTTAACTATATGTATCATATGAGCTTTTGTTAAAGTCTCATTTCTTTGTTCCATTACCTTTGTTTCTTTGGGTGTTTATCCATATGATGACTGTGGTGCCTTTCATTCAGAAGATTACTGTTCCTTAAATATTTGCTGAGTTTGCATGCTCATCTGGAATCTGAGCTCCTATGTTAGTCTGTCTCTCTAATATCTGATTACCTGGCCTGTTTCCAGAATTCCAGGCAGAGATGTAGCCTGTGACCTCTTGGGTGATGGAAGCTTCCCCTTCCTTCTTGGTGACAGTGAAGACTGTCTTAAGTCCCCAGTACAAGGAATTACATCTTCCTGGTTGTGCACTGCTCTTATATTGGGGCAGAAGCCTTTACTGAACCTGCATGGCAGAAGGAGAGTGACGAAGTATTAAAATTTCTTGGGTGCCTTTACCCTAACCAATCAACCTTTGGTTGACCCTGGATCTTCTCTTGCTTTATTCATCTATTGTCTCTCAGCATGCAGCCCAAAGACCCTCTCACTATCTTCATCAGTTCTTTAATGTCTATTTTGGCTATTACTTCTTCCTTTAATATAAATTCATCTCCCTTTAATTTTTGAGGAATTTCTATAATTTCTGGTTTATTGAGGGCATCAAGTCTTTTCTTTCTCCTTTTTTAAAAACTGAGGTACAGCTAACACACAGCATTACACTCGTTTCAGTTGTACAACATAGTGATTGGACAAGTCTGTACATTATGCTATGCTCACCACAAGCGTAGCTACCATCTGTCACCATGTGACACTATCATAATACCATTGACTATATTCCCTACGTTGTTCCTTTTATCACCATGACTTATTCATTCCATAATTGTATCTCCCACTCTCCTTCACCTATTTTGCCCATCTCCCCCCTTCCCATCTGTCAACCATCAGTTCTCTGTACTTGTGAGTCTGTTTCTGCTTTTTGTTTGATTATTCATTTTTTTTTTTAGATTTCACATATAGGTGAAATCATATGGTATCTGTCTTTCTATGTCTGATTTGTTTTACTTCACATAATACCCTCTGTCCATCTATGTTAATGCAAATGGCAAGGTTTCATCCTTTTTCATGGCTGAGTAATACTGCACTATGTATATCTCACGTCTTCTTTATCTATTTATCAATGGACACTTGGGCTGCTTTCATTTCTTGGGTGTTGTAAATTATGTTGCTACAAACATAGGGCTGCATATATCTTTTTGAATTAGTGTTTTTGTTTTCTTTGGTTAAATAGCCAGAGGGCAATTACTAGATCATATGATACTTCTATTTTTAATTTTTTGAAGAACCCCCCCATACTGTTTTCCACAGCGCTATACCAATTTACATTCCCACAACCAGTGCACGAGAGTTGCCTTTTCTCCACATCCTTGCCAACACTTGTTATTTATTTTTTCACTTCTAGTCATTCTAATGGGTGGTCAGGTGATATCTCATTCTGATTTGGATTTGCATTTCCCTGATCATCAATGATGTTGAGCACCTTCTTAATGTGTCTGTTGGACAACTGTATGTCTTTTTTTGGGAAAATGTCTATTCAGGTCTTCTGCCCATTTTTAAATCAAATTGTTTTTCTTTCATGTTGAATTGTATGTGTTCCTTGTATATTTTGATATTAACCCCTTATCAGATATATTACTTGTGAATATTTCCTCCCGTTTAGTAGGTTGCCTTTCACTTTGTTGATGGTTTCCTTCACTGTACAAAGACTTTTTTCTAGTGCTGTTTTTAATCACAAATCTTTTCATGTCATTTGTGGGGATTTGAAATGGGAGAAGGGTTTTTAGCATGTTCTTAGTTTGCGCTCTTTGGTCTCTGATTTGCTCTCTTGGTCTGTTATGAAGTATGTTAGCCTAATTTAAAGGAAGTATATGGCAAGTCATATTTATTCCTACCACTGAATTCTAGCAGAAATTCATAGTCAGTGTATGTTAAATATATTGTTTATTAAATTTCTGCTTGTTGATGCCTTTAGTTTGGCCATCTCAAAAAATCCTGAGATATATCAGCTCTGAGATAGGGAAATGAGGATTGAGAGAGGTAAAATAATTTACCAAAGTCTAACAGAAGAGACAGAGCCAGGATTCATACCTATGTCTTGCCATGACAATAGCTGTCTTTCATTAAAAGACATGAAGTAAAAATAATGAACAATGTCCTTACTGTGAGATACAAACAAAATACATTTAGTACTCACCAGAGTGGGTTCTGTTAGAAATCATGAAATTAGGAATTAATGATTATCATGGATAATTTGTCAACAAATCACTGAGCTGACAGCATTTTTCAATTCCATTTTGTTGTCTTGTCAATAAGATTTATTCTTGGAGCAATTTGTGAACTGTTAGTGTTTTTTTTCCCCCCAGTGGGCAGTATTCATAAATGGTGTGTGCATATTGGTAAACATCTCCCCAGTGTTGGCAAGTTAGAGATTCTCTTTTGAATTGATTTTTTTCATAGCTTTCAGTGGAGGTTTATTTTCATATAAGCAGTAATTACAGAAAACAAGTGCCTGTAAGGGTAAATGTTACGCTAGCGAAAGAGCATTGTATGTATTATGCAGCATGCTGTAATTATTTGAGTTTTTTTACAGAAAGAAAGAAGTCTTTCTCAGCAATTGTGATATATAGGATTCAAGGTCAATAAAGGCAGAGAGTGTAGATGGTTTAGGCTTTTGTAAAGTCCATGTTGTTTTGTTCAAGAAGCATTTTTGGAAAATATTCCATAATAAACACTTGGGAAACTGAAAGAGACACAGAAATAAAAATACAAAGTATTTTAGTTGAGTTTTAAGTACACAAGTGCCCGAGGACTTAAAAATGTTGTCAGAGTGCAGTGGGGTCCATCAGAAAAGGTGGGCAGCATGCAGTTGTGATGTGAATTCCAGTTGAACAACTTTTTCTGCTATTCAGTTTTATTGATGTGGAGTGAAGTAAATACTACCTCCCTCAAAAAGTTGAGGGTGATGGATACAAGTTTCTCAGCATTCACTTTGGACCAATCATTTTAGACAAGTTTCTTAAACTAAACCTAACCCCTTTCTCACATCTCTTTCTAGTTTTCTCCCTGCCCCAGTGTCAGCCTGAGTGGCCAGTGTCCAAGAGTGGACCAGAGGAGATGAACCTGAGGAATTGGCTCAGAGGGACCTGGAGTCAGTTGTTGCTTCCTTTGAGGGCTTTGGTCCAGATGACACGGGACTCACGCAGATGACTTTGTGCCTAAAATTCTAAGTTCTGAAGTAGGGATCATGTGTCATGACTGTTCATCTTTAGGTGGCCTTTCTATATTAAGGATAATCTCTTTTACAATGAATTTTTACCTCCCCAATGTAACAGACTCAAATCCCAAATCCTTTTGCAGCAAGGATGCAAGGATGGGAACTCAGACCCTGCCAATCACATGCATTTGCATGAGTCTGCAATTGAAGTGTGAAGAACATGAGAAAATAAGCTGGAAATGGAGCCTCCATTTTTGGTTGCCCTGATGGCAATGGCAGCACCTTCTCCAGTGCTCAGTGTGGTGGTGGTTTTCTTATTGGGTCAGTTCTGTGGTTTAAAATTGGGCTTGTTTTGCGAAGGTAAGCCTTCTCAAAAGTGACTGGTTCTCCACCCCCTCATCAATTTATGTGCTGCCCAATATCTTTTAAATAAAATCCTTTTCTAATGAATCAATCAGGGTTAATATTCTGCTGTTTGCATCTAAGAACTGCCCTTGACAGACAAATAATCTGGTGCGTTTAGAATCTCTGGTATGGCTCATCTTTAAAGAACAACTCTGTTTTCTCATATAAATTAAAGGAGACTTTGAGGTTGAATTCATTCACATATTCAATCAGCAAACAATATTAGGTGTCTTCAATGTGTAAGATGCTGCATTAGGTACTGAATGTTCATTGAAAAAGACTGTTATTAGTCTCTAAGGACTTGAAACCTTGTAGAGCAGACATATACTAGCATATAAACCAAATGTGCTGTGATGGAGGACTGAGCCAGATGAGACCTGTGAACGTGATTACACTTGATAAAATGCTGGGAATCGTTCCCAGTCATTTGGCAGAAGATGAGGACAAAACAGCTGGGGATAATTTATTAAAATGACCTAATACATAAAAGGAATTGTCTTTAAAGTAGGAAGAAGGGAAGCCATATTCATTGATCACTTTGCTTCCTTTTTCTTCACACTTGCTTTGGGGACTGGTATGGATGCCTGGACAGGTTTTATTTCAAGGTGATGGACCATTTGCTATTGAGGAGGTGGTGGTGGAGACTGCTGGCACTCGTTTAATGTTATTATGGTAATGATGATTTGACTGAAGCATAAAAGAGGCACAGGAAGCTTAAATTTAGGTTCCACCATTGCTTAGTGGGTGCCCACTCAATACCAGAGTACTAGACATCCTACTAGGGGTTTTCTATATGTTATCTCAACCAGTTTTTCTTTCTCCTTCCCTACCTGTGTGTGGGGGGGCCTCTTTAAATTAATGCCACTCAAACTAGGAAGAGCAAAAAAAGGAATATTTTGGTTCATATAGCTGAAAAATTGGGGAGTAACTTCATGGAAAACTGGATGTAGGTGCTCAAACAATGTCATTAGGAATCTTTGTATCACCCTCTCTAGGCGACGCTTCCCTCTCTGCTGACTATATTCTCTGACTGTCGCCTTCCTGTGGAGGCTGGTGAGAGTTTCAGGGTCACATTATACCTGAGAGTCACATCAATGGAAGAAAAACTTCTGTCCAAGAGTAGCAGCAAAAGTTGCATGTTTGAGCCTGAGTCAGTTTGGATGATTTTGGCTACAAGTGACAGAAAACTGGATAAAATGGGCTTACTTTTTTCACACAGCAAGAAGCCCAGAGATAGAGATCAGTTCTAGAGTTAGTAAACTCAGAGGATCAGTCATGTTAGCTTCTCTGTGGCTCTCTTGGCTTTCTCCTTATAGTCTCAGAAAGTTGGAAAAACTCCCAACGTCACATCTTCATATGACATATGTCTAAAAGCAGGAAAGTATAAGTCCCTGGTTTGTGTCTTCTTTTGAGAATGCAGAAAAACTCTCCAGAAGCCACTGGACAGACCTCTCCTTATGCCTCATGGGTCAGTTACATCACGTGCTTATGCTTTACCAGTCCTTTTCAAGGAAAATACTACCACCTTGATAGTTTTAGGCTTGTTAACCTTTATCCCTTGAGGTTAGATGGGAGCCCATGGATGTTGCTCACATCACCCAATAACCAAACAAAATCAGAGTTTTATTAGCAAGGAAGAAGGGGTGGAGTGGGCAAAGTACCCAGTGGTATCTGCCAATATCTCACTAGATTCTCAGGTTATGTATCCATTCTTCTTCTTCTTCTCTTCCTTTTTTTTTCTTAGTTTCAAGTTTTTATTTAAATTCCATTTAGTTAACATCACAGTTTTTTTTTTTTTTTAATATTTTATTTATTTAACAGAGAGACAGCCAGTGAGAGAGGGAACACAAGCAGGGGGAGTGGGAGAGAAAGAAGCAGGCTCCCAGTGGAGGAGCCTGATGCGGGGCTCGATCCCAGGGATCTGGGATCACATCCTGAGCCGAAGGCAGATGCTTAATGACTGAGCCACCCAGGCGCCCGAACATACAGTGTTATATTAGTTTCAGGAGTAGAATTCGGTGGTTCATCACTTACTTGTAACACCTAGTGCTCATCACAACAAGTGCCCTCCTTAATCCCTGTCACCCATTCCATCCCCCTGCCCACTTCCCCTCCAGCAACCCTCAGTTTGTTCTCTATAGTAAAGAGTCTGTTTTCTGGTTTGCCTCTCTTTCTTTTCTCCCCTTGAACCAATTACAGTGACCACCTTTAGTTACATGCCTACTTGTGGAACTGTGGAGGGGTGGCCATGGTGGTATTGTGTCAGTCTGCTTAACTCACCATGAATTGAAGGTGGAAGAGATTGGGTCCCTATTATTCAAACTATGACTCTCAACCTAATGCTCCTATCCAGAGGGAGGATGAATTCCCTTGTTAGATTTTTGACTCAAGTTTTAGTTAAAAACCAGCAAGCTCATTAATATTTCAGAGTCATCATAGAAAGTGACCTAGGTGGTCAAAGATAAAGGAAAGCATGTGTTAAATAGGATCTTTCATTACAGAAGACACATTATAAGCTGCTCAACAAAACACTGTTATTTTGTACCATCTGCAGAACATGGAAATATTTTTCAGGCAGAGTGATTTATTATGATGATACTCGACATTGTGAAATTTCTCTGTTAGTCTGCTTCCTCAACTTGGTATATCTTTTGTAAACTTTCCTTTTTAAGAGTCCTCTCTATAAATGTAGATGATCTAAGGACTTTATTGAAGAGATAATAACTTTGTATTGGATATATAAATACCCATGGGATGAATCTTATAAATTGCTTGTGGATTGAGTGGTTTAACATTTCCATCACAAAGTTCTTCAAAAACGTGTAACAGCTTCTTCTTCTCTGTTATGATAAGACTTCATTCCTCTTCCTCTTCCTGATTTTTAGGACCCTTAGTGATCTGCTCCTCCCTTACTATTTATTCTTGATGACCATCCTTCTTAACTTAAGCTTCCACTTCTACCTTCTGACTTGGCATGTGTGTGTATTCTGATGATTGAAATTCCCTTCCTCTGCTTGTCCAAATCCTCAAGACCAAGCTTCTTTTCCCCTACTCTGCCTACTTCTTTTCCCCTACTCTGCCAGCTAGCATGGTCCTCCCTGCTCTCTGAACTCTGAACCCATGATTACTCCATACAAGGCAATTTAGCATATGAAAACATTCCATGTTTCTTTGTTCATGAATTGTTTCTGTGTGTACATATTACTTCCTTAGTTGCATCTCTTGGAGAGATAACACGTGTCTCTGACTCAGATACTTCTCTTAGCACTGCCTGGCTACTAGCAATCTGAATTTTGATGTCTCGACTTCAGCATGTCTCTAGTTGTACTTATTACCTGACCCTCCCTCTTGCTCCAACTCACTCCTGTCCCTGTAATCAGTCTCTATAAAGAAACTCCTATGCAGTTTCCCCAGCCGCTCTTGATTCTGTCCTTTCTTTTAGAAACTCATCATCCAGTGCTCAAGTTCTGTCAATTCTATTCATTAACATGTCTTATCCATCTCTGGCACCACTGGGTTAGTGCAAGCCTTTGTCATTCTTCTATTGGACTATTGCCCTGGCCTTCCAACAGATCTCCTTGGCTCCAGACTCACCTCTTTCACCTCCATCATCTTTACTGTTGCCCACAGACTATAGACTATGCCACCCATTTGCTTAAAAACCTTCAGTCATTCCCACTGCCAGAAAAAATTCAGCATAGCTTATAAAGTCATTAATAATCCAGTTCCCTGCCCAGTTTTCCAGCTTTGTGCTCTATAGTTCCTGACAATGGATCCTTTAGCCAAATTGAGCGCCTAGTGTTCACATGAATATCTGTGCTCATTCAGGTCAGCAAACGTGGACGTGGCTTCTGGAATAACCAGGTGCTGTACTAAATGCCTCATAGTATCAGTTATATGTTTATGTGTTTCTTTCCTCTTGGAACATGAGGTTTTGTCTCTTAATGCCTGGTACTCAATAGTGATAGCTGAAAATATGAATGAGGTAATGGTGATATGTAAAATCTCTGTATGAAGGGACTAAACAGCATAACTTCAAATCTCTCACAGATGAAATATAGTATTAGGGCCAACACAGGCATTCAGTATATACCCATTATTGGATGAATTATTTGCTAGTGCTCAAGTCAAGGAGTCTAGAATGTGTACTAATTAAAAAAATAAACTTAGGATCCATCCATGTCTTTACCCTTATTAAATGCATCATTATTATTTTTTAAATATTTATTTATTTATTAGAACGCAAGAAGGAGGAACGGAGGGAGAAGGAGAGAGATTCCCAAGCATACTCTGCGCTGAGTGCAAAGCCCAACGTGGGGCTTAATTGCTCAATCCCATGACCCTGAGACCACGACCTGAGCTGAAACCAAGAGTTGGACGCTCAACCAACTGCACCACCCAGGCACCCCTGTTAAGTGCATTATTGACTAGGTTTTGGAACGGGTACTGGGTTTACATATATATGGTCCCTTTATGGGTAGAATTCTAAGTTTTTTAGGCAGTCATTTGCTGATGCATACTGGTTATGGAATGAAGTCTTCTTGGATTGATCCTATACTGAATCATTCAAGTAATAGGTTATCAAAGGAATAAGAGAGATACATGAATTAGAACATAATTTACAGATGAAAACCTACTCTGAACTCTCTTTTGGATTATCCATGAATATGTTTTAAGTTACATACTTTGGGTGGAGGCAGGGTTTAAACACATTAAGTGTAAATATGTAAGGCAAACTCACTAAAAGGTTTCCAGGTAAAGTCTAAATGGGGAATTCTATTTTCTAGTGATGAGTAACATCCAGGAGAGATTCCATCTATTCATAAACAAAGTTGTCACGTTGACATAAGCACAGTAGTTCCTCAAAGAGGACTCTTCTGTATGACTCAGTCTTAACTCGAAGCCCCAAAGCTCTCTTTGTTACCAGATCTCCCCTCCACTGTCACCTTTCACTGCTGGTAATTTTGGTGGTCTTGACTGCTTCTAACCTTTAAAGCTATATTTTCTATCGGTCACCTTTGCAGCTTGCCATTCTTTTCCTTTTATGTTCCGCTTTTTATTTTAATTTTGTGGTCTCTCTTTCTTGTCCCTGATATTGTTGACAGTGAGGCATATTCAGCTATTTCTAGTCAACTACACATCTCTTTCTTTATTTTTTTTACTGCTAAAGGTCCATTTGCTTCTTACCTGGAAACAGCAATACTGCTCACGGTTTTCTGATTTATGGAGATCTGGTAAGTGGAAGAGCAAGGTACCAGAGCATAAAAAACATGAGGGTCTTCATCCATCAGACAGAGGGTTTGCACATTCTTTTCCATTCTATTAGAAATAGATTTATTTTATGTAAGGAAAAGTTACTGCCTTCATGGTCTAGTGAGGGAGAAAAAAAATGATTGTAATCACCAATTTACCTGTCTCTTCTATACTAGAGCATAAGCTCCTCAAGGGTGGGAACCATGCCATATTAATGTCTACTGTCCCCACCTCTTTTATATATATATATATATA
>NW_024427107.1:23787874-23813303 GCF_017311325.1 Ursus maritimus
ACCACCTCTTTTAATATATATATATATATAAATTATATATCATAATTTATAATAATTATATATTACAACATATTATAATATAAATATTATAATATATAAATATATATTATTATAAATATAAATATATATTATATATACTTATAATAATTATATATTATAAATAAACATTAAAATTTATTATAAATAAATATTAAAAATATAAAATATTCACTATACAGCATCTGAGGCTCATTAAGTGTTCGAGGTATGCTTCTGGAATGAAAGAAAGGATGGCTGAATGATAAGATGTGTGGCAAAGGTATTAAGGCAGTGGTTCTTATTAGAGTAACCTAAGGCTCATTTAAAACACATTGATGCCTAGGTCTTCAAACAAGGTCAACTGCTATTTTTAGTTCCAAAATGCAATTTCCCTCATATTTTAACATCTCAGAAATCAATATTTCCTATAGATGCTTCTAATAATTGATGTGATAAGAAAGGAATTGTGCCAAAATTCAATATGAAGTGTGTTGCTTTCTTAGTTGTACATAAAATGTACTTCCAATAGCCAAAATTGTTAGACTGGATGAAAATAGTAAATCAGAGCCTCTATAAGGTGTAACCTGGACAAAAATACTGTTTAAAGTGCCCCAAGTGAGTCTGATACATACTGAGAGTTACAGGGTCTGTATTACGGGGCTTACATGAGGGAGACATTAACAAGGGATCACTTTACATCTACCTTTGAATCACATGCCATTGTACATAAGCCTCCTTTGTTGAACTGAGTGGAATTATTTGGGGCATTAGAGAAGCCATTGAAATTGTAGTATGTATACATAGTTTATACTATATGTAACATATTCTCTCTCTCTACATATGCACACATACGTACATACACACATATGTTTGTACACACACATATATATATAATGCTTGTTTCAGGCTTAATTGTGTTCCTGAATTTCAGAATTACCCATGACTTTGATAATAGTTCTCTGATTTACCATGTTCTGCTTGGCAGAATATGATGGAATTCATAGGAGGATGAAAATTAATTTGATGGACACTGTTTCCTTATATCATCAAGCATCAGCATATTTTGGAACATCTCCACTTAGAGATTACAAAATGAGATACCTAAAGCCAACCTCCAATATTGGTGGAAAGACAAACATTGACCTTTGCCCTCTTGAAATTGGGACTGTAGATCTCTGATGGACATTATGAGTTATTTTTTTATTTTATGGTAAATGGTTTAGCTTTAGGTTTGGCCTTGTTATACCAAGTACGAACTCAATGGTACTTCCATAGGTACCACATATGCAGCATTGATTTGAAGAAGGTATTAGCCCATTGTTGGGAGCTTCTTGTATCACATTAAATCCAGTCAGGTCTCTGCAGACCATGTTTTATTGGCAATTTGTTGTAAAGAGGGCTGCCTCAGATTTTGAAGTTAATATTAATTATGGAACAATGTCAGAGGGAGCACGCTGAAATGTCTTTAACCCATTTTTTAAAAGCAGGTCAAATTCAGCATCTGGAGGATAACTTGCAATTTGGTTGAAAATAATTGAACAGGTTTAACATGAAATTCAATAAAGGGGTCAGGGATATTCTAAGCTTAAAATTCTGAGATAAATTCATTTGGCCCAAGGCTCTTGTCAGCTGTCAAGTCCAAAAGGGTACCTGGATTTTCATTTTTCAAGAGTCTATCTGTCTTGTTAAAAGAAGATTTTGCTGAATCACTCTTGATATTTCTTTAGAAAAACATTTTAAAAAGTCAGTGGTCTCTGCACCATAAGAAGTGAAGGTTGCTGAACTATGGTATTAGGAATAGAGCATAGAGAAGGAGTTTGTACTCACCCCTTCTAGGAAGAAGAAAGAAGAGAGATAGAAGGAGAGTACTTAAGTCATGTTCCCCAGAAGAAGAAAGGAAGGAAGATTCTTAGGCAAGTGATGTGTTAAAGAGAGTAGTCAGGGAGACTAGGAAGGAAGCGGGGTATCAGCACATGGAAGGAGAGCCCAGAGGATAGCTTCAACCTGATCCTTCAGGGGAACTCTAGGATAGAGGTAGTGCTCTAGAATTGTCCCAACCCACAGAAGGGTTGCTGAGGCTTTCTTGTTCCCGTCCTTATCAACTATTGGTTAAGGATCATAAGGGGAGGGAGCCGGGCATTAGGGGCATACATTCTCAGACACTACCAGGTAGGTATGCAGGCAAAACTGGCTCTGGTAGCTCTTTCAGAAAAGATCTTTAGGTGCTGGCTATTAAAGGTGAAATTGAGGGAGTGCACAAAATGGTACAAAGGGACCCAGAGGAACCTGGGCAAAGCACTGACCTTGTCCACTACAGGGAAGAGAAGAAAAGGTGCTAAGGCTCTTATGTTTTCTCCCTGCCTCCCCACTCCCTGAGCGAATCTTCCATGGCTGGGTGGGGAACGGGGAGTTGGGCTCTAGTAACTTCCAGATATGAGGAAAACATGCAGGGTGGGGTGTACATTGCCAACCTGGGGGAGTCTGGCACAGTTAGGAATGGGGACAGAGACATTTCCTCATGGAGAGACAGGTCTTGCGGTCAGCCTTTGTCCTTCCATAAAGCAGGAAAGATGTCTGTGCATTCCCACATGTAGATGGACTGTATTGGGTTGTGGGCCAATTGGGAGTGAGTAGACCTCAGTGTACAGAGCAGAACCAGTGTCATTCAAGGTGAAAAAAACAACCTAGTCAGGGGAGAGGGATGCAAGGGGTGTAGAGATGTGGGTGAAATGGGTCTTTAGTGGAAGGCTTCAATGGAGCATAAAAGAAACAAGTTGGGGAGTCAGTCCCCTTTTCTTCCCTGTGCTATTATCTCTTTGTTTGGCTCTGTTTGGAGGGCTCCTTTCTACTCTGGACAGTGAGAAGGCTAGGGTAGGGGCTGGAGATGGGGAGGCAAGGAATCGAGTGCTTTGGCCTAGTTCTGGACTCTAAATTCAAGGGTGAGAGACAAAGGGGACTTCAGAAATCATCAGAGGAGGAAGGGAGGCAGGCAGGGGTTCTGGGCAGGTGCCCCATCTGGCCATGAAGAGTGAAAGTGCATCCCTCTGTAGGCTCCCTCCTCCTGCATGCTTTGGGAGCTGGCAGAGAGGGTAGATGACAGGAAGGTGAGGGATGGGGTTAGTGTAATGTCTCCCATGTCCATTTTTGCAAAGCCTTCCTTCTCTGGTTGACCTTGGATGCCTTAATCATAAAACTGTCCCCTCACCTAGGCCAATTTCACCTAATGCAGAACTATTCCATCCTGTCTGAGCATATCAATCATCTCATTTCCTCAGCGCTCTGATAGGAGCTGGCTGGCTTTCTAACTAATTAACAGCAAGGTATTAATACCTTCCTCTCAGGCTCATAGCTTAATGGGCTTCTTTTTCCAAGGTTATTTGTAAGAAGGGTAAAATCCTTTTTTCTTTGAAAAATCATTTTAACATTTTCTTATTACAGAAATACCTCAGGCTCATCTTAGAAAATACATATGTAGAAAAAGAAAGAAAATAAATACCAATAATTATACATCCCAGAGAAAACCATTGTTTCTGTTCTGGTGTGAGCCGGTTTTATCTTCTTATCAATACATAAATATTGAAGACATATGGGATATATATAAAATATATATGCTAAGATTTTTTACATTTTAATGGAGGAGTCTTGGGTGGCAGACAAAATTCTCAGTCACAGAAATGAATGTGTAACAGTGAGATTTGTGTTCTCCTCTCTGCTTACATTGACTCTGTCCTCAATGGGGCAGGAGAGAACCTGCTTTATAGCCTGAGATTTTATCCCCTGTTGAATTGGCTTGGGGTGGAGTTTGGGAAGTTTAGGTTGTAGGTGTGGAGTCTTCAATAGCAGGCACTAAAAAAATAAAGGGAAGGCAGGTGGGAGCCAAGGTTGGAGCAACCCAAGGGTAAACTCCTAGTAGATTTTCTTGCCTGGACAGGAATCTGAATCAACTTTTGTTCACTGTCAGCTAAGTTCCTCTGAAACTTTTGTTTCCTCCTTTTGTTCATGTATTAAAGTGCTCTAAATCTTAAAGGTTCAGAAACTTGTAAGGCAATGCTTGCCTCTTTTGTAAGTGTCAAAATTTAATGTGTTCAAGGAACAGGCAGGTTATGTGTCATAGGCTGGGTCCTCTAGGAAGCTGACTCTGGGATGGAGTTTAGTGAGCAAAATGTGTTTTGGGAATTGCCCTGGACAAGACCACTTGTGGACGAGAGGGAAGGAAGCAGGATTGGGCAGGAGGAGAAGTTGAGTTACAATGCACATTGACAGCCTCATCCAACCTCACTAGGGCTCTGACGTTGGAATGGCCTATTAGAGTCATTCTGTGTTAAGGCAAGATGACCCAGCCTTTATCCCCTTCTTCCCTATGATCAGCCATGGGCGTGACATGGGAGAGACAGCTCTCTAAAGCTGAGGCAAACCCTGAAGGAGCTGACAGTTGATTGGGACAAGTCCTCCCATGAAAGGTGAGCTGGACAGTTTATCGCAGTGCATCACATCATGTAGGTGGGCACAAGATGATACGGTATGCTGGGGCTAGTGGTGAACTTGGGGAGCAGGGTGCAGGCTGTGGCCAAAGTCATTCAAATTCAATTTGTAAAGCACTGTGCTAGCCAACCAAAATGTATTTTGGGGTAGATTCTGGACTTGTCCTTCTATTTAGAACCTCTCTGCTCTAGAGAGAAGGTAGTATCTCAGCTCCAACATTTACTATAGGACCTGGGCTGATTTACATAACTTCTGTATTGTCTCAGTTGACGCATCTGGAGAATGGGGATAATAATTATATTTTTTTAAAAGAGCTGTTATGAAAATTAAATGGGGTAATCTATGTAGAGCACTAAGTGTCAGGTGTGTTGTTAGCAATAACAATAAATGTTATTTGCTTATGTAGTAATTAGGATACTGGTTTTTACCTTCAGATTATCTAGAAGCTCCTGGTGTTGATGATTCTGTGACCCTCAAGTCTTAATCTTATCACCCATCTCTCCTGGCCTCACAAATCTGGTCCCATTGGCCTGTTGGATTTTCCCACTGAATTCCAACTAACCTGAAAGTCAGAGTACCCAAATAGAGCTTAGGATCTGTAACTCCTTCCCAATCCTGGCTTTCTCTACTCACCTCCTCTCAAATCAGACTTTCCATATATTTTAGTCACCCAAACTGGGATCTTTAGAGGTATCCTTTTTTGCCTTCCTTTCTCTCCCTTTCTTCCAGATTCTAATAGTCACCAAGACCTCCCAGCCGATTCCATCTTTTCCTGCTGAGTTTCTGAAACCCTCCTCTCTTCCATGTCTTATTTTGGCTCTCATTCCTGTATCCACTCTTGACGAACTCAATTTCATTTTCCAGATGGCTTCCAAAGAGATTTTTTCCAAAACTACAACTACTTTCCTCATTGCTTCCAGCAGAGGTGCTGAAGTCCTCAGGCAGCTTTTTGTGATCTAGATTTAACCTACATGCCTCCCCTTCTACCACGTACCCATGGGAATCCTTGTTGCAGTGCCGATCTATCTGCAGTCCTGGGAATGTGCCCTGTTCTCCCACAGTTCAGTGCCTTTCTATGCATGATTGCCTTCTTCTGGAAGGCCTGCCTCTGCTCTTGCCCATCTTTCTGAACTGTTATTTATCTACAAACTCTTAATTCTTATATTGATGAATATTAACGTATTGGCTTGCGAAAGAGATACAGACCTCCTCTGTGATGTATCCCCTGGCCCAGTTCAGACTTAGGCATTCTCTTTTTCACAAATCTCTATCATCCATTTATTTGAAGTTCATTTTTTCAGCTGATAGTGAGTTCCTGTCAGATGCCAAGCAATCTGATCAATGCAGCCATTACAAGTTGTTACATGTCTAGTTAGTGAACTTGTGAGGTCTGGGGCACTGACTTTCTTAATGGTGTATTCTTAGCATCTAGCATAGTGTCTGGCATGTAGCAGGTGCTCAATTAATGCTGTTCATATAAATCAAGATATAGTTATAGTTCCTGAAGAGAAAATCAGGACATATGGTCTGGCCAAGCATTTTTTCTTATTAGTAGATGTATATATGTCAAATTTTATTAAAAAGTAATTTATTCTGTTGGCTATGTTGAAAACAACAAAAAGCCATGAAATAGAACAAGTTCCCCAAAGTGGTTTACTCTGATTATAGATTCGCTTTCTTTGGGCGGAATTGGGGTTCCACTGGGAGCTTGGTATTCTGTGAGTTCATAAGAATTAGGCTCCTTCCTCTTTAACACCCTATTCCTTTAAGGAATGGAGTCTGTCCTGGTCCAAAGGCAGTACACATGCTGATTTTTCATGTGGCTTTCCAAGAATCCTCATTTATGTTGCACTATTTTATGTAGGCCAATTTCATAAGAAGAAAACATTTCCCTTCCTCTTATTTCACCTTTCGTTCCCTCTGTTCTTGAACTTGTCTTTTTATGTGCGGGCTATTTCAAGATCTACTTTAATCCCAGGTTTGCTGTGGCACATATAAACTGGATAGCCATCTGAGGCAGAATGACTAGAAAAGAACAGTGATGTGCTCTCTTAACGTTCAGAATCTCTTCTGCCCCAGCCTCTGCACACAGAGCTAGAGCAAAGTGGATCCTACTGTTTATCGCTTTCAAGACAATGCCTCACTCTGCCCAGTGGTCAGAATCCCAGACTGAGGCATCGGGAGTGGTTTATTTCAACTGTGAGCCCTTGTGTTTCTGGAATGGAGGTGTGGCACGAGGCCATCATGTGGGGCAGAAGGTGGTATGCAAGTGCCCAGAAAATATCAGTGTCTTTCCTGACTTTTAGCTGGTCTTTTTTTTTTTTTCTTCTTTTCAACAGAACTATCGTTATGGAAAGATACAGAACTGAGAAGTTGCTATTAATGTGACATAACTAATTAGTGATCTAAGGAACTTTGAAAGCACAGTGAGTTCTGTAGCAAGATGACGTTTACATTAAAAATGATACTGGGCTGGGGAAATGTACTAGACATGCAGTTTATATAAGGAAAGAACATCCTTCTCTCCCTGACATAGGTTCCTGCTGCTTTCAGAAAATACTTGGACTTTCTTTGATGGACAGGAGACTGGTTCACACCCCAGGCATAATGCTGTAATCAAGAATTGGCGTCTCTCCCTAGTTGCTTGTTATCTAATATTTTTCATAAAATGCACTCATCAGGGAGTTCATTTCCCACAAACTAATGCATTTATCACTCTCATTCTGGCTGAAAATGGATAGTTGTATTATGCAGTAATCTGGTCATCTTTTTTATAGACCGTGATCATTATCAATTCATTTCAGACCAAGATTTATTGACTGTGAGTTAAAAATGTCCCCTGTTTGGAAATTGTATTTATCAGCCATGATTACTAAATCTTTGTAAATTTAAATAATTAAAAAAATCTCTTCTGGACTTACACAGTCCTTCGGGAAAACTGCACATCACTTTCTTCAAGGGGAGGCAAATGGAGATAGATTCCCTTATATTGCCCTTTATGTTTTAGGGTCAAGGATGTCTGCCTTTTATTTTTGTTTGTTTTTAATACGTATTTTTAGTAGATAATACATGCATATGGTATGAAATATACAAGTTACAAAATCACATACAGTGAAAATTAAGCCTTCAAGAAAATTAAACCACCCGGTTTTTCTGTACTTACCTAGAGATATCTCCTTATTATCAATATAAACTTCCAGAAATATTCAATGCATACCAAGAATATAAAGTATATGTAATATGTTTTTAATATGAGGGATAAAGCTTCTCCTTTCACTTAATAATAATTGTTGGGGATGGTGGTAACCATTGCTGCTCATTACTATTTCCACTTCTTTTGGCTAATGCAGTAGAAGGGCACTTTTCTAACACTTTGTATTTAAATGATCATGTGACTTGCTTTATCTGATAAAACATTATCAGAAGTGACAGGTCACTTCTGGGTAGAAGGACTTAAGAGCAGGTATGTAATTCTCTTTTTCCCTCTCCCCGCTGCTGTTATGATCATGATATTCTAGATGAAGAACCCAGGTCCCTGAGTAAGGGTATTATGGAGGAGAGCAAGCCCCCTGCTCCCAGGTCATGTGTTGTATGATTTAAAAAAAAAAAAAAAGAGTTTTATTGCATTAAGCTACTAGAGTATTAGGTATATGTTTGTTCCTGCAATATGACCTAGGCTATCCTGGGTGATACAGAGTATAAGCTTGAGTATTTTATTAATATGTACAGAGCTACCTCAGTCTTTTAAACAGATCCACAGTAATCTACTGTTTGGAGGTATTATAATTTACCTAACTAGTTGCCTCTTGATGGACATTTAGTATGTTTCCAATCTTTTGCCATTACTATGAAAATTATGTTGTTTTAGAGCTGGGTCCTTTTTGATTCTTCTTCTTTTTTTTTTCCTTTTTTTTAAAGATTTTATTTATTTATTTGACAGAGAGATAGAGACAACCAGCGAGAGAGGGAACACAGGCAGGGGGAGTGGGACAGGAAGAAGCAGGCTCCCAGCAGAGGAGCCCAATGCGGAGCTGGATCCCAGGACTCTGGGATCACGCCCTGAGCCGAAGGCAGACGCTTAATGACTGAGCCACCCAGGAGACCCTTTGATTAATCTTCTTAGAATGAGGTGAGATCTTGAACCAGTTATTTGCAGGAGGGATGTGTGTGTGTCTTGTGCACATTGGGTGGAGATTGTGGGAGTCAGGTCATATTCAGGCTAGCAAGAATTCTTCCAGTTTCACAGTAACATTCTTTTTATGAGCTGGGGTGGTTGTATATAGGCTAATGCAGACCTTTACTTCCTTTTAGCCAACAAAAATGAGCAGCTGTATCTACCCTGCCTCATAGATAGATTGCTTCCTACAAACGTGGCATGATTATTGATTTCTCATTTAGCTTTGAACCTCCCTCCTTCTTGGTGTCACTCCTGATCCACAGAGCTTGTTCTAAATCAGGAATTATTTGTTTTCTCCATCTGTACATGTCATCTACAGCATGTGGGCTCTGCTCCTTTTGCTGAGATTTGTAGTGATGGGCATTCTCTTGCAGCATCTTCCTACACCCCTGTTTGATGCTCTCTGCATTTGGCAGTTCCTCCTCATATTTTGTATTTCGGGCTATGTATATAGTCTTCTCGTTTCATTGAAGATGTGGTTTGATTTGTATTTCCTATTGTCTTTGTTTTGGTGTGAGCTGGACCCATGCCGAACCCATGATGTGGCCAGGAAAGTTCATTGTAGTGTAAGCACCTGTCAGCTAGCTTTTTTGATTGTGATGTAAGTGCCTGACGTTAAGCTTTGATTGCTGATTGTGTCTGCTTCAAAGATATCTCTCTTGAATAAACACATTGCCAGCTACTTAACTAGATAAAGAGCCAGGCCTCCCCACTCATGAAGTTCCTTTTTTGTTAGAAAGCTCTGGTCAGCTGACCACTTGCTTTTCCCTTCTACTGCTATAATTCCTGCTCTTAGGTTTTACATTCACCAATAAAGAGTGAACCTGCAAAATCCTAGGCACCCTACCTGCAAGCCCCAATAAAAGCAGAACCCCAAGTTTCTCCCTGTGCCACCCTCCCTCACTCCAACCTCGTTGTGTGGCTCTGGGGGTGTTGTGTACCCTCTAGGACTTGTGAGCAACAAACCCTGTTTTTGTAAGTTCTGTGATGATGGTTGTTGATGAAGGCATCTTGTAATCATAACAACAACCACAAGAGCTGGTTCAGCCACAGCAACGGCTCCAAAACGGTAAAGGTCTATGGGGATTTGTTTCGGGTCCATGTGAGCACCTCCAGGCATTTTTAGCTGAAAGCACCTCTAACTACAGGCTGAGACTAGGACAAAACACTCTTGTAACTCAGTTGGAGTTATTACTTTAAACAGGATGACATTTGCGATTTTTGTAATAAAAAATCATGGAAGACCAACGATTTCGTTATGGCTCAACCTATTGTTATAGGAAGAGTTTATATTCATTGCAGAAAACTTAATGCTCTCTCTCTGCTAAACACAAGAGGCAGAGTAGCTCCTTCTGGCAAGTTGTTGTCTTGCCTGGGTGCCTTTCCGTCAGGAGGATTGGCATGACAGTCTCTTATTTGAAATCCCAGTCTTTGCTCTACTTGGCATGAAGCAGAGGGAAGGACAAAAATTGTAGTTTTTCATTCCTAAGCAACTGTGTTGACACCATGGCTTATATTTTCTTTAATTTCTTTCAAGACCAACTGTAATATCTTTATAGAGAGCATGTAAATTATTTGTTTCCAAATGGCAGCATTCCCTAAGTTACACTGTGCTTCTCACTAGAAATAGTTAAATAACAAATGCTGGAATCCTGCATGGGGGTGACAAGTAAACTTTTTTCATGGTGTGACCCAAGAAATAGCAAAATAGCAAATGACTTCTTCGTGGTGGTGTTTGTTTGTTTGTTTTCGCTGGCATCCTGTCTAGCAGTTTTCTTCCACCAGCTCACATCCAGGGGAAATGCTTTTAGTGCTGTGGTAGCAGTACCGACAAGAAGACGTTTCTGAGCCACACGGCAACTAATGTTCCAGCAGACGTTGTATACTCTGTTCAGCAGCTAGAAAAGACTGCGACAACTATAAGAGAATAAATACAGTTAATTACTCTGTCCTTGAACAAGTGGCCTCTTAGTGTTCTTGACCCTGATCACTTAAGTAAAAGATCTGTTAATTGGGGACAGTGACTAAGGAAAAGTGACATCAACTTTTGTCCTACACTCCCATTTCAGAGTTTACCTCACTTCTGCCCCAACTCAAGTCCACGGTCCCTGAGTTTGTTATAGTGGGCCTGTAGCAGCTTGGGGTGTGCTCCGTCTAGAGCCCCTCAGCATCACCGTTCCTGAACTGCTTCTTACTGCAAGACCTGCAACTCCCTGTGCCGGGCTTTCTCTGGCTCCCAGGAGCATGCTTGGCCCTTACACGGGGCAGACCAGAAATGCTGGAAAATTAACACTCCTGGGAGCAGCCTGCAATCAGTGACAAATGGGAGCTGGTGGCTAAATACCCCAGAGTCCTTGCCCTTGAGGTGGGCACACCCTGAGGTGAGTTCTGTGAGTTTCCCAGAGTTCCCCAGTAGGATTTAGCACTTCCTGCTCATTAACATATCTTTCTTAGCTTCCTTTCCTTCTCTTTCTCATCTCTCCAATCCCTAATGGTGCTTCCTGGGATCACTTCCCAAACTCCTTGTATTCAATCCTTGTCTCAGGCTCTCCCTCTAGGAGATTATCTTATAATTCTAGAGGCCAGAAGTCTGAAATCAGGGGTTGGTTGCTTCTTGAGGGGTCTGACGGAGAAGTTGTTCCATGCTTCTCTCCAAGCTGCTCGTTGCAATCCCTGGCATCCCTCGGTTTGTAGGTTCTTCATTCCGTTCCTAGTTTCCATCTTCAGGTGGCATTCTCCCCTCTGGATCTGTGTGTCTTCTCCTCTTCTTATACAGACACCAGTCATATTGGATCATGGCCAATCCTAGTCCAGAATGAACTCAATTTGATGACATCTGCAAAGACCTTATTTCCAAATAAGGTCACATTCACAGGCACTGAGAGTTAGAGCTCCAGCATATTTCTGAAGGGACGCAATTTGGTCTGCAACATCTGGAGACCATGTAAGAAACTAACCCAAGATGGATGTTCCCCCAGGATGATGCTTGGCCTTCTTGAGATCTGCCTCTCCTCATTGCTTCCAGAACAATCACTAGGAAGGATTACCTTTCCGCATGGCCCAAGTAGGGGCAGACTTTCTCTGTTATGAAAAGCAAAGGATTATTCATCAAAAGAGCTGTAGGGCAGGGTTCATATATAGCAGCAAGAACAAAAAGATTAAGTTTGGGAATTGATCTTGATGGTTTGGACCATAAGGCTGATATGAGACAGTGTTTGACATGGTGCAGAATTTAATAAATTGGCAAGGGTATCTTGGAGCCAGTCTTCACATGCTGATGGGATGGGCTCTTGAAGTATGGAAACTGCATCAGCATCCAGTAAATGAGTTAGACATGCTGGAACAGCCTTGTGGGTAATGAAGAAAGGGGTCAAAGGCTCAGAAAGCTGCTTCTGTTAAAATAAGAACTCTATTGTGGAAATAGAACCAGATAATTAAAGAATGAGACAATTTGGGCAAAATTGGTCAGAGACTTTTCTATTTCACTAAAGTTTCCCTCAATTCATTATTGTGGAGGATTAGAAATAGTACCAAAGACATATTGTAATTAGAGCTGTGTATTCCTTAAAACTCTATTTATAGAATCAGAAAAACCGCCCTGTATGCCCCTGCTGGTGGGGGTCTATGTCATGGCACTGAGATCTTCCAACTCTTTTAACTTTCTTAATTTTTATTTTATTAAAAAAATTTTTTTTTCTCCAACTCTTTTTAGACGATTTAGAGTCAGAGGAGTTTTGCAAAGTTCTGTCAGCCCCTGTAGCCCCTGAAATGTGAGGTGATCTCTCTTAGCTACCATCTTGGGATCAGGAGAGATGTATCTATTATCTACCTGTGCACGGCGGATCCCTAGTAGAGACCTGTGGGCAGGAGATGCCAGGTCAATCAAGTGTCCAGCTTCTTGAGCTCACAGCCACAAAATCCACTTGCCATGCACACATTTCCCTGCACACATTTCCCTGCATTTTCAGGTGCTTTTCAGCTTCCTCCTAAGCCCTGAGTTGAAGGCAGCTGCTTGGCTTTCATCACACACGCAGATGCATTTATTAAAAACTTTATTCTGACCTCTATTAAGTGTTGTATTTATAATTTAGTATAGAGAATCCTATTCTCCAGGAATAAATGAATAGGAGATCATAATCTGCTTTTCAATTGTGACACGGGATCTTCAGTTACAGCACATGTGGCAGTTGTTGTGGAGGGAAAATTAGTCCCTACTGTGAGAGGAAGGAGGTTGCTGCCTGTAACAGCTGAACCCCCCAGGCCTGGGAAATGCAGCGACAACTTAATTGAACAATTGGTTCAGCAACTGATAGAGTTTTACATTTTCTCAACAAGACCATCAATTACCATAAAAACAGAACATACTGTTTCTCGAATCTGAAGGAATACATAGCAATTAGGGGATGGGATCTATTGTGTGCAGAGCTCAAAGGGAGATGAAACACAGATTCCGACGGACTTTATGGCAACTCAGTTCATTTTCTTGCAAGGATCCTCCTTGCAGAAATTGATCACCGCTTACTTACTGCTTTTCTGTGCCATCTAGAGAATTTGAGGTGATGCCTTTGACCCTGATACCCTCTTGCCCGGTTCCCCTCATTCAGCTTGCCACACTTATTCTTAACTAGGTGACTCCCACACGGAGGCTGCTAACCAAAGCCTCAGGCAAGATGCTGCCTGCAGAGCTCTCGTCATGAGCAAGTGGAAGCACTGAATAAGCAGCAGGCAGTGCTCTGAGACCAATGGCGCTGAAATCTCAATGGTTTCTAAGTTGTCTGGAAGGGCCAGCGCTGTCGCACCTGTCGCTGGCAGTTCAGTGAACATTTAGCACATAACTCACCCATCAACTAAAATGTATACTAAATGTACATAATTATTTAGATTAAGATGAAGGAGGCTAAACACATAACCTTAAAAAGGACTCTGTTGAACTTGTGGATGGAGCTACAGAAGGCTGTTACGAGATAAGCAGATGTTTGGCTCTTTGTTACCATCGTCGATGACAAAACAGAATATTACCCAGGGCTTAGGCTTGTATGTATCCTCACGGCCAACTCAAATAACGATAGCCAACATTTATCAAATGCTTATTATATTCTTGGCACAGTCTGTTTTAGCAGTATCAATTTATTTAACCCTATGCCAAACCTGTAAGATAGATACGATTATTATCCACATCTCACAAATGAGAAGCTAAGTCAGGGTGGTGAAACGACATACCTGACACCAACCTATCGGTAAACAGAGAAGCTGGGATCTGAACCCAGCTCGCCAGCTCCAGGAGCTCGGGTGCATTCACTGCTACAACAATGCAGCTACCTCCTAGGTAATAGCGGTTCCTTTCGCTGTTTTTTCTGAAGTGATTTGCTCATGGTATTGTAGCACTGAGCTCAAAATACCAACGTTGTGGGGGTAATCCATCTGAGTTAGTCATTCTCTTCCAAACTTTCAACTGCACTGTTAAGGCTGGTTATCTGCTTCTTGTAAGAGCTACGGCGAGAGGGAAGGGTGGTTCAGAATGGCTCCACTTCCATTACTAGAAAAATGACTCAAATTGTATGCTCAGCGAGTGTGGGTAGGGTCAACTTTAACTTTGTATAAATCTCCTAATTCTCAAATTCAACAACTAAATGGAACCTTTCAGTTCTGTTCCTTCCATTTAATGGGAAGAGGCTGAAATCATAAAGGATCCAGTGCGAGATGAGAAAGGCATGTGAGACAAATAGCAACTTCTAATTGAGAGAAGGCCTATCCCTTATTGGCTCGAGTGGAGAAAACAGCGAGACTGGATGAGGAGGGTAATAAAATTCCAGGTATTAGGGTCTTAAGGGATTACAATGTAATACTCTCTTTTCCCCTACTCCAGTTCCAAATTGGGTGAAGGATCAAAGCAAGAGAAAGGCAGATGCCAGGAGCCAGTCTTGCATTAGATGAGCATTTTTACCTAGTCATTGGAACAGCAGCCCAGATGCAAGTCACCTGCACCTACAGGCTCCTTGCCGTGCTCCTAGGAGAGCAGCCCTCAAGACACCTGTCTGCAGTCCAGCAGGCTCTGAATGAGAACCCAGGAAGGGTTGAGTGGTGCATGCCCAGTTCATTTTTCCAAACGTCCCCGTCACATGGGGAGGGAGTAAGGAGCAGGATGAGTGACCAGCAGTGTTAGTGTAGCTGGTGTTCTTCTCAGTGGGCACAAAAGGAAATGAGGAGGGGACAACCACTGATGATCTTTGCTAACCCTGGTCAAGGTTTGCATATATGGTAATACGCACAGTCAAATAGTAGGGGGATGATTACACATTCAGTAAGATTATAACACAAGAATGTGTAACAGCCACAAACATTGGAGGGCTGACAGGCCTTTTGATGTCCTCCCCAGTGGGGTCTAGCAGTGATGCTCTGAGCATTACATAAAGAGTTGTGTTAGTAGAGGGGAAGATGCAATGGTCCAAAACTATTGTTTTACAAGAGAAAAATAATATTTCACTTTTTTCCTCCTTTCCAATTTTTGGAAACTGTGGAGGCACAAGTGGAAGATTTTGAAATAAGATCATGTACCAAATGCCCAGTGGAGGACAAGCCATTTAAAAAAAAAATGTTCCCATAGGTCTTTGATGGGCTAGAGTTGATTGGCCAGTTTAGATCCTGAGGAAGATGCCCTGAGAAGGTATTTGGATTCTTCTGCCTTGTGCATGAAGTAGAGGATAGGCCCAGATTCGTTACCTGGGGAATTTGGGGTTCCTTGTGAAAATACTGTTGCAGTTTTATAATTGTTATTTCTTATTTTTTAAATACTTATTTTCCCAAAACTCTGTAGTAAGCTTGTCTGTAGATATTTTAGCTGATTCCTAGGTGTGCTACAGAAGAGTTAGTGGTGAGAATTGACATGTTCCACAAGACCAGTTGTCGAGACAATACAGGGATATTGAAATTAACACGGTTCTGCACAAACTGTAGCAGATCCGTATGCTGTTTTGTTGATTACACAGAGCTGGGTTTAGAGCTACCATGGTGAGAATGGCTAAGAGAAGAGAGTACTGTCATAGCCTAACCCCTCTGTGCTTCAGGTTCCTGTTTACAAAACCAATGCCTATCTCCGCAGGTGTCTGATGTTGTTTAGAAGAAGGGAATACTATAACATGAGGCTTCCCTAAGGTAGCATAGAAAAAGACTCTATAAATTTTATTTTATTTTTAAAGATTTATTTATTTTAGAGAAAGAGAGAGAGAGAGCAGCAGCAGCACATGAGCCAGGGGAGGGGCAGAGGGAGAGAGAATTTCAAACAGACTCTGTGCTCAGTGTGGAGCCTGACTCGGGGTTCCATCTCTTGACCCTGAGATTGTGACCCGAGCTGAAATCAAGAGTCAGATGCTTAACTGACTGAGCCACCCAGGCACCCCAAGACTTTATAAAGTTTAAATGGTAATATTAAAACATTTGGCTTTGGACACTTCTTTGGGGGTGATTATCTCTTTTTGAATGTCCTATCTTACTGCTCTAGATGTGTCTTCTTCCTTAGGCCCCCCTTTTAGGCCGTATGCAAGGATACCAACCATTGTCATCCTCCACATATTTTTTTCCTCACCTCAAGAAACCATATATGACAAAGCTGTGGTTAGCAGTTCCTCAGTGAGCTAGGCAGGTTCCTATTCCTTATCGTATCACCAAGAGTATTTATTTAAAGGGATTGTCTACATTGTCATATATTGCTTCTTGTTTGGATTTGTGGGCATAGATGTACACATTACACCAGCCCTCCCTTCTACTCATCATTTTCCTTTTGGGGGAGTTGATGGAATATTGCACATTGCAAAAAGAGAACTCCCGTGTTGCAGTCTCCTGCTCACAGCATGAAACCTGCCAGAATAGGAAATGGAACGCCAGGCTGTTGTGGTCCAGGGTATGGGAGGAAGCTCACCACAGCCATCCAGCTTGGTCCCGAGACCCTGATACACAGAGCTCTCCAGCTAAGAGACTGGGCATTTTCATTACATTAGCCCTTAGGTTTATGCAGCTATGTTCTTAATCTCATTTTGACTGATAACAATTTAAAAAATGTTGGATTTACAAAAAATTTTTTTCCGTATTTTATTGGATCCCTCAATGACTCTAGGACATATTTATCATCATTTTATGGGGCTGGAGGCGGGGAGGAACAGTGTTTCAAAGAAACGAATCCAAAAACGATATAAGCCAGTGAGTGAGGAAACCAGGACTAGAATTCAAGTTTTCTGATTCCAAATTCTGCCACCTTTTTATGAAAGCCACCTCCTCCCTTAACATGATGATTTTAAGTAAACTGAAGTGTTAGGCCATGTTCAATTTCTAAGAATGGATAATGGATACTTTATTATTATTATTATTGTTATTATTATTATTATTATTATTATTATTATTATTCCTAAGTAGGCACAACATGGGGCTGGAACTCAAGACCCTGAGATCAAGACCTGAGCTGAGATCAAAAGTCAGACACATAACTAACTGAGCCACCCAGGCACCCTGATAATGGATACTTTTTGAGCACATAGTATGTTCCAGGTGTTATGTTCAATTATTTCACTGAGTTCCCACACAAAACCTGTAAGCCATGCACCATCATCATCCCCATTTTACAGATGAAGAGATAAATAACCTAACCGAAGTCACCTGGCTTATAAATTGCAGAGCTGGGATTTAGACCCCAGTCTTGGACTCTGAAGTTCAAGCTCTTAATTACAGCATTATGTTGCCTCCCTAAGATCTGGTTTAATCTCGATGACATTGAGAGTCGCCTTTGTAGCCAGTAAGTGAGAAATTGGAGGGTGGAGTGCTCTAGGTGCCTGGAAAACACAGTAATGGATCCTTGAAGAACTGGAGAGCAGGCAAGGCTGTCTCACGCACATGTAATCTGATCTGCCGATGCAGGAAAGTATGTGATGTACTGTCCCGGGGCTAAAGCCCAGGAACGTTCAAAGACTTCTAGCTTTTACTGTTGGTTCTTTAAAAGGCAATTAGAAGACAGAAAAGCTGCTTAGGAAGCTATAAACTCATGAGCTGATTTTAAAATGACCAAGGACAAGTTGCCATGTCTGAAAGTAGATAGTAATTCAACACCTCTGATTAGCTATTTCTTTGTATCTTTGTAGTGCTAGAGAAAATAACACTTAATATATATATATATTTTTTTAGGATTTAAAAATTTAAAGTATTGTTTTGGATTGTATTTTGTATCTGTGTGATTTTTTTTTTTAAAGTGAAGTTGCTGCTTTTACTCCCAATACAGTCTCATTATTATAGCAACAAAGAGCTTCAGCACTAAGATATTTTCTTGCTGTCTCTTAGCAATGACACTTGCTGTGGGAAAATTTCTAGGGAGCCTAAATTACAGTGAACCTGGGAAAAAACATATGATTTACAATTTTTATTTTTATTTTTTTTACCAACTTGAAAATGTTGAGAAAGTGCAAATCCCACATGTATTGGTTCAGTCTGGCCTCTGCTCTGAACTCTGCCTTGGGTTCTTGACATTAGCATGTCATGATGCACCTGTTTGATCAAAATTGGTGTTGCAGTTATGTTTTCGAGTGTCCAAGAAGGTAGGAGAAGCATTTTGCTTTAGAAAATTATGAAATACACGTTTTCACTGTAGGCTGACTGTATGATTTATTGTGCAAGCTAGGATGCTTTTGCGAGCGAGAGGGCACCACGCTTAGTTCCACCAGGACAACAGCCTAGATCACAAGAGAAATGAGACACATGGTCACCCAGCGTTCCCGAGTCATGCTTTGTAAGGAAGAGGTTAGATAAGCCAAATACCATTTGTTCTCCTGGATTACCTGCCCCGGCGGCCCTGTGGTTTTTGTTTTTTCAGATGAGCCACACAGTTATCTAGGGATCATCCGGATACAGACATAACCTTGACTGTTCTGTCACCCTGACATCCTGGCCAGGTCATCCTGGCTGGGCAGTTTGCTTCTTTGACACACCCTGTGGAGTAGCCGTCACCTAGAGGGTGCTGCTTAAAGAGCCAGGGCCGGTGGGCAGCACACTGTACCAGCTCAGGGAAGTCACAAGTCACAGCCTCAACCCTTCGTGCTGCTCCTTTAGAGACGTGCAGATGTAAAGAAATGACTTTCCTTCTGTGAACCTCAGTTTTCCATTCTGTGGAATGGGAATAATGATAACACTCACTCAAGCTATCTTTGGGGTTTGTTGTGAGGACCAATAAGTCGAAGTACATGGTAAGCAATAGTATTATACAGATGTTGGTTATTAATTTAGTGTTGCTTTTACTATTAACTAGCTGAGGAACATAGGGCGAGCCATTTCACCTTTCCATACCTCCTTTTTCTTTATCTGTGGAGAGAGGAGAATTATATCTATTTCTGGAAAGGATTGATTAAATATATAGAGTACTTCAAATAAATATGAATTAGCTTCTCTTTAAATTGCACTATTTCTGGAACTTTGTACCTGAGTGATAAATGAACTCTTCTCAGTCTGGTTGTCAAGGAGATGAGCTCTTACTGTCATAAATGCCTCGCTTCGGGCAACGGAACTCCAGTCAACTGTGTGGACCACTCTGGAGGCTCCCAGGCAGGAGTGTGGATGCTGCCTGGTACAGGAGGATTCAGGGGACGGGCTCAGGAGTGGCAGACTGTGAGCCTGCCAAGAAACAGCACAGGGAGCGCCTTCCCTCACACTGCTAAAAATACTGCCGGGAAAGTAATTTCTCTGGTCCTATTTTAGAAATCAGAGACAGATCCACCATATTCATGTTTGGATCCTGGTCAGCCTTCTGGTTTGAGTTTTAAATTTCAAGAGAGGAGAGTTAAAACAATCTGTGTAGTTTCAGAATAAAAATTTGAAAATACTGTTAAAGAAGATATGTGTTGGACATTATTTATGTAATTACTAGCAATTTTTTTAAAAGATTTTATTTATGTATTTGAGAGAGAGAGAGAGAAGTACGAGCTGGGGGATGGGGAGGGGCAGAAGGAGAGGCAGACTCCCCGCTGAGCAGGGAGCCCAAAGCAGGGCTTGATCCCAGGATCCTGAGATCATGACCTGAGCCAAAGGCAGACACTTAACCAACTGAGCCACCCAGGAGCCCCTTTATTAGCAGGTTTTTTTTTTTTGAAGGCTTTATTAGAGATATTCAAGATGTATTAGTGGAAAATCCTTTCAGTTGTGTACTTGTTTGTGTAAGTCATTGATTTTATAGATATCTAAATTTATTTTTTACTTTAGATTTATAGGGGTGCCTGGCTGGCTCAGTCAGTGGAGCACCTGACTCTCGATATCGGAGTTGTGAGTTCAAGCCCCATGTTGGGTGTAGCGATTACTTAGAAACAAACAAACAAAATCTTTAAAAAATACATTTATAAGAGGCTGTTTTCCTCTTTTTCTTAATTATCCCTTCCCTTCTTTTTCCAACCATCCTCTTCCAAAACCTTCCTTCCATTCCCTTCTTCTCCTACTTCCTTCCTTTCTCTCAGTGACCATTTGACACTAAGATAGGAACCCTCTCTGTCCATATATGACAGTTAGTGTATCTCTGATGAGTTCGGTCTGTCTTTGCCTCAGTCTTTCCCCATGCCTTCTCTTCACTTTCATAAACATTTACTGATTAGCTTCTTGTGTATAACACCATATCAGGCCCTATGAGAGGGGTGGGGAAAACACAAAGATGAACAGCACATGATTCTCCCTCTCAAAGGATCCTACAGTGTAGTGGGAAAGACATTAAGTTTGAAACCGAACCAATAAGGAAACACACTGGCAGAATGGGGGGAACATCAAGTGTGGAAGCAGGTCACTTTACCAAAAATCAACTTGCCAAAATCATTTTACCAAACGACCAATATGCTGAAAGGCCAGTGCTCTGAAAATCAATTTGCCATTGGCCTAGAGCTGCTGATTATTGCTCAGCAGAAATCATTTACCCTAAGGTTCCACAACCTTGGTGTTAGGTATTAGGAGAGGGGCCACTTTAAAGTCGAAGACTAGGGACATAGCTATGGTTGAGGGTCCCCTTGAATCTGGCCACGGGAGAGCATTTTGTATACAAAGTTGCAGTAATCAGAAGCATGGTTTGCTTAAATAACAAGGATTACTTTTCATCTCACTCTTGATGTATCAGTCGTGGTTTGAACAGGAAACAGTTGGCACCCACAAACTTGGAAATCTGAAGATAGTCTAAGAAAGAGACCTTTTTCAGGCATGGGCAGGGTTAGAGAAACCAACAAGGAATAGTGCAGTGCCCTGGGGAGTGGCAGTTAGCAAGGGAAGGGAGTCATGGCCACTGGAAGCTGGGAAGGCTGGCTATGTGGATGGGGCCACCCAACCGGAGAAGGGGTCTGTTGTGGTCACAGCTCACTTCTCATCTCTTCCAGTTGCCTTGCATGGGCCAAACCCAACTGTAAAGCGAGGAAAAGAATCTCTAGAGACAAAGATGGGGGCAGTGGGGGTGGGGTGGGGGAGTGGATTGAGAGGGCATATCCAGTTATAAGTCAATAATCTGGCACCAAATTACTATTTTGTTAAGCCAAGGAAGAACATGTTTGCCATTTCAGAGTCAACGTCACTCCCTAAGTTCCTCAGTAGTACATTTATTAATTAAGCATTGAAATGCACAACAGGGTGCTGATTGGTTTTAGCAAGAGAAATTTCAGTAACTCACTGTGTAGGTGGATATGGCAAACAGTTTTTGAGTAGATCTCTGTTCAGAAAAAAGTCATTTGAGTGAAAATCTCTAGTGTGCTTACTGCAAGGCCTTTTTGAAAGGTGTCACAGAATCTTTCATTTGGCTTAATTAACAAGATAGCTCTGTAGAGCTCTCAGAGTCCGGTGGACCAGTTTGCATCAGGTGCCCTAGACTTATCACAAAGGCCCAAAGGGGTTTGGGAGAAGGCCGGGGCACACGGTGGCTGAGGCTGGGAGCCTGCTGGCTTGATTCCGCTTTGGAGAACAGTGCCTCAGCATGTGAGTCTGAAGCAAGAGAGCTGGTTAGAAAGCAAGGTTTTAGGGAGCTAACTCAGAACATCACTTCAGCAGTAAACTGCTGTGGGCACCGGACTGTGCAGGACTCGTGTTCAACAGTGACATCGTGTGGCAGGCCGAAGCATGGTATTCGTAGAAACTATCACTTTTCTACTTAATTCACTTCCTGTGCATTAAGTAAATCTCTGAAATTCTTAGGAATCTCAGAGAAGAGGGAAATTTTAGAGTTCTTGGGAAAAAAAGATAGATGGGGTTTGAGAGGTTAATTAGAATAACAAATGACACGATTTGATTTGTATCTCAAGTTGGTCAGGTAGATCGTGCTGGCGATAAGAGACTATCCAAAGATCGAAGTTCTGTTCACTGCTGGCTAGATGTCGCAAGTGTCTTTTTTTAGGCAGAGGCAGGAGCAGTGGTTAAAGTGGGAGGAAGAAGGAATAAGATTAATTTATACTACTTATATTTTCTCTGTGTTTATGGCCTTTATCCCAACACTGCCACGGCTTTGATTTAGAAGGTTCAGAGATGAGGACAAAGGCAAAATATCATCCTGGGGTGATTTGTGACCCAAAATAAATATGGGACTTTTAAGGAAGTTCCTTGAAATTCTGTATTTCCTTCTAATCTCTCTCATACAACTTTGAGCCTGGAAAGGAGAATTGGAGAAAGGTGCTAGATTTCAGTGTGTTTAAGAGAGAATATTGAAAGTGTAACTTGTTTATTGATCCGTATGAACTTGGTAGGATATGGTTTTTTCCCCCAGTAACTGCCTTCCAGCTGTTCAATGTTGTATCTCTGCTTCTGCCTGTACAGAGCCCATGAAAACATCTTAAGCAGAGTCAATAACTTACCAATCATTTTCAGTCATTTAAACTACGGACGGCCTAATCTAATTTAAAGATGAATCTTCTAGGGCCCCTGGGTGGCTCAGTCGGTTATGCATCTGCTTTCAGCTCAGGTCATGATCCCAGGGTCCTGGGATCGAGTCCTGCTTCAGGCTCCTTGCTTGGTGGGGAGTCTGCTTCTCCCTCTCCCTCTGCTGCACCCCTTGACTAGTACTCTCTCTGTCTCTCTCTCAAATAAATAAAATCTTAAAAAAAAAAAAAAAAGATGACTCTTCTAGTCAATTTGAATCTCTGCCCACCCAGCCAGGCTTTGGATCGGGGACTTGGAGAAGGGGGAGGGGTGGGTCTACTTTCTCATTTCTCCTCTGAATCCCACAGTGGAGGTGTGTGCACATGTGAGCCACTGGTCTAGTTCCAGGACCTCCCCTCCCTCTACTCTTTTCTAGGCTTTAGCTTCTCCCATATATTGGGGAAGAGAAATGGAGGGATGGCTGGGTTTGCCTTCCACAGCAGGAGCCTGTCTGAGGAGGGAGGCTGCCCTGGTTTTACTCTGGCTAAGTTGGCTTTCTGTGCTGCTGGTGGCTTTACTCACTAGGGTAGTCTCTGCACAGTTAAGTCACATGCCATCCCCATCCAGTGCTGAGAGGCCAGCTATGTCTCTCTGTGGTCCATGACAGTGGTCCACACCCTTAAGCATCTTTCTGGGTGGGAAATCCCTACATCCAGGTCCTTCAGGGCACATCCATGGCTTGTGCTCCCTCTCTGTCCTTTGTACTCCTTTCTGTGGGGTCCCAGGAGCTGCTGAGGTTCTTTTCCTCACCCTTCGAAGGCTACAGGGATCTGGAATAGGGGGCAGGGCTGCCCCCATCTTCTTTCCAGGCTCATTACTGTCCCCATGATTCCATCTTATCATGTTGTTGCAGGTAACACCCCCAAAACATTCATCTTTAGAAAGCTCTGGAAGAAAAGCTGGCTTTCCTTTCTAAATTAGGTGTGTTTCCAAATGCTAAGGGACTCATGTGAAGCTCTTTCTCAAATTTATCACTGTCTCCTTTGCTCTGATGGAAACATGAGGTCATCCTGCTGATTTTCCAGCTCAGCTAATGCCTACCCACTTCTCCTTCTTACTGGCACCCACAACTTTGTAGGTAATTTCACTGGATCCCCTTCCCTTGGGGATGGAGGGCCTCAGGAGGTAGGGGAACAGTTTGAGAAGAAGGGGATCTTTCCTCAGCATTCAGAACTGTCAGGGCAAATTGGAAGGAACTGAACCTCACAGAAAATAAATTATTGAAGGGAGGAGAGCTTCAAGCAGGTGCTGAGCCGGTCTTGTAGCTATGCCTCAGGCACTGACGAACAGGGACAATTTTAAGTATAGCCAGTTTCTGTCTTTCAGTCCCTTCACCCTGCTCCCAAAGGACTTGTGTCTTAATCCCTGGGTGGGGGTGGGGAGAGCTTTTTGAATAACAAAGAAAGGAGGAGCTGTTTCTACACAAACTCTCTTTGAAACATTGAGAGTACAAAGTTGCATTGTTTTGAGAGCGCGTCACAGAATGACAGGGGCCGAGAGGCGTCTGCACCTGGGCGCTGGGTGTGGCGTGACTGGAGTACTGGGAGCTTTGGCACTTGGGCAGCTCCTGCCCGTCAGTGGTGCCTCTGTTCTGGCAGTGGTCCCCAGCACTACTGATTCTTGAATCGCAGCAGGAGGAGATGGCCTCTCTAGTGACAAGGAGGGGCATCCAAAGCTTTGGAAGCCACGGGAAATGGTGCCCTTACCCTCAGGTGGGGGCAGAAGCAGCATCTAGTGTGAGCTGTATTGGTTGACACAACACAATGGATTTGCTCTGTAGGGGAGGAAAGCTAATTTTCCCTCTACCCTTTGGAAGGTTCTTAGCTGAGACCCCGGCAATAAAAGATTAACAAGAGAAAAACGAACTGAAGTTTACTAACATGTAATACCTCATGTATACCCGGGAGATACCCAGGGAAAGATGAGTAACTTGTGAGGTGGCTTGGAGTTCAGGATTAAAACCCATCTATTTTTAAAATTCATTTTTACTACTTTTATTTTTTCTTCCAGGTTTTATTGAGGTATAATTTGACATAAGCTGTACAAATTTAAGGTGTATGACATAATGAATTGACATATATACATTTCAAACTGATTACCATAATATAAATACCATCTTAATAGGGAAAAGGAAGGGGGGATGTAGGCCTCTTAGGGGAGACTAAATGATTTTTAGGAAAGAAAAGTGGGCCCTTGGAAGAATAGATGGGCAGTATGATAGTTTGTAAAGAAGTTTATGTGTGGTATCCGCATCTAGCATCCTCTCCTGTGATAGGGGTCAATCTTTCCTAGTTGGTAAAGCTCTGGGGAAGGGCATTCATGACAATTTAGTTCCTTTGGGGGGATTGGTCTTTACGGCAAAGAAGGGGGAGTTCAGAGGAAGCCCTTCCTTGCATTTGCTGGTTTTCAAGTTCCAGTAGCTCAAAATAATCCACTTTATCAAAGCCACATATTCTGAGGTGGCATGTCCTGAACTTCTGTCATACTTTAGGGTGGCAGAGTCTCTATTCCTTCAGGTACATCGAACCAGTGTTGATGCCAGGCCAGCGGACACCCACACAAGGGCCATCTCATGCCTGAGTGGGACACTCACATCACAAAAGCAGAGGGCCCCAATGCTGCCTGAGCAGGGGAAGGGGGATAGGTTTGTGATGAGTTGTTCCTGATAACTGCAAGGTCCAGAAATAATTGCAGGGCAGAGGACATTTTCAGGGAACTGGAGTTTCCAAGGTGTAGAGCGCTGTTAAGTGGGTCACATGTATAGGTGAAGGTGATTGACAGTGGAGTTAGCGCCACACATGAAGAGACTAGGTAGTTTTATATATATATATATATATATATATACATATATATATA